>NC_054539.1:52358565-52722315 GCF_017654505.1 Polyodon spathula
TGCATCTCCTTATTGCTCATCTTTCTCTACTTGTACCTAATAATATATCGAGGTTTTCTGTGTTTTCGTCGTGTTTAACAACTCCCCTTTTAAAATAACCCAAAGCCCTGTTTAATGCGTTTTTGTTTCTGAATTTAAACAGAAATTTGTTAATTGTGAAATTAATTTGTAAAGGTGAGATGAAGGCACAGGTGTTGTTGTCCATCCATCAACAGTCCAAAACACCTTTGACCATTGTTCCATAGTCCAATTTCTGTGTTCTTGTGCATATTTTAACATTTTAGTCTTCCCCTTTCTTAACAGAGGTATTCTTACTGCTACACATCCTTTAAGTTCAAGAGTGACCTTTGTACTGTTGATTTGATGGACAACGACACCTATGCCTTCTACTAGTTCTGCTGTCAATTCAACGCTTGTCTTCTTTCTATTCCTTAAGGATATTATAGGAAGTATTGCTCATCTTTGTAAGACATCTTTTTGGGTCTTCCAGTCCTGGATTTGTCAATTATAGGTGATGTTCTTCGGTACTTGTTGATTATGCTTTGGATACCACACCTTAAAAATCAAGTGACGTGAACTATTTCACGCAAGTCAAGGTTATTATAATAGTAGAGAACACTAGTGGAGGCTTTAAGTAAATTGTTGACGATCTTAATGCATCAGAGTAGAAACATGTCTTTCTTGCATTTGTTCAAATCCCACAACAGAATGACCAGGTGAATCGGACAGTTCCAAATTACACTGCATTACTAAGCATGTGTGGAGCTGGATCTAAAGAAAGTAACTCTAAGAATTCAGTTGGATGCATTACAACTTTAGAATAGTCTAATAAAGTTTCTTCAAGCTCTAGGGGAATTCAATGTCCATGTACATTCTTGCTTTTCAATTTCCCACATTAGTGAATATGTTTGAGAAAATACACTCATTTCAAGTGATTTATTGTACTGTTATCTATAGCTTTAAATATTTAACCATAGGATACATAGGAGCGCTAAATAGAAACATAATAGAAAGTTAAACAAATGTATTTATCAATTTTGAAAATGAGTGGTGCCATTTTGAGGAGGTTGTCAATTTGATATCGGAAGAGGTAAACAGCATTAATGTGGTTACGATAACGTGATAAAGTATAAATTACACAAAGCGATCCTGAAATTTGGGCCATTAGACAGGGAATGTCCCTATAACATTCTGTACTCAATAGTATGCCAAACCAGGCACTTAACCAGTAGTTCTTCTTAATGAGATTCCTGTGTAATTTAAGTGGCATTGTAATGAGATTATGCAAATTGCCATCCGTTTCAAACTGTGGTCTAGCAGGGGAGTATGGCTAAGCAATAGTGAGATTTTTTTGAGCCTCTTTAAATTAATTGGACTCCTTATGCGAAAAGTGTTACTTCACACTACAGATTAAAAAAAGGCAAATCATTATTTTTGAGTGGTCTTATGTGTAGCATGTGCAAACATGATCAAATAATTGAAATTCATATGAGTAAAATGCTTACAGCGCAGTATCCTATGGGACTTGTCTGGTGCTGAGATCCTTAACCAGTACAATAATATTCTTAATAGCAGATCTGACTTTTGTCAATAGAAGCTAAAACAGGAATCCCTTATTTGTTTAAAAACCACCTTTAGCTATTTGCTTCTTTTCCTGAAACTTTACGCAAAATTGTGTGAAGGTTTTTTTCCAAGTCATTAAATATATATAGTCTTTAAATGGCTAATGGCTTCCAATTATATCTGTACTTTAAGGCTCAGGGAATTAATAGGAACCTTTATCTCACCATTTAAATAATGAAAGGTGGCTGAATCGAAAGTATAAACAACAGTAATACTAAGCCTTGCTTAGATGTGAGATTATGATTTCTTTTAATAAAATCAACTTCATTCCAAGGTTTGTAGAAGTGTTGTATCAGCTAAAAAATGTAGCATGTCTGAAAAAAGATTTGTAGTTACATTTAATAATTTGTCATCCCTAACCAAAGTGGAAGGGTTATATTAAATAAAAACAAAAATGCAAGACGTTATGCTTTAACTGGCATACTGCATGCAATGCTGCTGAGTTTTATTTTGTAAATTAACCTTGGGTAAGGTGAGTCCATCCTTAAGAACAAGCAACACAGGTTCTCCACACTCACTGGTTCAATTCTGCAAAAGAAGAATTTGCACTATGCAAGGCATGCAAGCAAAATGACACGGTGCAAAGGAACAGCAAATAAGTGAGTTTGTTTTTGTCAGACTTTGATTTGGTCATTCCAATTATCAAATTTTTATTTTCCATCAAATACTATTATGGAAACTACTACACTGATACTCTGAAGTTGAGTCCAATGGACAGACCTCTCCTCCCCTGACAATTAGTTACACTTAAATCAGTTGAAGCCGATATATATCACATTGGTGGGAATTTTCAAAACCAAAGTTAAAATGAAAGTTAGTCCATGAAACCACTGGACTCCCCCTGCCCATAGAAATATGAAGGTTAATGAAGATAGCAACTCAGCTGTAATAAAACAGCTTTCGTCCAGGTTTATGATCTGGTTTTTCATATCTGTTTTGATTCTGCCAAAAACTGTGATTGTGTTTCTCAGCAACCCGCACTGAATTATTGTTTGAGGCACAGAACTTTGCAGTGTTGGATTTTGAAGACGCCTACCTGCTCTTATGATCACAGTACATTTACAAGGTTAACATAAAAATCTATTCCACTATTCATTTAAATATTAATTGTAAATTAAGTATTATTTGGAGTTTGTAGTATTCTAATCATACAGATAGGTAACAAATTGTCATAAATTCCAAATAGCCCATTGGAGGTTCTTCATGTTTGTAATTTACAGTGATGAATGTGACTAATATATTTTCTCCACCCATGCGCTTACCGCCCAGTTTTATGTTTTCTACAAAAATAGCTGCCTTGCCAAAATTGGCAATAGCACTTATGTAAAATGAATAACAACACATGATACTGTATTGGACATATGGATTATAAGATTTGCAACATACAATACTAGACCGACCTAGCCCATTAAAGAAAGTGCTGCTGTAGGACAGCCATCCACCATTTATATTCACCTGGCCCTCATTCTCAGATAAAATCAGTAATGACATAATGATTGTCAAGATTTATGACAGAAATGCTTAATTACTGAAAAAAAGCCAGTTCCATTTAGTGATTTAATCCTTCCACATCAGAAACTGCAGCAAACAAAGACACCCCTGTCTCAAAAAGAAAGAGCAATTCAATAAAATGCCACTTAGAAAGTTGCCATAAGCACACATGATCTTCTGTAAATGATCCAGTATTCCAGAGATTATGTTGATAATGTAATATGACTACAGTGTGACTGCTGATAAAGATATCTGCCTTGTGCAAACTATACCTCATTATATAACAAAACATGTATTTTTAATTACAATAAATAATCTAGTAGCATAATTAGGTTTGCACCTCTCAGTTTTCCCATCCAGTTTTCATTCACACTTGCATTTCTAAAGTTTTTTTCTCAGCAGTGTTCACTTTCAAATCACTGGATGTAATGCATGTTAGTCAGCAGGAAAAACAGCTAGTTGGTTAATGACAGGGAAGAATATAATTTTGTAATCCCACTTTCATTCGAATGCCAGTGATGGAGTTGGTTTGATAATATTCGTGATGAAGTTCTTAACTTTCTAAGAAAAAAATCCCTAACAATCTACAACAATTATGAATATGGTGTCAAGGTGTATCCAGTGGGCTTAAAGGGCACATAAGGACTTTTTTTATTTTATTGTGTTACATGTGCCCATGTGTTGCTGTAACTGTTTGCATAAGGTGTGTGTACTGCTGGTAAATCCATCTGTTACATTTGTGAGCAGGAGGATGATGGCACTAGTAGTTCTGAGAGGTCCATGCGGGTACATAGGAAGCCATCTTGAGGCAAGCAATGCAATTTAAAAGTTTAAAAAAGTGGTCAAAATATAAAAAAATAAATAAAATAAAATACAACAATACACACACATTATATAAACAGCTGTAGCAACACATTGGAACATGTAACAGAGTAAAACAAAAAGGTCCTTATGTGCCATTTAACTTCAGATTTCTAAAGAAGTTATCAGTGGAATAGTTAACCCTGGAACGTCAGGAAATAAAACATTATACCGAACAGAGAACTATGTTCAAATTATATTACCAAGGAAATATTGAAGGTGTTGGTAAATTTGTTTAATTTAGACATGGTTTATCTTTATTTTATTCATGTAAATTTAAAGGTCATGTTTGTTAAATCTATAATCTATAATGAACTAATTGCCCAGTTAGGGGAACTGCCTTTGATCTCCTTTTGCAGTTACAAAATCAAAGGATTTTGAGCACCAGAAAATGATAGATGCAGGTGAAATAAAAGCCAGGATATACTGTATATGTTTTTGTGTAAACTTTTACTAGCTTGGACGCGAGAAGTTTTAGTCTCAAAGGTTCTCGTCTTAGTAAAATATCAATGACACTTGCCAATTGCCCAGAAGCTGTATGAGTTTGGTGGAAACAATCCTATTTAACTGGATGCTTCAGATAAACCAAAAATATATCAAATAAAAAATACTTGTGGTATGAATAAAGTAGCTGATTAATGGCTAATACTTTTGAAATAAATATTGTTCATATATACTAGATCCTGTTTCCCACATATGGGCACGGGGGAAGTTTTGATGGTCATAACCATGACTTTATTGTGTAGGTCCTTTTTAGTATTGTAGCATGCGTGGGTGTAAGGGTCAGGGTTGCAAGGGAGCTGGCTCTTTTGTACACCGATATCGCCGCTGTGCTTCAGTGTGGGAGGTCCCGCGTTCGCTTCCCATCTCCGCCTGTGAGAAACACAGCCTGCGGGAACCGAGATCGCTACAGGATTTTTTTCTTTCTTTTTACTACTTTGTGTGGATGGATGCAGGAGATGATTTTGCCTAACTTAGGGGTTTTAATTTTTTTCTACATTTAATTAAACAATTTTCTGTGGTAGGAGGGTTCACTGTATACAGTAACTCCAAAACGCACGTACATGTGAAGGCCCTTTAAATATTGAATAGAAACAGAGGAACTTAATAAAGCAATGTGTATTAGAACCGGCACCCCGATGCTTCATGGATTTGTATACCATTCTCAGTCATTGCTCTCATGATCTTAATTTGATATGAGGGTGAGCTAAATTGGAAGAGCCAAAAATGATTTAGATTTCAACCAGCTTTTTATGGATGCTAAATTCAGATATATTATTGGGGCCACTACAGCTGTCTGGGAAAACAATGTGTGAGACAGTTAACAGAGGAATACAATAATAATTGCCTAATTTTCCTATTTAAATACATGATGAGTACAGCCTAACAGCGAGGCATTTAATAGATTCATAGCTGATAAGACATGCACAGATTTCACATGTTTTATTTGTTAACCACACTAATAAACCACGCTTAAGTGTGCTGGTCTACTGTCTTTTGAGCTGAGCGATCATATCTGGCAGCATATCTAAACTCATAATACATTTGCTGCAAGGTTTTTGAATCTTTACCAGCCTGGGTGTCCTGCTGTGCTTGATTACAAGTCAGAATAGCATGACCTTTAATCTACTCCACATTAAGGCTGTTTCCTCACTCTGGCATTCAATAGAAATATGCACTGACTGGCCAAAAAACCCAAATAATGAATTAAGTAGGTTTCAGTGGAACATTTGCATTTTTTGCAGGTTTCTGTGATCTATCATGCCTTGCTTGCAAACAGAGAATTGCTGTATGTTGGTGGTTTTCTGCACAGATTGCTATTCCAGGAACACCCATGTCTTGATCAGTATGTTGCCAATGCTCACATCTACCATCTGGAACAGGCACCCACTGCCACGCAAGTTGTAAAGTCACTAAACGGCATATGTTTGTTTAGTGGATCACACATCACCTCACATGACCTTTTTCATTTGCATACTTTGCTGATGGGGGATTTTCTGATTTTACTTAGATGTCTGCTTTTTTTTGTCTTCATTTTTTGACCCTCAGTGTTGAACCATGCTGGTTGGATTTCATTAAATAATAACTTTTGTGTATAATGCCAACTTGAGGATAGATGCATTGATTGGAAACGTAATACCGATCCACAAAAAGGGAAACAAAACTGAACCAGGTAACTACAGACCAGTAAGCCTGACTTCTATTATATGCAAACTTATGGAAACTATAATAAGATCCAAAATGGAAAATTACCTATATGGTAACAGGGTACTGGGAGACAGTCAGCATGGTTTTAGGAAAGGGAGATCGTGCCTAACTAACTTGCTTGATTTTTTTGAGGATGCAACATCCATAATGGATAATTGCAAAGCATATGACATGGTTTATTTAGATTTCCAGAAAGCTTTTGACAAAGTCCCGCACAAAAGATTAATTCTCAAACTGAACGCAGTTGGGATTCAAGGAAACACATGTACATGGATTAGGGAGTGGTTAACATGTAGAAAACAGAAAGTACTGATTAGAGGAAAAACCTCAGAATGGAGTGTGGTAACCAGCGGTGTACCACAGGGATCAGTATTAGGTCCTCTGCTATTCCTAATCTACATTAATGATTTAGATTCTGGTATAGTAAGCAAACTTGTTAAATTTGCAGACGACACAAAAGTAGGAGGAGTGGCAAACACTGTTGCAGCAGCAAAGGTCATTCAAAATGATCTAGACAAGATTCAGAACTGGGCAGACACATGGCAAATGACATTTAATAGAGAAAAGTGTAAGGTACTGCACGCAGGAAATAAAAATGTACATTATAAATATCATATGGGAGATATTGAAATTGGAGAAGGAATCTATGAAAAAGACCTAGGAGTTTTTGTTGACTCAGAAATGTCTTCATCTAGACAATGTGGGGAAGCTATAAAAAAGGCTAACAAGATGCTCGGATACATTGTGAAAAGTGTTGAATTTAAATCAAGGGAAGTAATGTTAAAACTGTACAATGCACTAGTAAGACCTCATCTTGAATATTGTGTGCAGTTCTGGTCACCTCGCTATAAAAAAGATATTGCTGCTCTAGAAAGAGTGCAAAGAAGAGCGACCAGAATTATTCCGGGCTTAAAAGGCATGTCATATGCAGACAGGCTAAAAGAATTGAATCTGTTCAGTCTTGAACAAAGAAGACTACGTGGCGACCTAATTCAAGCATTCAAAATTCTAAAAGGTATTGACAGTGTCGACCCAAGGGACTTTTTCAGCCTGAAAAAAGAAACAAGGACCAGGGGTCACAAATGGAGTTTAGAAAAAGGGGCATTCAGAACAGAAAATAGGAGACACTTTTTTACACAGAGAATTGTGAGGGTCTGGAATCAACTCCCCAGTAATGTTGTTGAAGCTGACACCCTGGGATCCTTCAAGAAGCTGCTTGATGAGATTTTGGGATCAATAAGCTACTAACAACCAAACGAGCAAGATGGGCCGAATGGCCTCCTCTCGTTTGTAAACTTTCTTATGTTCTTATGTTCTTATGATTGAAGGACAGAGTAAAGAGACAATCAGACAGTGGGATTATCGTCAGTTGTCAGAATACAGCTTTCAGTTTTATGATACTGTTGACTTAATGCGAAACAGGTGTAGAAAAACTAAATTGGAAGTCCTATTGATATGGCGTGTCTATTTCTATAGCCGTCCCATGTAGAATATCTTTTGTGCTGGTATTTCTAACAGCTGGGATGATGTGCATGTTGTTTCAACTCATTTTGTGAGTTCTCACCTGTTGGTCACTAGATCATCATTATTTCTTCTCCATATCAGAGTCTGTCTACAAAGTAATCCCACTTACTAGATGAGGAAGCCAAATCTTGAGATATCTGGAAGAGGTTAAGTAAAGCATTAGATGATATGTTGTCATTTTACATCTCTTATAGTAAAAAAAATAAAATAAATATCACACTAAGGAACTGACAAAGGTTTTGGTATGAGAATCTGTATAAATTGGAATCGAATCACCTTAAATTAGACCTCTTTAAAGCAGACATTTTTTGTTGATAAAATGCACAACATGTAACTGAGGAATTTCCTGTTAACTGAAAGTCAATTCAAAGTGGTGTCTCAGCGACTTAATGTTATTCTCTTCCTCAGCCTGTTTCTCTCTCTTCAGTGCAAATGACAGTTGACCAAATGAAGGTTGGTTATGAACAGAACAATATGTTTATTATGTGCATAATGCATGATTAAAAGTAAAATCCTAGCTAAAACAACCGAGCGGTGTTTTCCATTGAGGCCTCAATTAAATATAAAGAATATTAAAACAACAGGCATTCATATGATAATGACAATTATCAGAATAATAAAAGAACGCTGAACTGCAGCAAGCAATATGAAAAGAAAATGAAGGCAATTTGAAATAGAACTAATGCAGCAAAAGTGAGAAACAAAGGAAGGTTATTTTTCTCTCTAACTTGCTTATAATTGATAAACTTTTTTTACAGGATATTAATAAGTAGTATTTGAAGAATCAGTAAACACATGTTTAAAGGGATGGAGATGGAAATCTGGAGAGACGCTAGCACATTAATGTCAGTTATGAATGTTGCTTGCTCAGTGTCATGGTAGGGTGGGGGAAAGAGGTTGAAAGCAACAAGAGGATGACAGCAGTAGTGGCTTGAATATGATCATTCAGGAGTAATTAACTGCTTTGGGGGGGTTAACAAGGATTTGAAAAATGCTTTACTGTTACTTTTCTTGTTGTGCAGCTTGCTTTTTATTTATTTACAGGGTCATACACAGCCATTGGAAGCAATAACTAAGTGGCAGTGAATCAGGTTAAATGTGCTGCTGTTAATTAAGAATAATATCCTCCAGATAAAATGAATAAGCACTGTCTCCCACTTGCAAGGATTACCTCATTCTTGGAACGTCTCCTTTTTTCACATTAGCTCAATTCAAGATGCCTCACTTCAGAGCTACAGACTGTAATGTAGAAGCTTCAGATGCTGTAAAATCCTCCTAATGCCACAAAACATAATTCAACCCCCCCTCCTCTTTTATGCTGATGCCAGTCCAGCTTCCCGAACTACCGCCAGACAATGAAGAGGCCCAAGCAGCATCAGCATCTCAGCTTCTTCAATTTCTTCAGCCGGAAGCCCAAATCTGACCCCAGACTGGACAAGGCAGCAGCACAGGAGGACAGAGTGCCCCCCAAAAGGCGAGATGAGATTGCTATCACACTGACGCCCAGCGAGCATGGAGACAGGGGCGTCGAAGGAGGAGAAAGGGGAGGAGGCCGGATTGGTCTTTCGTCTGCTTCCTCCAGCCACGAGCAACTGCTGCCATACCTGGAGTGCCCCCTGTGCCTTCTCAGCCAGCCACGGTGCCACTTCCCCCAGCTCTCGTCATGCCCCCACCGCTCATGCTCCGATTGTCTGCACCAGTATCTGCGCATTGAGATCACAGAAAGCCGGGTGTGCATTGCTTGTCCCCAGTGCCCGGAGATGCTTGCCCCAACCGATATCCGCACTATCCTTGGTGAAGAGGCCTTGCTTGAGAGGTATGAGGAATACCAGCTGAGGAGGTTCCTGGCTTCCGACACTGATACCCGATGGTGCCCAGCACCAGACTGCAGGTGGGTGTTTGGCACACATAGTCAAGGGTTATACTGGCCAAAAACAGACGCATTGTAGTGTTGTAGTGCCCAAACCTTACCAGGTTTTTTTTTTCCACAGGAATCCAATGGAAACTATTTAAAATATGTAAATGATTGCTGCTATACCATAGAATCTGTGAATAACTGGACTAATTTACCAGTAGATGTGACTAATATAAAATTGTAGAACCCTAAAAGCATTCCAGGCTCAATGAGACAAGGTTCAGTTGTTCTACATAGCAGTGTGGCCACTGGCATGCTATAACACCATTCAGCATTTATAATGGTATCTGTACATTTCATCACACGATACAGGACTCTGCTGTTGTTTGTTTTCTTGTACAATTACTCCACTGTTTCACTTTAAGCCAATTCCCACTGGACTGCAATAATGCCTTTCAGTGGTCACAGGCCCTAACAGATCTGGTTTGCTAATCGTTTATGGTCATAGGCAGGGGGGTTAAATTCAGGCAAACCTGCTGCTGACTGGTCAATTTTGAACAGGGGATATTTTTTCAGGTCAAGGGCAGAAACTTGCTGTGGTGTGTAATGTACTGTTACAATGTAGCTGCTCTTGGATTTTTAAACAAGTAAGGCATGTAACAGCTGTTGTTGGCTTCATTAACTGTTGGTTTATTTTATTCCTGAAAACAAGTGTAAAATCAAATACAAATACAATTTCAAGCATGTAAAGGTGAGATTAGGCTGTGGTTGTATAGGGAATAGTAGATTCTAAGGGGATAACCGTTTGGGGATAGTTTGCTTCTTCACACTTCAACCATCTGCCACTGGTATTGTGTTGAAAGTGATTTGATATCAATCATGTTCGTTTCCATGGGCAGCAGCTCAATATATCAACACAATTTAAACTGGGACTCTGACAGTACGAGTTTAAAAACAGTGTGCTGTGACTTAAATATATATCACATCAGGAAACTATTGCAGTTGGTTAATTTGTAAATGGCAATTGTACAAAACGTGATTCATGGGGATGTTTTGCGTAATGGTCAGTTGCAGATCTGATTGCAGTCCAGGTCTTATAATGGAATGAAATTAGATAGATTGTGCAGGTTTTATGCTGCAGAGGGAAACATGGCATAAGAATAAACTGTAGAATATATTTAGTTTAGAGAATTGCTTCACCACTCGTTGGTATTCATGTCAGACTTAAAAGCTTAGTCCACATCCCATTTCAACATGGATATGATTGAACTTGTAATTTCTAGATTATGGTTATACATTCACTAACCATTTGTAATCATCTTTGTACAGATATCTAAGAACATCATGTCACTGCATTAATGGCCAGAGTCCCCTTACAGCACAGAAGTTGTTTACATCTTGTCTAAACAGTGGCAGTGTCAGAAAGCTGATTACTTTTTCTGCGTTGACTTTTATCTGATAAGAATATGTTAGACATTCCCTTAGCTTGCTGCATAATCTGTGCTTGATATATTGTTTCTCCAGCATTTGTAAATCTAATAATATCCTTAATCAATCAAATTGTTAGCATGAACTTTATTTAACATTGTGACACAGGGCCTTAATTTATTTAAATAATTAAATGGTTCTAGAATGTTGTGGGTTTCTTTAACAGAAAAAAAAAAAAATGCATGGGCTCTACACACAAAGCATTGACTTGTAAGTTAAATTACTGAACATGCTGCACAGCAATCGATGTTTGTTTTAAAGCAAATAACACATTTTTACCTTAAAATATATAGATACCTAATATGGCTGCCATATTGTGTCATGGGTTTTGCTTTGCCTGCTTTATACATGGACACAAAGCATAAATTATGACACTGTTTAAAGGATGCTAAATGATTTAATTAAGAGGGGTAATATTTTCATTTTTTTCTTTAGCTATGCAGTGATAGCCAGTGGCTGTGCAGAGTGCCCAAAGCTGAGCTGTGGGCGGGAAGGCTGTGGAACCGAGTTCTGTTACCACTGCAGACAGCTGTGGCACCCAGACCAGACCTGCGACCAGGCCCGACTACAGAGGTCCCGCAATGCCTCTGGAAACAATGGCGCTTCCACAATGTTTACTTTTAATGAGGAGACAGGCAGTGGTACTCTTCATTGCTTAATTTTTCTCAGTTAGAGTTTTATATCCATTCTGTCATAGTTTATTGTCAATTGTTGTTATCACGTAAATCTCTGGAGCATAAACTAGGTACAGTGTATGCTTTGCTGCTTAAGTGGGTCTGTTTTTGGTTAATTACTCAGATAAAAACAATCAATGTGATTTAATAGTTTACTCAGGTACTGCTTCTTTAAGTATATGAACCAGGTTCTTTGCATTCCTGGGAGATCCACTCAACAGTTTTATACAAAGAAGTAGATCACTAAAATGATAAAGTTAAGCTGTATTGAAGTATTTTTTTCTCATTTTACAGAAAGACTGACATAAGCTCAAGCCTGTAAATGTATTGTGATGTGTTGAGTGGATTGGAGCCTCTGTCAGCCAGTCAGCTTCTTAGCTTATAGAGACCATTCTATTAGCTAAACTTACAAGTCATGAGTCCTGGGGATCCCAGCTTTGAATATCAGAATGGTGTGCCACAATCAACTCAAAACTTTGGGTCTCATTACTTGTATGTTCTTTCTGAGTTAGCTGTTTTTTTTTTCCCCTATGAAGCTAGAGTATGCTATCCCATATGCTGCACCACAGAGCAGGCAATTAACTGTAGGTACGATTTGACGCTCCCACTGCTGGTAAAGGGTTGTGTTGAATATATCAGGCTCCTCTGTTATTTAGTGCTGATGGTTTGAATCCATTCCATAAAACCTATATTACTCAACAAGTAGAGGTAACAGTAAGCCAAATACCTCTATTCATATTCCGGATACAGCCACATGGTGGCAACCAGTCACAATACACTATATTCACAGATACATATTTTGCTACAGCATCCATCGCATGTGCCAAACTACATGTTAGTGTTACTTCTGCATTTGCAAGCAACACAGAAATACAGGATGCAAAAATGCCTAACCCTGACTGATTTCTCTTGCAGAGGTTGAGGAAATCAAAGCCTGCCCACGATGTGGGGCTTACATCATGAAGACGAATGATGGCAGCTGTAACCGAATGAACTGCACTGTTTGTGCCTGCCAGTTCTGCTGGCTGTGCATGAAGGAGATTACTGACGTGCACTACCTTAGGTATGTAGAATAAGGACTTTGATTATAGAAAAAGGATGGATGGTACAACCAATGTAACTGTTCAGAATTCACTTCCAAATATGCTACTTTCATGGTAATATATATTTTTAAGGTTTTATAACAATGATAGCCACTCTAGACATACCATTGCGGGTATAAAGTGTCTTACAGAAAAACTGGCTGGTCTCACAAACCAAAATGAGCTCTAATCTTACACTACCTAATGTTGCTTTACAGTAGGTAAATAGCCCAATACTATTGCTTATCGGGGTCTGTGAAGACAACTATTTATAATGAAATAAGTGCACCTACATATACACCCTTATGAAAGTTTACCATAGTAAAAGCATAATAAACCATAGTGAGAGCATGGTAAAGCAAAGGAAAGCAATGTCAAGAACAGTGAAGTATGGTAAAGTATATTAATAAACATGGCAAACCAGGGAAAATGATGGTTAATACATGGCATTACCATGGAAAAAGTGTGATAAAAGTGCAAAAATATCATTCAAAAATGCCATGGTAGACTTGTATAAGGGCAGTAGGGGGTGTTCATAATGTTCATAAGGGGTAAACTAGAGGTTATTTATGAAAACAATATAGCAGACAGACAGCTTGGGTTCAGAAAAGGTTGATTAACACCCCTGACTTCTTTTGAAGAAGTTACTGATGATAGATACAAAAAAAAAACTGTATGACATGATATATCTGCACTTTCAAAAGACCTTTCAATAAGTCAAATGCAAATAAGGTTGCACATGCACATGGATTTGTACATACACAGTTGGATGTCTGGGTATTGGTGCTCTTTCTTATGTACATAAATGATGTTGAGAGAGAGATATAGATAGCAATCCTGTGAGTTTGTGTATAACACAAAGCTAGGTGGGAGTGGCAGACACATATGGGCGGCACAGGAAATCCAAAGCGATTTAGACTGCAAATGGAATTGGACATAAACATGGCAAATTCAATTTATTTTAATAAATGTAAAGTGTTGCATGCCGATCACAAAAATGTTGGATTCAAATACCTAATGGGCGGCTCTAAAGTAGAACAGGCCTGCTTAGAGAGAGACCTTATTGTAGTAGACTCATTGCTGACAGCAGACCTACAATGTAGTGATGTAATTAACTGGGTGCACTAACAGAATGCTTGGCTAAATTGTCAGAAGCTTGGGTTTATTACAAATTTCTTACAGCTGCCACATTACAAAATGGACGTTGTGGCTGTGAGAGAGATCAGTGAAAAACAACCAGTCTAATCAGGCTAGGGGTAAAAGATATGAAAGGTCATGAAGATAAGCTGAGGAAACTGAATCTGTTTAGCCTAGAACAAGGAAAACCCTGAGAAGTGTTGATACAGTCACAGACAAGAGTAATGGCACCCTGTGCTTATTATACCAGAATTCAAGGTAACGGATAAGACAAGCATTTCGTAAACTGTAACCACTTTTTAATAAAAGTGAGTATAATCAGGGCCGTAGTCAGCCATGAAAAATCAGAGGCACTTATGTAGTAAGTTACAGTGTCTATCGGTTGCAAGCCCCCAAACCCCTAACTAGAATGGCGTAATAATATTCACAACCTGGGTCCTGTAAGCTATTGTTAGAATTGTTAACATTTGCATAAACTGGGTGCACTAAACTGCAGTTTACAAGTTGCTTCCACTAAGCAGTTTAGAACTGGAATGTTAATAAGCTGGGTTCGCTAAACTGAGGGCTACGAAGGGAATTTATTATTTATTATTAGGCTGATATATACTTTATTTTAATCAACATTAGAAAATTTAGATTTCTTTTAACCTGATTGGTCAATATGAGGGCTTAAATCTCTGATAACGGACCTTGAATGTTATTATTACTTTATTTTTATTTTTTTTATTTAGTTGTTGCCAATTGTTTTTTTTTTCAGTTTTTCTCCCAATTTGGAATAGCCAATTATTTTTAGGCTCAGTTCACCGATACCATCCCCACGCTGATTCGGGAGCGGCGAAGACGAACACATGCTGTCCTCCGACCACTTTTTTTTCACATTGCAGCCACCTCAGAGCTACAGCGTCGGAGGACAATGCAGCTCTGGGCCACTTATAGGCAAGCCCACAGGTGCCCGGCCAGACCACAGGGGTTGCTGGTATGTGGTGAGCCGAGGACTCCCTGGCCGACAAAAGCTCCCTTGCCTCACCTTATAAAAAAAGTCGCTAATCCTTGGTTGTTTTTTAAACAGTTCGAACACGTTTAACTAACAGCTATGGTGGGGTGAACTGAGCCTTATGGTGTTGCTGTAGTCTGCAATGACAGTAAAATATTTTGAAAAACTCATAGGGTATAGATATCAGCGGGACTTTTAATGTATACACACAACGAGGGATGAAATGCATTTTATTTTGTGGCAAAGCAACTTGTAAAAGAACCTAAATAAACAATTATTAGTATGATTTTAGCCAAGGCCCGTTCCTCCGATGCCTCATGGCTGGGTACGATCTTGATAATATAAAAGCGAGTATAAGTCCTTGTCTGTTAGTCGTTGATTTTATTTATTTTTTGCCGTTCGGACGATTCTTCTACCTGTAACATTCTTTGTCTGTATCTTTCAAGTGTTTCAGTTGAATTTGTTCTGTGGTGCTCCTTGATTAATGCTCTGATTGTTGATTGTTTTATGCCATATTTCTTTGATACTGTTCTTTAGGCATTTCCTTTGTTGTAGTTTGCTACAAGTGCTTTTCTCAAACGTGAATCCAACTTCTTTATCTTGACCATCATCTGCTATGCTGCCAAAATGTTCTTCTTCAACAGATGTTAGAAGTAATGGTTGTCAATGAATGAATATATATTTTAATTAGTTCTATTAATTTTTTACAGACTTATTGTAAAGGTGTCAATACTTTTTTTCAGGAAGAAATAGTTGAAATTGCTTAAGTGCTTTTGTTTTTTTCATAAAGATTGTTTGTTTAACTACCAGAAATGGTGTATTTTGGTCTTTGTCATAATTCTTATACCTCATTCTGTCTATTTAATTATCTTTGCAGTCCCTCTGGTTGCACGTTCTGGGGTAAGAAGCCCTGGTCTCGAACAAGGAAGGTTCTCTGGCAGGTGGGCATGCTGCTGGGAGCGCCAGTGGTCATTTCTCTCATTGCAGGCCTCGCCATTCCAGTAATAATTGTTGGGATACCAATCTATATGGGGAGAAAGGTAAAGGTTTTCAATATTCACTTCCATTTATCATGAGTTGCACGGAATCCTATTAACAGATCCATGTCAGGTATTGTTTTGTTTTTTTTCTCAGTTGTAAAACATAACAGTCTACTCGTTCCAGTGGAGGACAAATATTAACATACAAGACAGAATAACGTTTCTGCTTGTGGGACACTGCTCACGACAACATTAAATATATCACCAGA
The DNA here is from genome assembly GCF_017654505.1 of Polyodon spathula. Taxonomy (NCBI): domain Eukaryota; kingdom Metazoa; phylum Chordata; class Actinopteri; order Acipenseriformes; family Polyodontidae; genus Polyodon; species Polyodon spathula. The sequence goes on from NC_054539.1 coordinate 52,374,752, forward strand.
AGGGTAGCCCACATATAATGCCTCCATCAATGTTTTACATTGACTTTTACATTGCACATAACCCATTACATTGAACTGCACTGTTCAATCACCCTTACAGTATCTCTTTAAATTGCATTGGAGGTACAGTTATAACAACCTAGTTAAAGGGCTGCCTTTCAAGTATGAAGTGTAACCATTATCGAATGGGTATTTACCTCCTAAAGACCCGAATCCTGAATATTGTATACCAAAGCTGTTCTTTGAGCCTGTGATGCAGTCGTTGCCCCGTCTCCGAGGGCACAAAAGGACTGTGCTCACAGATTAAACTAATCGTGGTAATAGCTTTTACAAATTACGCGTATTGTATACATCCTGTTGCATGTTATGTCCTGCTGTGGCTCTGTGCTCTGCGTGAAGCCTGCGGCTCAAGTTGCTCCTTCCCGAGGATCCGTGCGAACCGTGAACCTGGTACTGAGATCACCGACCCGCTTCGCTCCCTACTCGGTACCGTACCGATACCAAACCGGGACTGAGGTTAATACATCGGTACCAATACAGACCCGCTGCCGTCCTTGTACTGACCCGATGCTAAAGTCACCAAACAGATACCAACCCAGATCCGACCCGGTACTGCACCTGTACTGACCCGGGGCCAAAGTCACCGAACCGCCCACTACCGACCGGTGCCAAGGTCACTGCTCTGGTACCAAACCGGTTCTGCTTGGTTCTTGACCCGCCCGGTTGATATCTATAAGCAAAGTGAGGCACTGCATTGCCTGCTCCTTGCATCATGCCTGGGTTCTATCCCTATGAGACATGTTAGGCCAGTCTGCCTGTTGGAGACAAGCACGACAGATGCTCTTCCTGCCTGGGACCAGAGCATGCCAAGCAGGCACTGGTTAATCATAACTTCTGAGAGTTTTGTGCCCCTTTCTCCAAGTGCAGGCTTGAGAAATGATCATAAGGAGCATTCTGTGTCCCTTACTCCTGCTCAGAGCTCTTCCCCATCCCTCTCTCTTAGAGCACCCGGGAAAGTAGCCCAGGCAGGAAACCATCCTCATGGTCTTCCTCATCCTCCTCGAGCTCTACTTCTCCTTCCCCTCCCCTGCAGAAGAGGAAGAAGAGTCGCTGTTCAATGTGATTGGCTGACTAGGAGCAGATGGAAAAGCTCTGGGCAGCTGTTTCCCACCAAGGAACTGTTCTCGCTGAACGTGAATGGTCGGCTCCACCTGCCCCGCCTGTTCCCTTGGGGCCCCAGGGGGCTACGAGCACAGATTGGCCACAGGAGGACATACTGTCCATAGCCGCCTCTGAGGAGGTGGGTGAACAGGAACTGGTGTTCCTGTCTGAGGAGTCTGACTGCACATCTCCTACAGTTAAGCTCTCCCTGCCGGCAAAGCTTCTACTGCTGATCAAAAGGGCCACTGCAATTTGCAAGTGCCCTGGCCTACAGCAGGGGAAACAAGGTAGTCGATTTTCGATGATGAGCTTACCACCTCACCTGTATCCCCCCAGTTCACCCATATTTTCTTTTTGAAATCCAGTCTTCCGGAGACCATCTGGCAACCATCCTGCTATTTCCCGTTCGATGGACACCCTGTATAGGGTGCATGATGCGGAGAAGCTGGGTATGGTCCATTTTCTCCCGGTTGAGGCCTCTCTTGCCACCTTGGTCCAGTGCCTAATTTACCTCTCCGATCTAAGGACGCTACCTGCCCTAATAAACAGAGCCGAGTCTCTGAGGTGATCCTCAAAGAGGCTATTCAGCCAGTGCGTTCGCCACATGGCTAGGGAGCTTTTCTCAAGTCACCCAGGTAGGCACCACAACTTATAAAATTACCACTATTTAGTTGTTAAAATCTAACTAAGTAAGGTTTTGGTAGTTTCAAATGTGTCATCATAACAACAGAGTCCAAAGTCCCAGATGCAAGCTCATAACCGCTCAACTCCAAGCTAGTGCAATTGTTACTTTTTCCTCTAGATCAATCCTCAGAGAATGCATAATTGAAGAAATAGCCAGTTTATGTGGTACTTTAACCTCACCAAAGTGGCCATAAGCAATGCTCAAATGCAACTTCAAAAATCTGCCAAAAATCCAAAATGTATGTATTTTTATATAGCGCCTTTCATAGTGGCCCACCATCACAAAGTGCTTTACAGAGGTAGGCTGTTAACTTTGCATTATATGCAGATTCACTTACAATAGGACCTTGGTTTTATGTCTTATCCGAAGGACGAAGAACAAACAAGTTAAGTGACTTTCTCAGGGTCATAAACAGTGAGTCAGTGGCTGAGCTGTGATTTGAACTGGGAAACTCCAGCTTCCGGCCATGGCAAATTTTGAAAGGGGCTTGCCGGCGTTGGCTGCAGATGAAGGACATTGTCCCTCGCTATCACCTTTGCAAAGCTAGTGAGTGAGATGCAGGCATTCTTGATAATGAACAAAGGTCACGCTCCATACCAATCCTATATTTTTGACGAAGACTATCTTGGCACTCCATATTAACTAGTATGGAATTGGAGGCTTTCCATCCATCTCCTTTCCCGTCTGACAGAGAGCAACAGTTCCATACACAGCAGGCTTGAAGGAAAAATGACATGGAGATCTGTGAGCACTCCTTTTGTGCCCTCGGGGGCGGGGCCACGACTGTGTCACAGGCTCAAAGAGCAGCTTGGGTATACACTTTTCAGGTTTCGGGTCTTTAGGAGGTAAATACCCATTCGGTAATGGCTACATTTCTATTTCTGAGAAACAGGGATATTATCATAACCCTAACATTCTTTTTCATCACTGTCAAGTAATATACTGCCTCCAAGGTATCTTGTTGTTGAGCCTGGCCACTCCTTAAATGAAGCCTGGCTCATTTGGCATGCTCTCATCGCTACTTATGTATTATTTTAAACACACTGATATACCTTTCAAGGGAATGAATCACCTTGTTGTGCTAGGCAATTCACTGATGTGCTTTGGTTTTGCCCAGGTCTACAGTCGATGTAAAAAAAACAATATCTCAGGAAGTAAGCAGTACCTGACTGTAGCCAGTGGGGTTGTCATGTCAGTGTTCGTCTCTCCTGTCATAGCAGCTGTGACTGTGGGTAAGTAAACCCTTTTTCTCTTTGTTTGTCACTGTATGACTTATTTGTTGCTGTGAGATTCCTATCCAGTGAAGACTATTCTGCAGTGAATTCAGCACCTGCATATCAGTCATTCATTGTCCTACTATTGCTTGTTCTTACAGTTTCCTCTCATACAGACTATAGGAGAATAAAGTATTTTTTTTTTTTTTTTTTTTGCACATACTTTACTATATAATGGAGATGTCATGACTCTATAGTTTTTACTGGTTGAACAATTTCAAATGACTCATATAGATGATCAGCATTAGTACAATCCATTGTCAGACCACTGCAGAGCAAGCATCTAATTTTTGAGTCCCATCAATTATCCCCTGTTAACATGGAACCGTCTCAGTTTTAGAGGAAAATGCGATGTCTGCAATATTACGGTTCAATGTTCCGTACTGTTCATGTGGCGTTAGTCCTGAAACAAAGATTGGCCTTTCACACATGTTCACCAACTAATGTGTAATATGAAAGTTACTGGAATAATTTGTTTTCTCTCTTAATCTCATTTGCAGCCTGTGAGGCATCATTAGTCACTATGGTTCTGTGAAATCTTACAATAAGAGACAGCTGTCATTACTTATTTCTTTTAAAAACTGATTTACTCTTTTAAATTGGTTTAATCCCTCTGTTTTTACTCTTGTAGCAGTCTAAAGGGTTGATATGGTAAACCCTGTCAGGGTAATTCAGTTGAATGTTGTTAGCCATCTATTGTAAAGTGTAGTCCCTGGATAAGCATGTGTAGGTGGTGGATGCAATCCATGGCGATTTTTCAGTGCTGTGTTTCGGAATGTTTGATCAACTCAACAGTTTGTCTTTATTTTGAGGCTCACAAACTATGTGTAGAGTTTATATTGGCAGATCTCTTTGCAGTTTTAGTTATCATTTCCCCTATCTAGAAACTCTTCACCTGGCAAAATGAAATAGGTGATTAAGGAAGGCCTGTGGAACAATGTCTTTCTTTTCCTTTCAGGCGTGGGAGTCCCGCTCATGGTAACTTATGTGTATGGCGTGGTTCCCATGTCCCTCTGTCGAAATGGTTGGTGCGGCACTGAGGAGGATCAAGCAGAGTCAGGGAAAATACATCTGGAAGATTTAGCTAACTGTAAGTATTGCAGCTTGCCGTGAAAACTTCTATCTCATTTTGAAAGTGGTTTGGGATTTTTACAATATCAATATCTACCTGCTGAAAAAGACAAACCCAGAAACTATGTGTTGCAAGGTCATATAGCTAAAATGTATTGTGTATCTTCTGATAAATGAAATCCCTAACGTGCGTTCTATGATAGTTTCATCTCCTTTTGCAAGTCAGTTTCGTGTTAATGACAGGAAATGATTGGCTACAGACACTTTAATCTCATGTCCTGTCTGTGAATCCTTTAACCAGTTAGTTAGAGGTTGCATGAGTGCATTGTGGTGTACTGGGCTTGTGTCACAATCTGAAGTGGATTATTAGTAACTGGTAATGGTGTATTGTAATATATGTAGGACTTTTGTTTCCACTGTTTAATTTTATACACATGCAGACTTTTTGTATATGACCAACATGTAATGTTTCTATTGGATTTGCTCTGGTGATACATTAATTTAGAAGAATATGTGTTATAAGAGATATTATGTTTTGTATTTAACAACAAGGAATAGTGTTTAAACACTGAGGATATGATGCTTTATTTATGTATCTGTCTATCTATGTATATATGTAAATGGATGTGTATGTTCAAGCAAATTCAATTATTGTATCACATTATTTTAGAAAATGTGATATTTCTTACATCCACTAGGGGCAGAATGTTGCAGAGGGACATGTTAATGGTTGCAACCTGGTCTACCTGATGTACTTGTACTTGAGGCCACAGGGGTGACTAGAATACATTAGATAAAATAGCAGATTTAGGTCATATATTTTGATAAGTGTTTTTTGTGTTAATTTAGTTCTTTGATATTTGAAACCATTAATTGACCATGTAAATTTAAACTTCTTTTTAAGATCTAATGTTCTCTTATGTAGTCAGTGACCACTGGACTGGTAAATCCAACCCAGCGGTTAGTGAAGCGAGTGTCCATGAAGCAACCACTCTCCCCAGTACCAGCAGAAGCCACCCAGACAAGGAAAGTAATAAAGAGCTGGACAACCAATCCGCAAGCACCGTGGCCCTGGCAGGGAGCATGTTCAGTGAGACACAGGACCCCTCCTTTTGGTAAAATTCATTACAATACTGTTTAATTCAGTATTCACATAGAGCAAAGTAATATAGCACAAACTGAGACACAACTTGTTGTTGGGTATTTGGTTGGAGTGTTCTTTTAAATGTACTTTACCTGGAAAAAAAATATGCTACCCAAGGCAAAGTACAGGTAAAAAGTAATCATTGATAACCAGGGTTATACATGTATGAAGTACTGGAATGTTTCCTAAAAAATGTTGGTGCATTAATACTATAAAGCCACTATGTATGTACTGTACTGTAATTATATGTTTATGACCCTGAAGGTGTTTGCACCATGGAGTTACATTTACAAGATAAATTCAATTATTTCAACTCCTATGAATAAATTAGGACACCTTGCAATGTGTTTCCTTGTTTCTCCCTAGAATCCTCCACTTTCTGTTTTCTAACCAGTTCATACCAAGTGTGGCTCATTGAAGTAACTGAAGGTCTCCACATTCTCTATGTCTTTTACATACCTTTATATATATATATATATATATATATATATATATATATATATATATATATATATATATATATATATATATATATACTCACAGACACAAAATGGAGTACACTGTTTGAATTGCCCCTCTGCAGACATTACCTTGCACAGACAATGTCTTCATAGCATATGGAGTGTGCGTCTGAAGGCCAAAGGGTAAATGTTTTCCATCTGTGTGAGATACATTACATGAATAATACACAAATGGACGTTAAAGCCTCATCTTAGCATACCATGCCATGCGTCGTGTGGATGGAGGTAATAAATAACAAATTTGGAATAGTTTATTTGGTCTCTTAACCTGAAGATCCACCACTTTACAGGAGGAGTCTATTTGTTTTCAAAGGAAGATACCACTTATTTTTCCTGGCAGGGTAACCAGTGTGTTTTCAAATCTCAAAAGCAGATGGTCCCTGCAGCAGATTATGCAAGGGACTTAATTGTTAAATACAGGTGAGGTTGCACAGATCTTATGCTGTTCTCTGTTTGTTGTTCCAGGGAAGGGAATAACATTGAGGTGCAGGTGGAGATTGAAGCTCATCCGAGGGACGGTCGAGAGCAGAGCCTCAGTAGCATCCTGTCCAGCCAGAGCCTGTCAGTGGAGTCCCTGGGGTGTTCCCGGGAGCAGCTGTGTGGAGGCGAGCTGAACCGAGGGGCTACACCTGAAACAATAAACGTTGTTTAAAGTGCACTCAAACAGCTACACCCTGGCAGCCAGCAGTATTACCTTTGGCTGCTTCAAACTAGCCTCCAGTTTTACAGGAGTTTGAGAGCTGTTGTCTCATTCAAATAGTCGTATCCTTTGGTTTTGTTTTTATTATTATTTTTTTTATTATTATTTTATTTAATATTAATAAAAGTGTTTGTAGTTTTAATTTGAATTTTACGTTTTTATCATCTTTGCATAAAAAAAAAAAAAACTGTTCACTGCATGAATTCTTTTCATGCAAAAAATGTAGCCTGCTCCTTAAAACAAAGATATACATAGAATCATATATAACACGAGATTTAGCAGAGACTGTAAGTGTATACTGTAACAGTACCAATAACTCCTTCTCTGTCACATGGAAACTGTCTTGGGTTCTCAGCTCCTATTTTGGAGGTAATTTAGGAAATATGGACCACTGTATCCATAGCTTCACATTGAAGATCACTGCGGTAATAATTAACAATAAAGATTAAATAAATAATAATATAATATATATATATATATATATATATATATATATATATATATATATATATATATTAATATATATTATCAAGCATGTACTTGTGGATGCTGTTGGTTTTTTTGGTGATTTGAGAACACCCCTATAGCGTATTATGGCAAATAATGGGTTGGTTTTACCACGAGAAGTGTACCATGGAGTTCTTGATTATAGTGTTAATGTAAGTTATTCTTGTTTTATTATGAGATGTGCATGAAGATTTACTAAGATTAAGTCTGGGTGCATCAAGGTAAATCTGTTGGTTTATCATAGCTTTATAGTACCCAGTTCTGTTTTCCCACAGCAAAATTGCTAAATAACCTGCCTTGTATTGTCTCTACTTCTACTAAACACTGTACAATGGCAGGGACTACAATTTTTCCACAAAGATATTGAAAAGTCTAATACCTTTCTTATTAATATTTAATACAATTATAAGATAATTTTAGATACTGGAACAAACCACTTGTTTAATATTATGTTTATTTTAAATGACTTGGAAATGAAATGTTTCTCCATTGTCATTCAATATTTATAATACTGATAATATAATACTAAGTCATAATAGATGATTTATTGCATTAAAGAATCTTAAAACAAATGGCTGAACATTGAGTATCATTGTCAAAGCTATGATAAATAGTGGTTTTAATGTATTGTCAATGGAAGGATCACCATGTTATTTTCCATTGTTTGTTATCATGATCATGGAACATCATAAATCATGTTTGTCATTGAGGTTTTCACTTAGTGCTAAACAACAGAAAGTTGAATCGGAAATAATGTACTGTGGATTTTTTTTCAACTGATTCATTACTTCGAGTTGGTTATGCTACTTAAAACATTTTAACTGAAACTCACTCAAAATGTTTGTTTGCCCCTTTAAGATGCATTACACCTTTTTCAGTGAGAAGACACAAAACTAGGTGGCATTGGCTGCTGTAGTTTATTTTTCAAATCTCTTTGTTGAATTGCAGAAATATTTAACTGGAATATCAAAAGATTACTTAATTAGAATGTTTTTTTTTAATACTAGCTAACCATACCTTTCTGTGTCTTTAACACTGCACCAAAATAAAAACTGCAGCATGCTATGCCATGCGTATAATGATAAATTAAACCAGATTCAGTCGTGGAAATTCTAAATAACCCGAAGTGTGATAATGGTTAACTGAAATAAACTGGTTAATCGTGGGGACTTGTGTGGGTTTACCTGTTTTATTAAAGAAAGATGAATAGTAAAGATAATGATAATAACCATTTTATGTCAAAAGAGACCAGTATTTTTCTCTTTGAAAGGCTGCTAACCAGTGCATAAAAACATATTAAATGCACTCAAAAGCTAGACCATGACTGGGCATGCCATACTATGTACTTTATGTTTCACAAGACACCTCCTGACTTTTCAAACATTATGACTACCTATGCAGCTACTGAAATAACTTCTAAGAAAAATGATCCATCAATGTGTTCCTCCTTTGAGAACAGGCTCTCTTTAGTGGTGATCAGGTCAAGAAAGTTCACAATGTTCCACAAGACACAAAACAACAACTTTGGTTATTTTTTTTTTTAAACACAACAAACACAGATTAGCAGACACCTTGACTAACCTATTCAAAGTCAATTTCTGGGGCTGGGCAATCTGGCCAAAGCCTTCTAAATATCATACTGTATAGAAGTACTCTTTCTATTAAACAGGGAATTGGTGTTCTAAAAACTCAAGGTTAGAATTAGCTAAATTAACCTTATAATTCAATTTCAAGACGCAAGGAATCCTATATACCTCATAGTTTTCAAAATGAATTTAAATGATGAAATTACCATTACAGTATGTCTTTGTGTATTTTTTTTCAAAAAAGATACAAACCATTATTAATATTACCTAATTTTCCATCTGCTTTGGATAATAGACTTGGCTTGGAAATAGGATCGCCTTGAATTATTTCCAGAGCTGCTTGGCAAGTAGCCTCAGTTTTTTTATGACAGTTGTACGCAGCAGTTGTCCCTACTGCACAGAAGTGTCTGAACAGTTATTGTATTTTATTATCTCAGATATAAAATGCCTTTGTTAATACAAATTGATCACTAAAAGTAACTAGAAAAGGTTTAATAAACAAACAGTTGTTAAAAGGGTCACATTTATTTTAATTATAGTAGACAAAAATTACATTACAAATAAATAGCAATACATTTCATTTTAGAATTCCTCAGAATTTGTCAGCGTTCTTCACATAATATTTTATTTCAATTCCCACAAAACTAAAACGGTAGTCTTCTTTACTACTAGCATAATTGGGTTCACCACCTTTCCAGGTTGTAGGTTTGCCATTTAAATCTTTAATATCTCCCTTCTGCTCATCTGAGGCTCACATTTTCAACTTGGTTTCTGGGAGTGTCAATTTGTCCACTGGCCTGAAATGGCTCCGAATTCTTATTCCACTTTTCTAGTTCCAAACATATTTTGATTGTATCATTCTCAAAACCCAATTCAGTCCGTCCCACCCAGCTGTTATGATATTATGATAGAATGTTTGCCTTTGAAGCTAGGCATATAAATCTATAAAACATGCCTGTTATCGTGATTCAGTGCAAACATGTTGGCGGCACATCTTTGACCATAAATGTGTATTTAAAAAATCCAAGTGTTGCTATGCGAAGTCATATCCTGGCCCTTTTTAGAGCCAGATGTTCCCTGGTGGATTGCTTGCTCATTGCATAAGAACATTAAGGTCAGGAACTCAGAAACTGCTTAAAGACAAACCTGATTCAGATACTTAACATGGAAACAACAAAAATAGAAATCATATTAATAACCAAAGGAGCCTAACAGGAGGGAGTCTTGCATGCAGTGGTACTGTAGATGTTTTATGTTTCATTGGTAAAAAAAAAATTGCTTTGTTTTAATGATCTAAAAAACCAAATGTATTCTGTTCTTCCCAAATGGCCAGAATTGTTTCTAATTGTCAAAGTAAAACATAACAAATCAACTGGAGTAGAGATAAGTAAATCAAAAGAGATACGGGGGATTGGTTCAGTTGTTAAAGTGAAGTGAGTAGACAATCTTATCATATAACTTTGTTGTAAGCTATATTTTATATTTGAGCTAATTTCTTCAATGTTCTTTAAAACTTGAGGTATTTTATGCATACAAAATGTATTTTCTTTATCGCTTCATTGTGTGGACCTGCCATCACATAAGGTCATCAAGTCAATCCCCTTAACTTCCACCAGACGGCAGATCAGTAATTAATGGGTTTGATATTTACCCTAAAATTGTCACTAATGTCCTTTAGTTCTCATTAGTTTATATATAAAGAACATATTTATAATTTCAAATTATTCTACTTTTAAACATTGCAGTAAGTTTTACATTCAGTTATCACTTATAAATATTATTTAAATTTTGTTTTTAACTTTTACACTTTCTTTTGCTATTTAAGTATAACCTAAAATTGACACATTTATACAATATAAAGATGATTTCCAACGTCATTGAATATTTCTTCGAATTGTGTTAAGTTTATGATTTTCTTTAAACATATACTGTATACTGTGGTATTCTATGGCATTTAATACAGCAAAAGCATCGATACATCATGGTAAAGCACAACTAATTAAGGTATTTCATGACATTTGATTTTCGATTTGACAATTAGGCAGACAGATAAGGTCCAGGGGCACTGGATCTGGGGGTGCTGGTGGTGCGGTATCATATCATAAACAGGGGTTACTATTAAGTTCAATAGGTTTCAGCACCCCCACTTAAAAAATTGTTCCAATGCCACTGATAAGGTCTTACCTTTTTTTTTTTTTTTACTAGAAATGTACCTTTTCTGTCTCAGAACTTGACCTCATGTCAATGCCAAAGATTATTGAGCACTCCTGCTGTAGTTTTCCAAATGTGTGCTTCTGTTGCTCTTGCACACTGTGGCAGTGAAGCACACCCCAATGTGAGGCATATAAGACAACTGAGTATAGTGTTAAAGGCTTCATTCCTGTAATGCTATTCTGCTTTGGTAATGTCCATTTAAATACCCATACTGGTAGATATATGGGGGGGAGGGGAAAGAAGAAATGTCCCAGTCCACTAAAATCAAATTAAAATTATAAGGTAAACAGCCTCACCTGAAGGGGGAGTGCTTTTGTAGCCATATTCATGAATCATAAACATTCCAAAAAGTGCAAAGGGATGTGTTGACTGTGTGTTTATGCAGCCAAATATTCTTTCATTTTGCACATTCATATTAGTGATCTGGAGTCGCAGTTTCTGAATTTCACAGCAGATGTCCCTATTAATCCTGAATGCTAGTATTCTCTTCATCTAGTAATGTAAAATTGATCTCAAATACTTATTTCAAATGAGTTTTCCTGACATGGAAATACACATACCTGTATTTCCAGACGGGCTAGTTTACAATTTGTCACTTTTCCATTTAATAAACTCTATAGGTTTTCCATTTAAATACTGAATCCTCTCTTTTGTTCTTTGGTCTTTCATTCTGATCTATACATTTCCAACTTCTTTGGCAGTGTCACGGAGGCCATCATTTTCAGCTTGGTTTCTCAGTGGCAATTTGTCCACCAACTCCTGTACAAAATGTCAAGCCGCCTTTGAAAGTGGCTGAGACTTTCATAGTTCCAAAAAATGTATTACTATTTCTGATCCATAACGTAAAAATGAACAAAACATTTTATAACATCATGTCATTACATTGTATTTCATTTGATCACTGTGGTGTCACATTTCATGATCATGTTAAAACGACATTCTGATTTGAATCTGGGACACTAGAGGTCAGTATTGTACACTTTAGGTGCTTAGTTTACTTCCTCTGTTAAAAAATGTATTCTATTTATGTTTTTCAAGATTTGAGTACCTATACTTCAGTTTTTGAATCTCTGCTTCTAATTCAACAATATGCCTCAGCTCCACAGGTGGACCTGAAATCAAAAATCAGAAGAAAACAAGACGTGTATACAGTTATATGATATTTTAAGAGATATGCATACAAACTGCTTGCATAAGACTCAACGATTTCAAAGCTTAACATTTTCTTCTGGTTTTACTGCCTAAGATGTTTATGTTCATTTTGGGCTGCACTGTGGAGTTTTTCAAAGTTGGCCACAATTGCATGCATCCACAACAAGGAGTAAAAAATGTATGAATAAAATATCCTTCAACAAGTATTACCATTTGTCACAATACAGTCCCAGAAGGTTAGTGTATCACTTTGGCTGGGTAAAGGGTAATAACACAAATCATGAAATTGCTAAATATTTCAAAATTCTCATTTATATATATATATATATATATATATATATATATATATATATATATATATATATATATATATATATATATATACACACACACACACACACACACACACACACACACACATATATATATATATATATATATATATATATATATATATATATATATATATATATATATATATATATATATGTAAACTTGTAAACTACCTGCAGTAGACTTAACAATACTGCTTAACTATACAACAAAAGAAGTAGCTTTCAATTAGCTATTAAACATAATATTTAACATTTACTACAATACTAAGACGTACATAATACACATTTCTAGTAAGGTTTTTTTTTTTTTTTTTTTTAGACACACAAGGAAAATTATTTGCTTAGGGGAGCATTAGGAATCCTCTTGGCTAATTAACAGAAATCACGTTGTTAAGCAGACAGTAAACCAACTGTCTGTAAAGTTTTACTTTTAACAAACATTCTACAGTAAACAAAAACTGTAGTTTCTCATCAGGCGCTTGTTTACCACGAGCAGAAACAGTCCATGATGATTTTGCTTCTCTAACCTGCAGGAGCATAACAACCAATGCAGCGCCCCTGTGAAACACTTTGCACATCCAGGATGCAAACTGCACTCCCTTGACTGCATGACATCCCCTGCACACACCACACAGCCATGCCTTTACTAGGTGAGCCACTCTTTGACACATGGTTTGGTCCAATTGTAATATTTAAACAGTGGCAGTATTTAGATGTGCTGCTGTTTAGATTAATTGAACAGACCCTAGCCGTTGTTACCCCTGCAGCCTAAAGGTGGAAGTCATTTATTTAACTATCCACCTAACAAGAAAACATTACAATATGGTATAGTTATTTCAAAACTACCAATTGATGAAAGTATATTAACAAATACAGTACATTATTTCTGATGTTATGTTCTATTTCTGTTAATTGGTATTTGCAGAATGAAAATAAAACAAAATCTATCATCCTCATGCCCCAAATTGTGAACCAGCTAGCGATTCCTCTCTGTGACTCCAGGAGTATTAACACACAAAATGAACACATCTACAGCGTTTAGCATAAAGTGACCACTCAGGATGCTACGTCCAGTGCCGTTCAGAGACTTGCAGCAATAATGAAAAAGCTGCCTAAAGTTTAAAGGTGTGTGACTACACACGGTTGGGTAGGCACCGCTGCATTAGCTGCCCCCCAGTGCTTCGGTACCTCTGTGCACACTCAGCCCTTGGTACTTCGGTGCCTTGGTGCACACAGTGCTCAGTGCGCATGGTACTGGGTGCACACGGTGCACGCAGTGCTCAATGCACTCGGTGCACACGGAACTTGGTGCACACGGTGCGGACAGTACTCAGGGCACTCAGTGCACACGATATTCAGTACGCATCGTAATGTGTTGACTACATGCGGTTAAGGCTAGGTGCCTTTCGGTGCTTCGACGCCATCCGTGCTTAGATGCTCCTGCCTCGGTGCTTAGTGCCCCAGCATGTGAATAACACTTGCACATGGTGCCTTGATTTTTCGGAGCAACACTACTGTATTGTACCTCACTCAGTGTCCTTGGTGCTTCTGCACCCTTGGTGCCTGAATGCCTCAATACACAGGTCTCACACCGTCCGATGTTTGAACAGCACCCTTGAGGCCATATAGACATCAAGTATGGCTAAATTACACACTTGCACGTCCTGCACAATGTCCCCTGCTAGCACAGCTGAGCCATATGTGGTGTTGAGAGCCCCTGGCCTGGCAGCAGGCTCAAGCCCTTGCTCTGGCCTCAGTTCAGCCAATAACGCCGGCCACGGATCTGACCCGCTTGCAACGGCGGTCACCCCGAATGTTACAGAACCGGATTTCAGCATTGCTGAGGAGAACCATGATGCTATTTCGATCGCGGCCTCATGGGAAGGTGACTCCTTCCTTCACAAGCAGCCCCTACCTACCCTGACCATTCCTTTGGACCAGCAGCAGAGGAATTGCTGCAGCGCTCTCATGAGAATGCAAGGCGTCTCGGCAGGTAGTTTCAATGATCCCCTCCTGTACTCTGGTATGGGAGAGAACGAGGCGCTGGCGTCCACTGTACTCGCCAGTCTGTCCGGCCGGGTGAATGATTTATAACTGTGGAAAAAAAAGGTGCGTATTCCATGTCCCTATTTGCCGAGCACACACCTTTTAGGAGAGTGCCTTCGAGTTTTCAGTGCTACCATTCGGACTCTCCTTAGCCCTTCGCATGATTTCAAAGTACATTGATGTCATCCTAGCTCCCTTGCGGTTGCAAGGGATCAGGGTGATGAACTACCTGGACAACTGGTCGATCTGTCCCAGTCTCAGGAAGGAGTAGTGGCCCATACAGTGATTGTGACGAAGCATCTGTTGAGGCTGGGTCTCACCCTCAACGATGCCAGAACCAATTAATACTGGTGCAAAGTATGGTCTACTTGGGTGTCTGGCTGGATTCCCTTACGATGTGAGCCTACCTGTCAGATAACTGTCTGCCCCTGTTCAACAAGGGTTCACAGTATAACTGGTGTTGTGTTAAAAACTATTGGGTTTCATCAGCCACCCAACTGGGGTTACTCCACATGCACCTGATCCAAGTGTGGCTCGGTACTTTTCGGCTACACCCCAAGTGCGACAGACACCGTCGACTCACCGTGTCTCGCCTATGCTGGGAAGTTCTATGCAAAGGCTGAGCGAAGGCTTAAGGATGGGAGTGATACACAACTCAGTTGGTGATGACAGATGCATCCAACTGTGGTTGGGGGGTGGTCCGGGCAGACAGAAGAGTTTGCGGACCCTGGTCGGGTAGTTGGACATCCCTGCACATAAATGAACGGGATCTGAGAGTGGTCCACTTTGAGCTTCAACATTTCCTTCCTGTGATCCTTGTCCACATGGACAACATATCAGTAGTGGTGTACGTGAACCACCAGGGAGGGATTTGGTCCCCAGGGTTAGACAACATAGCCTTTTGGCTGTTGATCTGGGCACAGTGGCACTTACTATACCTCTGGGCTGTCCATCTCCCAAGAGTGGTGAATTGGGCAGTGGACCTCCTCTCACAGGAAGGGTCCTCACACGTCAGAATGGTGACTGTACTCTCAGATGGTGCCACGCATTTGGGAATGCTTCAGGGAAGCCCATCAATCTCTTTGCACTGGCAGAGATGACCCATTTCCCCCTGTCCACTAGGCATCAACGCCCTAGACCACAAGTGACCCAAAGCATTATTTTTTGTATGCTTTCCCATCGATTCCTGTATGCGTATTTGGGATGATGGCAGCAGTGTGACACTACATACAAACCCTGCTTTCCTCCATAGGGTGATCACAGCCTTCCACATAAACCAGTCTGTGGAACCGGAGTCTTTCCGTCCACCTCCGTTTTCTTCAGAGGAGGATAGGAGATTGAACTTCCTCTGCCTGGTACGGGCATTGAGGTGTTTAGCGTGGATAGGACAAGAGCTCTGCATCATTCTGACCAGCTCTTTGTCTGCCATGGTATACAGACCCTAAGACAGCCCCTCTCGAAGCAGTTACTGTCGCACTAGATGGTGGACACAGTCTCGACTACATATGACAATGCTGGCTTGCCCACACCTGGGCGGTTAGCAGCACTCCAGAGGGTTGGCTACATCTTGGGCTCTCTTCAGAGGGGCCTCACTCTCCGCTGTTTTTGTACTGTGGCTAGCTAGGCTATGAAGCATATTTTCTCCAGGTTCTATTACCTTAGTGTGATAGAGCCTTCCTTGCCTTCATTAGGCATGAGGGTCCTTGAGGTTGCAAGCTCGCACTGGTAACTTTGAGTTATGAGGTTCTGATGCGTCCCTCATCTGTTCTCCCTTGCGACGGCTCTGGTATACTTTCCCATAAGTATGTTTTGGTGGTTGTCTTCGAATTGAAAGGGAATGTTAGGTTACTTACCATAACCCTGATTCCCTGAAAGAGAAGACGACCACCAACCAGCCAGGTCACATCAGTTGCCCCCATGGGTTCCATACAAAAGAGAACATGGCTCCCATGGGTTGATTGCTTAATCCCTCAGTAGGTGTGACCAAGGACGTCACCCCAGGAAGGGGCCTATCGGCAGATCTGATATAAAGAGCTCAGTGAATACCTACCTAAGGCAGGCATATCCCAAAAGTATGTTTTGGTGGTCGTCTTCTCTTTCAAGTAAGTAACCTAACTTTTTTTTAGGTGCCAAAGAAATGGTCATGAGTCGGTAAAGAGATGTAAATTTTCTGGGGACCCACACTTTCAATACATGGCTACAACACGTGTTTCCTTATTCACAGTTTCTTCATAAACTGATATTAAGCAGCCCATTCCATTACACCCTTTGGCTTTTCACAATCTATTTGATGCTCTTATAGCATGCCTGAGGAATGCTGGAAATACAGAGATGGAACACATAATAGAAATATAATTCTTGACATTAAAACATGCATTATGACATTTTATGACAAAAATGACATTTTTGCACAGCACTAACAAAACATAATCATAGCATATTGTTTTTTTTTTTATCTGTATGTTTTCCTTTTTCACAAAATGCAGGATATTTTTCATAAAGGAAAATCACTGGAGAATTGCAGTATGTGCAGCATGTGAAACAAGCCTTGTAGTTTTTGCTTGCAAGGTAATGTGGTTTGCTTAAGGGTAGACAAATGTGGCAGGTAGTATCTTTATGTGTTTTGCCTTATGTTTTAAAATTGACATATTATTATGAATTTTCTGTCACATGATATATCATTCCAGGTCCCATCAGGAATAATAACAGTGCAATCTTCAGAATTCCCACTGTTATTCGGTTCACCAATTTTCCATTTTGTAAACTCTAATGGTTGATTATTTAAGTCTACAAATGTCCCTTCTGTTTCTCTGTCATTCATCCCAATGTATGCAAAATTAGTTGCTTTGACGATCTCAATGATGGCATCATTTTCAGATTGGCTCTTAGGAGTGGCAATTTGTCCACCGACATCGCTACAGATTTTCAAGCCCTCTTCAAAAGTGGCTGAGTCTTTCCTGGATCCAAAGACTGTGCTACCACTTGTGCTCCAAACCGTAAAGGCGAAACCTTTAAATAAAAGTAATAGTTATACATATGGATTACTGTTGTGCTTTTTATGCAGACAGTCTAAACTTATTGGCAGAATATTTTAAGTAATATTTTTAATAAGCTCAATATATATACCAAGATACTTATAATTTTTACAGCTAAAGACCTATAATGTAAGTCTATTTCTTTACATGGACCTTGTTCATTCCCACATTATCTATGGCCAGTCGATAAAGTATAGCTAAAATAAAAAACTGGCCATTGAACACATTTTCACTTTAGCTAGGTCATCACGTAAAAACTAATTATTAAATTGATAACATTACTGCTGTTCTCGTCAAAGGAACTATCTGAATTATTTTTTCAGTGCATATAAGGATGTACACTCAGAGTTAAACCAACACCTTCCTTAATAACCTCAGAAAAGTATAATCAGGCCAAGGAGGAGCATAGAAATCTAAGGAAATACCCATGGGAGAGTCATACTAATTTTCTAGAACTCTCTTTGGGTGAACCAAAAAAGCAGCTCCCTGGAACTTTACACAGACTAATGAAGTCTCTTACGTTTTTCAATCGCAGAGTAATTATCCTTCAGTTTCTGGAGCTCTGTCTCTAATTCAGCGATGCGTTTTTCATACATGGGTGTACCTGAAATCAATAGATATATATAATTTTACTTTTCTGGTAAAAGGCTTTAAATAAAAAGTAATTATTTTAATTAATAATAAAATAATAATAATAATAATAATAATAATAATAATAATAATATAATAATAATAGAAACATATGTTTATACTCTATTTAAGGTTAATATTTATATTTTTGTATTATATGTGTATAGCTATGGCCAAATGTTTTGCATCACCCTATAGAATCAACAAATTTTGCTTCATAAAGTTGAATAAAACCTGTTGAATAATGTTACGGTAACATGATGAATTGCATACTGCTTTCTTGTTATCCATATACTTAACGGAAAACTGACAAAAATGGAAAAATGTGACATTTCAAGATCTAACATGAAATACTGTACTACTATTATGGCTTCCGGTAGACTGTTGCGATATCATTTTGTAGTTTCTTTGATTATATGATGTTAAATAAAAGATCTCAACTATGTTCATATATGTATCAATCCTAAAATTCTAGGTGATGCACAACATGTGGACATAGCTGTACTCAAAATTGTGCAGAATTAACAAAATAAAGAAAGAGCTGCTGGATACTGCTAAACATTATCATACAATGACCTAGCTTATGTGCAAATGTGTTCTTCTATTTACGCATAATGTGTATTTACCCAACATTTAACTTTATATTCCACCCCCCTTCCCCAAAATGATGACACTTATGCTACAGCAGTGCAGTGGATGTTGCCAGTTGCTGTCGTGTCAATGGACATGCATGCATCCATGTACCTCAGGCTCACACTGAGGACCAATCCAAGCCAGTCCTTACTGAACTAAATGTTTGTGTTGATGTGTGTGTGTGAAAAGGGTATTTTTGCTTTAATCTTATTTTTGTAAAACTTTATTTAAAACAGTTAACAAGCATAACAGTGTAGGAATAAATGAAAGAACATATAGGTATATTTAACATATAACCACTAGGAGGAGTTACATTTAGTTGTGGCGGTTATGCAGGGGGCTTTTGATTGTCCATGCGGTAGAGCAGTAAAAGCAAATGTACCTGGTTCCCCTTTTTCACCCTTCACATATGGACCAGCTTTCCCTGGAGCACCCTGGACACTTTCTCCTGGAAAGGCATATATTAGTTTGAACTGAAGGCTATACAGTAAGTAAAACCTCAATCCTGATACTGTCACACTCTGTAACACAGAACCAAATTATCTTTTGTATTCCCCAGTCTCTCACAGCTATACATTTGTAAAGGAACTGGACCAAAACAAAAAGCAAAGCATTGTGCCTTAGATGTCTCTTCAGCTTGCTTCAGACCAAGGACATGTACAAAAAAATGTCAAAACAATCATGATTATGTTGAAAAAGATATTTCAGAATATATCACACAGTATGGCAGTAATAGTATGTAATGTATTACATCCTGTTCGGTAACCCTTTTTAAAATGCAGTATACAAAGTACATTGGAATGTAGTAGAATCTGTTTCTAATGGCAGCTCAAAGAGCTACCAGGTATCTAATAGTAGATTTGTTTCTATTGACGCACCTCTATCCCCCTTTTCACCTTTGGGGCCAATTGTTCCTTCTTTTCCATCCATCCCATCTCTCCCATCTCTTCCTCGTAAACAAGGGTTTATCTGGCTGGGATCTTCAGTCAAACCAAGATGCATCTCTAGCATAAGCAGGGCCACTACAATTGTCAGTATTTGAGTCATGGTCACCTTGGCTAAAAAAAGTAACATAATTACTAAAGATTGGATTCATTTCAGTAAGCAATTTCTCTTTCAGGTTTATTTGTGACCTTTGTGTCATACAAATAATATTTATCACCACTAATCCATGTTTTAGACCCACGTTTCTTTACTGTGATGTCTCTAAAAACAGATTATTAGTGTTCTGGAAACAATTTAAAATTTGAAGACACTGTATTCATTTTCCTGAAGACCTTGAAACAATGGGCTCTACTTGCAATCAGTCTGAAGTTCCCTTGACTGTCAAGATGGAGCTTGATTTCAGTTTACTGGAGCTCATTTTAAAAGGAAGTATACATAACTCTAGACTTTACTTTAAAGCATATTGAATTGTGGTGAGAATACTACAAGTGCACATTAAATAATACATGAACATATTAATTAATGTTCTCAACCCTCTCAAATTCAATGTGTTAGCTCTCAGAATGTGAAAATGTCAGATTTCTGAATTGGAAAAGTGACTACAGCTATGGCCAAAAGTTCAGCATCACCTAGAATTTTAGGATTGAGAAAAAAAAAATGCATGAACATAATTGAGATTTTTAATTTAACATCATGTAATCAAAGAAACTATAAAATTATATAGCAAAAGTCTACTGGAAGCCATAATAGTGGTACTGTATTTCATGTTAAATTTTGAAATGTCAGATTTTTCAGTTTGTAAGTTTTTGTAACATTATTAACATTATTCATCAGGTTTCATTCGACTTTATGAAGCAAAATTGGTTAATTCTAAAGGGTGATGCAAAACTTTTGTCCATAGATGTTCCACTATATGAATCATATTTACCCTTCTGTAGGTGTAGTAGCCGCATTTATCTAACAGATATCATTTAGACAAAAATAGCTCTCTTAGGAGATTCACATCATTACTAACGCTACATTATTTTACATCTCAACAATTTAATTCATCTAAGGAAATAATAAAATAATTTTACAGTCATTTTTAACTGTTTGTCAATATTGACATATAATAATAACTACTACATACGTACACACATTGTATGCAGTAGCTCTTGTACAGTTTAGCAACCTTCATGTAAATGTTCTTTGAAGTTATGAATTAAAAAAAGAAACACAGCTTACCGGTTTTTTATCCTTTTCTATTGGTATTTTTCATTAAATCTCCTTGTAGCAGTCTAGCTGAACTCTACAGTACAAGTTGTAAAGTCCTGTGAAGAGATGTATTTATAGGGTATTGTTTGGAAAATTGCAGAGTCTAGAAAAATCTAAATCTTACTTCCAATAAATAACACGTCTTGTGGGAGACGTAATTGGCTATTGTTTGGCAATTAAACGTTATATTGGATTGTGATTTATAGGACTAAGCAAAAAATAATGATCCAAAAGTTAATCATATCATAATACTGAACCAAGCATCTATAAATCAGTGTAAAGGTATGTGGTTTATGTGCTATTTCCTAGAAGCCAAGCTTTATTATTCCTTGGGTTTCAAACAAATACCATTTGCATTACATTTCACATTTTCACTAGTGGTTCCAAAGTCTTCTATGCCATTAGTATATACCACCCATGAGATTCAAATTCCTTCTCCTTGTTTGTGCTTTTGTAACGGGCAGGGTTATGTGATCCACTGCTTTTAGATTCTGTTCCCTTTCAGTGAGATTAAATCAAGTTAAAAGCTCTATAACCATGAATGCAGACAAGACCAGCTCTTTGGCTGTTTGCATGGTCACCTGTGCCCAGTTACACTTTCTTGTAAAACAACACCCCTATTAACAATAAAACTATTCATATTATGAAGATTGCATTAGTATTGTTTGGACATGGACATGAATGGTGTTGTAGGCCGGTACAATATATTCTTTAAATATGCTGATTTGCATTGAATGCACGTCACATGATGTATCATGTGATCTACAAGGCAACAATCATGAGTAAGAGGAAGGATACTTGTGACTTCACAAGGGGTATGATAGTGGATGTCTGTGCAACTGGCTCATCCTTCAACATTGTGATTCATATTGACAAGTTATGTGCTTAAGTTATACCAGTTTATTTAGTACAGTGAAAGATAGAGGGCATACAACAGGAAATCTGAAAATGAGACAAGGACACATTTTCTAAGATTCATCAAGGCAGGTATCCTTCTGGGTGTTAAACACTGGGCTAAAGTTATTATTAATGTGTCCATTTACTGTGTAGCAATGCAATGGCTGTTGCCAATTGAACTGTAGCCTGATATTAACAAACACAGCATACCACTCACAAGAACATTTGAATCATTTAGAACATCAAAGTGTTCTCTCTGAACCCCAACTCCTGCTGTTTGTTTTTACAACTGGTTATTTAAAATTGTACTAGGGTCAAAACAATGTTTACTGACTAAACCAGTCAACTATGCAAATTCAAGTATACTATTACTATAAACATTGCAGGGCTGAAATGGTTTGAGTTTATAGATATATTGTGTTGTGTCCTTCTATACTCTCATAGTCGTTTTGAAATTAGAAAAACAGCTTGCTCCTGGAAACCCTTCATATACGCCTTTATGGTATGTTTTATTTTGTTATTTATTCAAATTTAGAGTATACCTATTTGTTTTTCTACACAGTTTGAAATTACCAACTTGAATAAGACCTTATGCTGCAACCCACTTACCAATCAGGAGGGCTAAAGGTCAACAGACAATCTCCGTTTCTGCTGTACGATTCAACTAATTTTGCAAACCTACTGAATCCTGGATGTGAACTGTTCATCTTGACCCTCACAAAGGCTAAGGCTATTTCAACGATACCCAAACTACTTGCCAAAATCGGCTCAAACAGCATTCAAATTGGCAAACTTCTGCTCCATGGCCCAACTTGTGCTCAATGCTTTTACTAGATGAGCCACAGTATTCTTTAAAGCCTGCACTGATGCTATCCTTTCACATTGTGTTTGTGCTGCTTTCTTTACTTTTAGAAAAACATTTGCAAACCAAACTTGAGTAACTTAGTTGTTTGAATATACAAAAAAAATATAAATATTTCTAAAGCCAGTCAATAAGCTCTTCCAAGTGTATGTTTCAGTTTAAAGTTAGTGTCTTGGATTTAACGTGGTATTTAAAGACCAGGACTTCTGATTGTAGAAAAAGTTGGTAATGTTTTATCAATACAATATTCACTTACCTAAAGGTGCCCTCTAACTAACAACACAATTTCCTGGAAATAATCCAAGTTTGATTTTTGTATTAAATGAGTATTTGGTTTGCTACTTTTTCATTCATCATTTTGCAGGGTTTGTCTAGTTGTTTGAGACCCGTGGGGACACATGAAAATGATAAGTCATATGAATATCAGATTATTGAGTGGGTGTTTACAGTCCATCGCTTAATGCAGGCGAATCACGTTAACACAAAAACACCTCAAGATGTCTTCACATGTACCTGCATGGACCTCTCAGAACTACATTTCCCATCATCCTCCTGCTCATTGGCAAATCCATCTCAGTTACATATGTTAGCAGGAGGATGATGGGAAATGTAGTTCTGAGCAGTAAATGCAGGTACATGCAAAGCCATCTTGAGGCAGGGAATGCAATTTAAAAGTTAAAAAAGTGGTCAAAATGTAAAAAAACAACAAAAAAAACCCCAATACACACACCTAACATAAACAGTTGCAGCAACACAAGACAACATGTAACACAATAAAAGAAAAAGGTCCTTAAGTACCCTTTAATATTAGACACACCGGTGCATGTCGCACCAGTATATTAGTTGTTTCCCACTTTTAAGCCGTTCCCCACAAAAATGCCTAGAAAATCTACTTATACACTGTTTTTACCATATATCCATCCATCAAACAAAGGAAAATCTTGTTAGGCTCTTCCCGTAGTCTGCCATCACTTGAAGTTGACGTCTTGAGGTTTAGATTGTAAGTGAAATTGATTGCATTGAGATACATGGCAACAGTATGGAACTGAAGAGACCCAACTGTCTTATTGATGGAGATTATGCAGGTTCAAACCCTAGTATTATAGCCACACTATCCCCAAACCAGCAGTGATGTAGTTCATGCATCTTCTCATACACTGGTATTGGCATCTATGCAGTGTCTGGAAATTTTTTTTTAAAGTTTAAAAAAACATTATTTATTATCAGAAACACTCAGCTAGTCTTTTAGCATATGGGGATGAAGGCAGCAGTAAATACTTAAAGAAACATTATATACAACATATTAACCATGTTTCAGGAAAAGAATATGTCTTTCTATACATTTTCGATTTGATCAACATGAGTGACAGTTGGTCATTTGAACACTGTTCTAAACCCAGCACAGATCTGGATCTTTAAGGCTTGTTCTAGCAGTTGCTTGCCTATTAATCTCATAGCATGTATTCGGATTAGAATAAGGCACTCAGCCAGCAGTCTCTTAATCATTTGCTCACCTCCCTATGGAACTGTATCATCCTCACAGCTGTGCAGAATATGAAAGAAAAAATCCTGGTTATTATCAACCTGATTCTTCTCATATTATGCATTGTTACCATAGCAAGGCTGATTTAGTTCTCCATAAGCCCTCAAACCCCTTTTCTATATTAAACTGTCACACATGGGAGACAGACTCATTTCAGTTGATGTTACAAGCTGGTGATTTTTCATCAAATCTCTCTCTACAGATGTGCAATGTTTTAAAAAATATTACGTTCATAGCTAACTTTTTTCTACCTGTAGAAAATGTACGCCAGTTTCTATAAAAAAAAAAAAGTTTAGCTTTCCATATTGTTTCTGATCATTTTTTTAAAAAATCAACAATTGAATATTGCGTTCAAAGCCCACCCTGAGGCACCCATAACTGAAATCATTGCATGTAAAACAGATTTACAATCTGTGAATCTCATGGGATATCTTGACACGCACACAGAGGAAGTACCTGTGGAACCTCATGGTGTAGTCTTGTAACTCATATTTATTCTTTGCTGTGTTATAAAAGGCAATGGAACAGAATTTACAACTGTATAAAGAGAGAATTTTGGCTCTCCCCTATAGTTCAAGTTTCTTTCTCTTCTAAGACATATCACAGAGTTTAGGTTTGACTTTCTAACAACTGAGATATGGACTTTGGCTGCTGCCAAGCTCTAGCATTCTGACCATCTGGATATAGAAGAATAAGGGTGTCGCTTCACAAAACAAAACAGAAAACTAAATGAACACATGTGTTTCTGCTAAATGTTACTGTGCTGTTGTCAATCATACTTACTTTAAGATATTACTTCTCTTGTGACAGGATTTCTACTCCACACTAATGCTTTTTTGTTAAACACACATACACACTCACAGACTGCTTGGATTTCATTTTAGCCAAAGGTGACTTTATTATTTCTGATATCTTAATGATACGATTTTGGATGTTGCTTCTCAAGAGATTTATAGCTTTAAGTCCCCCAAAATCAATGAATATTGATTGCTAGGGCTGTTGCAGAGTCTGAACTTGGATTTGATGTGGAACTGACCTACTGTACTCAGAGGTCTCAGGGAGCATCCCTAACATCATTATCACACAACGGGTAAGGGATGATCCCTTGGAGGGTGGGGGAGTCATTACAGTTGGTATTTGACTTTGTAAACATTTTTGGCACTATTACAGTAGTATATTTATACAGTTGTATAAAAGCGCTTTGTGGTGGTGGTCCACTATGAAAGGTGCTATATAAAATAAATATTGATTGATATTACATCACAATCGCCTAAACCAATTCCTGTTCTGGAGGGCCATATTGTTTTGTATTTAATAATTACAATGCATTAATGCATTTTTATTTCTAACAACCATCTCCCTAAGTAAAACTGCAAAATAACCAAATTACAAAATGAAGCCATAGCATGATATTACATGTATGAATTTTGTAAAATAAAAAAAGACAAAACCGTAAACTTCACCAGAACTGAAATTATTGGTCCCGTAGTTCTAAACCACATTGAGGACGTGAAGAGTTTTTCCCCCCAATATTTATATAAGAAAAAACAGCATTGAAATATTTTGTGAGAACCTAAAGAGGTCACCTTGGAGTGTTGCTTTGCTCTTGAAACAGCTTACTGAGCTGTTCAGACACAGACACTGGTTGTTACAGACAGAAGCACAACCTAACTGCAGTATACAGGTTTTACACCGTCACTTGTACATACACTAAAGCGTTTATGTACAATTAAACTTTAAACACTGAAGTTTGTACATTTTCAGATCATTACGGTGTGTATCACTGGCAACACAAATGTTACATTAAAAATAAGATCTATAGAATAGTCAGATGTTTCTGAATAGGGAGAAGGAGGAGGTGGTTTAAACGCTGTTCATTTATGGATAGGGTGCTATTTATTTCACTGTAAAAATGGCTTATTTCACGGTCTAAAAATAGATATTTCATGATTAAACATACAATGTATTTAAATGCTTACCTGAAAAACTGTAAATGCTATGCATCTAACTGTTTTTTTTTTAAACCATCCAAAAACCGGCACCCAAATTTTTGTCTGAAAATTTCAGGGTACAAAGGAAGTGGCCCAGAATAGTGCCTTTCGTTGGTTTTGAAATTTGGGTTCTGAGCATGCTCAGTATAGCTCGTTTTTTTGATTATTATTGTGTTTTGCTTTAAACTGTTTGCTTATTTTTTTTGTTTAATGAAAAGATAAGTGCTACTGCGTTCAGTTTAGCCTCGTCCATTCTATTGTTTTGGTTTCATTTCCTGGTCTGATGGCACTCATGCCATCCTTTCACACTTCAAATTGTGTTACTCTGTTTCCCCTCTACCAGAATATGTATTGCCTGTGAAAACCGAAAAAATAACCAGGTCCTCGGCGAAGGTTGATCCAAGAAAGAGAGCACTCGGCAGGGCAGAATTTTGAGATATGCTCCTTACATTTGGATCACTAGTATCAAGGCCAAAAAAAGCCAAATTTTGTTTTGTAAACCAGCCAAAAACAAGCACTTACATTTAAGACAGACAATTAATTTTTATTTAAAGCCTTATGGTCTTTTTATTTTAATATTATATATATATATATATATATATATATATATATATACATATATATATAATATAAATATATATTATATATCAATAATATTTTTCAAAGTATTTTAAGTGTTAAAATAAAAAATATAACACAGGTTAGTAATGTTATAAACAATTTTTTATTTATTTATCTGCGTTGCTTGCTTTTTTCATAGAATTTACTATATTTTTAGTTCAATGTAATTAGTTTATAATTATACGTCATAACTTACAGGTGTTATAGGACAAGAAGCATTGTTTCTTATATGATCAGATCAAATTCTGTAAATGATTCAGAATGTATTGTAAAATTAAAATTGTGCAGAACTGTGGGCGGATACAGTCTTGAAAAATAAATATGTCAAACAATTGTAATTGTACTGATACAG
This sequence comes from Polyodon spathula, assembly GCF_017654505.1. Lineage (NCBI taxonomy): Eukaryota > Metazoa > Chordata > Actinopteri > Acipenseriformes > Polyodontidae > Polyodon > Polyodon spathula. The sequence continues at coordinate 52,401,911 of NC_054539.1, forward strand.
TTCTTAAATTGGTGACAAATAAAAAATTACTTTTTATATCTTCTTATTTCACAATCAAACAAGAACACTGGTCAAATGCATATGACATGTCAGTCATGTGTAAGACTCCCCATTGAGATTGGGCAGATGCCTGTCATTTTTACACCAGATTTAATATACAGGGTCTCTATAATAATAATAATAATAATAATAATAATAATAATAATAATAATAAACAACTATTATTTTGTTGAAATAAACCCAAAAAAAGGTTAACTTTCACCCCAAGAGGGGAAAGGCTGAACATCCAAATCCCAGGTACCTGCCAGTAGAGGGAAGAATGCCTGCTGGTTCCACCTCCTTGGGAGGACTGTCTGCCGCTCCCACCTCCACCAGCAGAGGGAGAATACCTGCTAGTTCCACCTCAGTGGGAGGACTGCATGCCGCTCCCACCTCCACCAGCAGAGGGAGCATGCCTGCTGATTTCCCCACTGCAGCCAGAAGGGGAGGAACCCCTGCCGCCTTGGCCGCCAGAAGGGGATGAGCCCCTGCCGGCTTCACCGCCAGAAGGGGAAGAGCTGACAGGGTAGGCGAGATGGCATCCGTCGCCCCCCGACCGCAATGGTTACTTCGCCAGGAGCAAGGAGCAAAGCAGCAGGAGCTGCCTCTGTCTCCATCCCCGCTAGAGGGAGAGAAGCAGGAGCTGCCTCTCCCTTCAGCATTGGAGGGACCAGGGCAGGACCTCAGCAGCCCCTGCATAGGTTGCTGAGGGGAGCACGGGGGAAAACCGCCCGGCCGCAGTGGCTGCGAAGAGGGCCAACCCCAGCACCACAGCTAGGCCTAGATCTCCTCCCGCTGTCACCTCCACTGGTGCTGTGCCTCCCGAGGGTCCGCTGATGCCCTGCCTCACACCGCCCAATGCTGCCTTCCTCGCACCACCCGACATCTGCATCGCCTGGGGCTACCTGTTGCTCTGTATTGCCTGGGGCTGCCTGTTGCTTCGCATTGCCTGGGGCAGCCTGTGTCTCTCTCTTATCCCCTAAGGTTGCTGAGGGTCCCCCTTCGTCTGGGGGTGCTGAAGGTCCCACATCGCCTGGGGTTGCTGACAGCTCTGCTTCACCTGGGGTCGCTGAGGGCTCTGCTTCACCTGGGGCCGCTGCCTGGCTTGCAAGGAAGCACTGGGGCTGGCACCTCAGAAAAGGCAGCTGCCGGCTAAAAAGTACGGGGGGGGAGGGCATGTCAAGAGACCATCTTCCCAAGCCGCACTTTTGCAGCAGGAGAAACAGTGGCTGAAGCCCCGGAAGAGGGAGCTGCCAGCCATGAAGGAGTAGGGGAAGAAGGACATCCCAACATGGCCACCCCCATCGTCACCTTGCTCCCCCTCTTCTGGGACTTTGAGGCTAAGGGGGGAGGTGGCCGTTGGGGCCATGTGTGTGTTGCACAAGGGGGGTGGGGGGGAATATGTTGCACGGCGATATGAAAGCCCTGCTATTTATAGGTGTTTGTTTATTTTATAACGGGGGTTTCCCCCTCTGCCCCTGTCTTATTTTGTGTTTGTATTATGATTTGGTTCTTGTATATATGACGGTGAATCGTCGTGTGTTTTGTAAGGTTTACAATTTTAGAAAAGCAAACTATGAAGGCATGAAACAGAGACTAACAGAAGTAGATTGGAGTAAAATAGAGAAAACACCCACAGAAGAAGGATGGTTGTTCTTCAAAAATATAGCCTAGAGGCGCAAAACAATTACATCCCTAAAGTAGACAAATCTAAATGTAAAACTAAATTGCCAAAATGGTTTAATAGATCAATTAAAAAAAATATTCAGCGAAAAAAGGCACTTTACAGAGCATTAAAAAAGGACCAAAAAGAAAGTACGCAGAAAGAGTACACAGAACTGCAAATGCAAGTCAAAAAGGAAGTTAGAAAGGCCAAGAGAGAAATAGAAATGAACATTGCTAAGGGAGCTAAAACCAATTCCAAAATGTTTTTCCAATATTACAACAGCAAGAGAACATTCAAAGAGGAGATTAAATGTTTAAGAGATACAAATGGCAAAATCGTAGAGGAAGAAAAAAAAATAGCAAATATATGTTAAATGATTACTTTTCACAAGTTTTTACAAAGGAAGATACTGACAACATGCCCCACATGTCATCCAGTTCCTATCCAGTTTTAAATAACTTTAGCATAACTGAGGCAGAAGTGTTAAAGGGACTAGGAGCTCTTAAAATAAACAAATCCCCTGGGCCGGATGAGATCCTCCCAGTAGTACTCAAAGAAATGAAAGAAGTAATTTACAAACCGCTAACCAAGATCATGCAGCAGTCTCTTGACACAGGGGTGGTAACGACAGACTGGAAAATTGCAAACGTAATACCGATCCACAAAAAGGGAAACAAAACTGAACCAGGTAACTACAGACCAGTAAGCCTGACTTCTATTATATGCAAACTTATGGAAACTATAATAAGATCCAAAATGGAAAATTACCTATATGGTAACAGGGTACTGGGAGACAGTCAACATGGTTTTAGGAAAGGGAGATCGTGCCTAACTAACTTGCTTGATTTTTTTGAGGATGCAACATCAATAATGGATAATTGCAAAGCATATGACATGGTTTATTTAGATTTCCAGAAAGCTTTTGACAAAGTCCCGCACAAAAGATTAATTCTCAAACTGAACGCAGTTGGAATTCAAGGAAACGCATGTACATGGATTAGGGAGTGGTTAACATGTAGAAAACAGAAAGTACTGATTAGAGGAAAAACCTCAGAATGGAGTGTGGTAACCAGCGGTGTACCACAGGGATCAGTATTACAGCTATTCCTAATCTACATTAATGATTTAGATTCTGGTATAGTAAGCAAACTTGTTAAATTTGCAGACGACACAAAAGTAGGAGGAGTGGCAAACACTGTTGCAGCAGCAAAGGTCATTCAAAATGATCTAGACAAGATTCAGAACTGGGCAGACACATGGCAAATGACACTTAATAGAGAAAAGTGTAAGGTACTGCACGCAGGAAATAAAAATGTACATTATAAATATCATATGGGAGATATTGAAATTGGAGAAGGAATCTATGAAAAAGACCTAGGAGTTTTTGTTGACTCAGAAATGTCTTCATCTAGGCAATGTGGGGAAGCTATAAAAAAGGCTAACAAGATGCTCGGATACATTGTGAAAAGTGTTGAATTTAAATCAAGGGAAGTAATGTTAAAACTGTACAATGCACTAGTAAGACCTCATCTTGAATATTGTGTTCAGTTCTGGTCACCTCGCTATAAAAAAGATATTGCTGCTCTAGTGCAAAGAAGAGCGACCAGAATTATTCCGGGCTTAAAAGGCATGTCATATGCAGACAGGCTAAAAGAATTGAATCTGTTCAGTCTTGAACAAAGAAGACTACGTGGCGACCTAATTCAAGCATTCAAAATTCTAAAAGGTATTGACAGTGTCGACCCAAGGGACTTTTTCAGCCTGAAAAAAGAAACAAGGACCAGGGGTCACAAATGGAGTTTAGAAAAAGGGGCATTCAGAACAGAAAATAGGAGACACTTTTTTACACAGAGAATTGTGAGGGTCTGGAATCAACTCCCCAGTAATGTTGTTGAAGCTGACACCCTGGGATCCTTCAAGAAGCTGCTTGATGAGATTTTGGGATCAATAAGCTACTAACAACCAAACGAGCAAGATGGGCCGAATGGCCTCCTCTCGTTTGTAAACTTTCTTATGTTCTTATGTTCTAATGTTTTTATATATGTAAATATGACGGGATAGCCGTGTGGTTTTGTTTTGTATAAGGTTTGCAGCGTGGATGGGAAGCCCCATCCACATTAAAAAATGCGAGACAGGAGAGACAAAACAAAACGAAACTTAATTTAAAAGTAAGATCAGTGAAGGCTATTGCCCAGCCTGGTCATATTATTTGGTATCTGTGATTTTGGTTTTGTTTAAATCTTTTATTTTCTGTGCTCTGTGAGCAGTGTTTTTAAGTATTTTATTTATTTTTGTGTTTGAAATAAAATGGCGCACACTGCGTCTTTGAACTGCAGTACCTGCCTGGTTTGTTATTCTTCCGCCTTCTGGCCTGACTTCACCGCAACGCCATTTCCTACCACACGATTATACAGGAGGAAAGTGTAAACCATTTATAGTGTTTAAAATGTGGGTGTTAATAACACCAAGAACATCTTTTAATAGTTTTGTTGGAATAGGATCGAGAGCATGTAGTGGCTCTCATATGTTGAACTAGAAAAAGCCACCATAGTAGCCTTAATAGATGTACTTGATAAAATTGTGCTGGAGTCTTCCTTAATAGACGGTGTCTGTGGAATCTCATTTCTGATGTCTAGTATTGCCAGAGATTTCTTACGATTTGTATCATTGAACCAAGGTAAGATACCAGTCAAGGCAGTGTTGTAAGTATTAACCAGCTCATCTACTGATGAGGACTCAAAGAGTGTGAATAAGCTCAAGACATCAGAAAGCTTAACGGCAGTTGAAGAATTAATTACCCAGGATTTAAATGCACGGTCCACAGTCTTTGTTGATATGGTCAGATTCACCTCAAAAAGCATGGCAAGATGATCAGTAATAGTAAGATCTAGGGTTATGATGTTCTTAACAGCTAAACCATGAGATATTACCAGATCTAAAGTATGGCAACAATTATGTGTAGGACATTTGACATGCAGAATATAATCTAAGGAATCCAGTAGCCTCAAAAATTCCAAGGAATTAGAATCAGTATCAATGCCAACATGAAAATTATAATCACCCAATAAAAGAATCCTATCATATTTGACTGTCAATATAAATAGCAGATCCCCAAATTCAGTCAAAAAGAACACAGTCTGTTATATGGAATTGCAGATGTTCAATGGCATAACAGTCTTTTGCAGGGGAGGAAGGGGTGTTGGGCCAACACTCACAGAGTAACATGTCGAGGGGAGTCCTTCAAAAACAGGACACCTATGCGACAGATGCATGAAACAATGATATCGCCAACCGGCACAATGGAGGTGTTTGAAATCTACATCCACTTTTATGAAACTATCTTTACATGGGCTAGTGCAGGGGTAGGCAACCCTGGTCCTGGAGTGCCATAGACACATGGGATTTTTGTTTGATGGATGTCTAGCGGTATGTGCAGAGAGTTGTATGTTGTTTGTCTTAACTGATCATGGCGGTCTATGATCAGTCTTGCTTGTGTTGCTTTACTCCTTCCACTGCTTGTAAGGGATGGGGGGGGGATGCAGAGTTGGGGTCCAAAACCCTAACATTGCATTTCTATACTTTTGTCATTTTAATATCAACCCTAACAGATGTAAATTAATCGCAGTTAACTTCAGTGATTGACATTTTGGGAAGATTAATTTTTTTAACGCACGTTAATCGTACTCCTGTCTTGTCCCTCTTAGCATACCATGTAATTTCTTATGGCACCATTTGAATACACTTGAGTGCATGCCAGGACTGAATTAATATTCACTGTTTGAATATAAAATCTGTCACAGAAGCGCATTATGTAGCAAAGCACTCAAACTAAAGGATTTGTATTGTATTGTATTGTATTTCTATACATACAACAGGAGAATGTTATTAATGCAGTCTTTTTCATCAGTGTTGAAATACTGATTGTGTAACAAGCTAAGCTAAAAACAGATGTAGGTCCTACAGTATTTATTTGTCATATTTTGTCATTTTTTACTTATAAAATTCTGTCCAGGAAAACAAACAAACAAACAAACAAATAAAAAAAAAGAACATCTTAATTTGCAACAGTTCCAAGAGTGTCCAAATCTAGTATTTACAAAAAATAATAATAATAAATAATAATAATAATAATAATAATAATAATAATAATAATAATAATAATAAATATATTATGACTTTTTATTAGTAGGGCCAACCCTGTGACAGACGATTGTTACTATTATAAGACACTGTGACCGTGCAACAATGATTCTATTCTCCTACAAGGCAACATTTTTACATATTTTTTTGTCAGCTGGTCACCCACTGTCTAGATGGCCCTTTACAATAGGAGGGGGGGGGGGCGGTGAGGAGTTACACACAATTCCACAGTGTCATTTATCCGAGGAAGCCAGTTACTACGGTATTGTAGTAGTACAGCATTCAGCCGGTGCCTAATCTCAGCCCTTGATTCACTGACTCGCTGCACACTTATCAAGGCTGAGACGGAGAAAGACGTTACTCGACACCTCACCATGGATGCATTAAAATCAGCAGGGAGAGCCATCATCAAGAGCCCCGGAATACCCAGACACACATGGGGCACATCCAAGCATGAGAGTGAGTGTTTCACTTATTAACTTTGTCATTTTGTGACAGTTTAACAAAGCTTTGAATTTCGCTCCGGTGAGCTCCTTGCTGCTAATGTGAGCGAAGGCATAAACAAAAGGCAACTTGCTTTTTACCTTAACGCCTAGGTCAATGTAAGAAAGGGTTGATTTTTCAAGAAATTCCTGAAATTGAGTTTAGATTTGGGGTTGAACAATTTTTTTATAACACTAGGCTATACATACTTTTTTTTTTTTAAAGATTGGTATGCAATATTCTGTATCAAGAATGGGAATTTAAAGCATTATTGCAAATTGCATTTATATTTTCTTACGCCCCGGTCCGTCATGAATCTTGTCGCAGGGTCCTAGTGCTGGTGAATTTCTTGAGCCGTGGTTATATTTGCCATTGAAGAGAACTATTAAAGATGATTTGACACTATACAATAAAGCTGTATTTAGCTTTATGATCTGATTTTAAACTTAAGACGTCATCAAGCTCTTTTTAACAAATTAATGCATACTCCAATATAGATACTGATCATGGTTTACCCTAGTCCTACTAGCACAACTGGAAAAAAAAACATGAAACAGACTTTCTAATGATAAGCAGCATCAAGTCGAGTTTCATTGGGCCTCTGCAATATAAATATGGGAGAAAAGCTGCAAATATGTACCTGTTCACTTGCTTCATAATAATAATAATAATAATAATAATAATAATAATAATAATATATGTTTTACAAACCTCATGTTTAACACGCTGCTTAACGTAACACTCATTCAAAGATTCTTAATTACAGTGGTAATAAATTGTAAGTAATGTCATGGCACACTCGTAATAGGACAGTAATTATAGTATAATTCTTAATTTTAAAAGTACACCCCATTAGTGAAGAAAGCCTGTCCAAAATGAAATTCTGCATTCTAACCTGCATTTCAATACAGCACTAGAATATGGGAATGTATTTCACTGTAATGTTGAAGTCAGATACTACAGGGGTGAATCTTGACAGTTTGTTCATCAGGTAATGGTTTATTTCCTAATTGATTTTTAATCATCACCATATTTACTATAAACCAGGAGCAGAAGAGCAAGGAGGAAGACAGTTTATAGTTTGTACAGTAAGGGAGGACACCATGCTATAGACCATGTACAACACTAATGAAAATTCATGTGAAAGGTATACTGTACTGATTACTTGTAAGTTTAAAATGGGTTTTCTTTGTCTGTTCTGATATTACAAAAGTGAAGGACATAATTATTCTTTATAGCAAAATCCTACTTATTCATTCAGTGTTTCCGTGGAAATGCTACATTCATCCCGAGAGGAATGAAAATCAGCATTTCAAAGGAAAGGATGAAGAAATACAGATTGGAGTTATCATTACCATGTATATATTATTTCCATATTTTACACACATTGATGCATGTATTTTTTTACTAGGGCACATTCTGAATGGGTTAGGTAAACTTCTCAAGAGATTCTCTCAAGGGATGATATAATAAATACAAGTAAGACTTTGAACATTCCAAAACAGGTTTAAAAATGACTCCAGGTAAGGTTATAAGGACCTCCCACCCTAAGTTTTTTCTTTCAAATGACTCGTGTAAATTAATGTGTGTCATATTTAACATGTTTATGTTTTGTGATAACACAAGCTACTGTACAATGAGCAAATGCAACTGCAGCTCAATGAAGCACTAAAACCCTGCCACTTAACAAGATTGTTGCAAGACATCTTTATCTCCAAAACTTGTTGGTCAATTGAAAATAATATTTATTTTTAGGAAAGCAGCACTGGATAACAGTAACCCAATTCTTGAATTATAATGTAGTTGGGAAATTAACAGTATGTAATTAAGAATAAACAAAGCCTCCTCACATCTAAAAGCATGCTACTACGCGTACTGCCCTCAATGTACAACGAGACTTGAACCCTTTCAATTAATTTATCTTGTTGTGAATGAGACACTTGGGGGAATGGTTGACAATGGTGGAATGATATTATACTTATATTCACAATACTAATTCTACTTTAAGAGTGTTCCTGTTTTTGTTTTATTTTATTATTTTTTGCTGGTGAGATTACCAAATAGTTACAAACCACACCAATCTCTATGTGTCAATCCCTTTGTTCATTACGTTTTTCTAATGCCTTTTTCTTTAGCCTTTTGGGGACTCACTAGATGTGTAACACTGTAGCTTTATAAAATGTAGATCTCTGCCATACTATATGTAAAAAGTATGATTGTAGTGTTTCCTGGGAGCTGACCAAATAACCTGTTCTGAAACCTGCTAACCATATTTTTTGGAAATAGTTTACTGTTATGCAAACTGAGCTGCATGGATTCTGCAGCTTAAAATTATGTGGTGATTTGTGGTCTCAATTTGTCACAATCACAGCCTGTTCCATTCCTGCAAGCAATACTTTGCAGGAGAATTACTTTATTAAGACACCACTATCCGTTGTCACAATCAGTGGTCAACTTATATTGTCTGTAATGATCCCTTTAGGCTCTAACCAAAGCCACTTTCTGACACCTCACACATATGAAACAATAACTAACAATGTCTCTTGATAATTTACAATACTAGTCACTTTAAATAGACTCAGCCATTAGTAAGCAAGCCATACACCATCCTGCAGTGATAGCTAGGGCTTGTTGAGAGGGGTTGAAACATTAAGCCAAAGTACTGTGATGTATTAATATTTAAATGACTTCCTGCAGATAAGAATAACATTTCTGGATTACATCTGTATGTTTATTCTTCAAGTTAAATTATGAGTTGGTTTCAGCTTTACCAGTGGATTCATGTCATGTGTGGTAAAGATCAAAGGAAAAACTGTAAGGTTTAAATGGCTTGCCAGCACAGGGTAGGTGGTTCAACAGTTTCTTGAGGAGGGAGACCTGAAAGGACAGAACTGATTATCTTTGCTTCCTTGCTGACCTGTCTCAAAAAGGTACTGTATTTCTACAAAGAGGTCAACCTGATAATGGATACAAGGAGACAAACTCAGACCTTTTCTTTATACAAGAGGCTGTAAATATGCAATGTACATTACACCTATTTTTCTATCTTACAGGAGAATGTGAAATAATGGGCTTGGTTCTTGTAATGTTTGCCTTAGTTTAATTCTAGTTATATTTACATTTTTTCTCCTTGTTGAAACTTTGATCAGGAGCAAACAATATTGTATTTTTGTTGTTCTGTTGTTAAAGGAGTCCAGGGATCAACATCAGTTAGCAACAGAAAATGTGTATTGCATACAATACCTTTAATGAACAACCGAACTGACATAGTTGCCTGCTCATATTGTATCACACTGTTAGTGTATTTATTGGGACGAATGGCCTTGAATAGGCTGCCACCAAATGATCTTCACAGAATGTAGTAACACAATACTGCTAACTTTAAACAAATGACCTGATTTGAACCGAGTGCAGGTCACTAGGTTTAAGCCTTCAGGTGTAAATAGAATAATGTAAAATGTTCCAGGTACATGAAACCTTAATAAATCTTTGAGGGAGACACAGTCAATAATGGCCATCAATATAGTACTCAATGTAACACTGACACTTTTCTGCCACTTTATTTGTAAGAGTGTGCTTTTTGTACCTGGAGTTGTATAGCCTTTAAAAATAGTATCAGAACTGTTAATATACTTATGCCCCTCATAAACCATCTCTGATAAATAAGGCACAATACTGTTGGTCTCTTTACCCACTGACAAACTTTGTTTTTGGGGGTTTTGTAAAGTTTAGATTAAGGTACAGTACAATACATTTATTTAGCAAATATTTACTTCTGGTAATCTCTGAGGTCGAGCAACCTCCATGAAAAGCAGGTGTGAACCAAAGAGTCAAATCCAATGAATTTCATACAGTCATATCGAACATCTGATTAAGAAAACAGGTCCAGTCTGAATGTAGACAGGGAGCAGGTAGCAACCACTATGGTGCTTCACATTTGTGACTGTGTCAACTTTCTATAAAATACCGCACCTGTGACCTTGCTATCAAAGTGAATACTGTATAAATGAGCCTGGTTTATTTTGGTTGTGATGATACTCATCAGCCTTTATAAATCCCTTACCTGGACCTCTCTGGTGTAGGGAAGAAAGACCCATATTCTCAGCTTTGTTTATAAGGCTATTGTCAGTCCGTCGTATTTTGAACAATGTGCTTAGTGCTAATCTGTGTCTGTGGTACCAGATTATTGTTTTTTAAATACATGGTAACCAATATACATACTGCATGTTCAGACTAGGAAATTGTTCCTAAATCCATCAGTAATCAATGTAATGAGTGTAGTGAGCTGAAAAATGATCACATAATTTGGGCAGGACTCTTTAGATAAAAGTGTTTTTTAATTTGCTGTTTCAATCTTAGTAGAATTAGAGCAGAGGCAAAGCTGCTCGATGTTCCTATTCAGTGGTGACTTTGTGATAACTGACACATCAGGGTATGGTAGTGTACATTGGCTATATCTGTATATGTATTACATTTCCTAATGTGAGTCACACTTAATTGAGGCTAAGTGGAGATGACACCTTATTGTATCAACTCTAATAGTCACAAATCTTTAAAGAAGTAATGTAGTAGTGTGTTTTGTCTTGATTTGTGGCTGGCCTGGGTTTTGCTTCAAGAGTTCAAAGCCTGAAACTACTACTTCAGTATCTGGAACAGTATGGTGTACATCTGCTGAGATCATACAAGCCAGGCCACATGCTGCAAGTGCAGTCAAAGAATTCAAAACACATTATTTTCATATGATTAACTGTTATTGAGTCTAATTAGCTGCAGTGAATGGTGCCAGTCTGAGACTGAGTGGGCATATAATTACAGAGTGCAACAAGGCAGGCTACCCCCAGGCCTCAAATACAGGCAGCTCGTTGTTCAAACAGAACATTGAACACCAGCTTATTGCTACATTAAACAGAATGAATCTCCTGTCTTCTATCTTGTATAAGGTGCACACCAACTTGTACATTCGTTAATAATGGTAACTTCGGATTAGATACTGCACATGCTGTACTAGCTGTCTTTCCTTTTGAAGGACTTTTTTGTTGAACACGATAACTTCACTGTTGAAACTATTCAAGACCAGTAAGAGAACATTTTAACATATTTTCAAGATAAAGTAAAAAAAAAGTTTATTCACTTCCATTAAATGAATCTTATGGATGACACTTCTGTTTACCAGTAAATGTAAACAATGCAGTTCAATTGTAGTAGAATAAAATATAAGCTTGTATTGCTGTACGTGTTTGTAGAAATATGTTTCTCTTTACTTATTCACTTTTATAGTGAATAAGTCAAGAGAAACACTTAACACTGACCCTGACCTGACCCTAACTTTTACCCTAAGTTCAGAAGCAACTCATTGTTCTAGTTCCAAGCCATAGACACATAACACAGGCTAGATCAGCCACTATGAAACTTGAATCTTTTTGCTGCAGTACAAATATGTGGCACTATACACTATTTTATAATTATTATAAGACTAAAACTGCACCCCTGTATACAAATAAGGAGAATGTCTATGTATGACCACATTTTAAATAAAGATTCTCAGAGAGTTGATATGAAGCAGTAGTTTTATTAAGCAGAATTCTGGAGAGACAACAGTTCACAGTCAATCTGTTAATACTTCTCTGACACATAGTTCCAAGTTACAGGTTTTTATAGTAATGCACAAACAATACAAAATAGTGTGTACGTGCAGCAGAATGTATATTCATCTTAAAAGGAAACAAAGTATCACAAGATGTTCTCGGCACACAGCCAAGTGTGATGTCCTTGTAAAGTGCTGACTTACCTATCCATATTTCAACATAGCCTACACAGACAGCATTTTCATACTACATATTTAACTCATTTATTTCAACCCTTCATCTGCATGTTATATACAGGTGGCATGCCACATACAATGTTGATAGTATACCAGGTAATAGTATTCTTTAAATTATAATTTGGTGTTTTTGACAAGGTAGTTTAAAAGATGTGCACTTTATACATGAAATGCATGTTATACAAAAAATGAGCATTATACATACAAATGATGTAACCTAAAGCAGCTTAGTCTTGTGCGTTATAAATGCTGATACTTGTCTATGGCTGGCAACAAGAACAAAGTGTTTAACATAGACTTCATATTTTAGTAATTGCAAAAAGAACCACTTAGAATTATTGTACACATCATAAAAGGTATGGTAAAGAGACCAACAAACTATGAAAACATGAATTTGAAGCTACTCTTTTTTTATTGCCAAACACATTAGAAGTCTTTAAATAATTATGTTAATATGAACTATGAATAATTACCTGTCATACACTGAATTTGACCTGTGACCATAACATTTTGTTTGGATTTAGATTAGACATTAGACAAAAGTCTAGGAAAATATCCATCTTCCCTTTAATTGCATAGGGTAATACAAAGATCCTTTCCAATAACTTGTGGGGAATTCTCTCATTTATTTATTTATTTATTTATTCATTCTTTAACCAGGAAAAAAAAAAAAAAAAAAAAACATTGAGACGAGGCCTCTTTTATAGAGAGTGTCCTGGCAAGATGACCAGAAACAGACAGCAGTAATTTCACATCCCTTAAAACAACATCACTCTAAAAGACAATCTCATCATACGTTCAATCTGGGATCAGAAACATTTACACTTCGATAATTCTTGGAACCTACTCATTGAAGTAAATGTAATCTAAATTCTTCATTTAACTAATACATTTGGGTTATGTATCTGATGCTCGATCATATCCAAGATACTCTTATCCAGACTATTCCGTGCCATAGGGGGTGCTGTAGCTAAATGGCCAACCCAGGACCTTCTCCAAGGCATTTGATAAATAAGTGCAAGACTAGATTGCAAACTATACTTGGGTATGTTTACCTGTAGCAACAAACCATTTTTTTCACACAAAAAGTACCCAGTGTAATTGCCTTCTATAATTAAGTGACATCCAATTTAAAGAAGCCAGTAACTGGCAGTGATGGGGTTGAGGGTGGCATTCAAATACAAATCTGGCTGTTGATCCAGTTTTTGTAATTGTATAGTAAAAATATGCAGTTCAAACTTCAGGAACCATTTGTTGCAACACTTAGCAAAGTAAATATTTTGCCATATGTACTAAGAGAAAATATGTTAATGAAGAGAGCTGCAATATACTAATTTAAATATTTGTTGCTTCTTCTTAACGAGATCTCTAAAGTTGAGAGACATTGTTTAAATAAATAGTGGGAGTTGAGTTGTGGTTTGCTGCAGCAGAGGGTGCCTGAAGGAGAACGTCTATACATGCAAAGGTGCAAAAATCAAAATAACATTGTTTTTGTAAAATGTAAACTTCATCTGTACAATGCAATACCTATTGCAATTTTGTTTTACATTAGCCTACCATTTACACAAAATAAATCATGCTGCTGCATTGTACACATTGAAATATCTAAGTGAAGTGCTGTGAAATAAGCAATTTCTTTACATTTAAAAAAAAATACAGCCCAGACTATAGGTGTACAATACATCATATAACTGGTATAAAAATATAGTCAGCATGTATTATACTGTATTAAAGAAGATAAGATAAATGCAGAATTAAATAATAAATACATTACAACACATTATATCCAACAATTAAGATGCATTACCTGTGTTAAAGGACACACACATTATTTTTAGTTTCTATTCCTATTATTATACTAGCCCTCTTGCGGTGTCGTGAGCTAGTCCACGAAACACAGAGGATGGAAGGTGCCCACTTGAAGACCCCAGAGATGTACCTTAGAAAATAAAAATAAATGTACATTAGAAAATAAACCTCCGGGCAGAATGCTGTGTTCACAGATGCTCCCAAAATGAAACTGAACACTTGTTGCCAGATGTACAGGTTTCATTGTATAATACAGAATAAAACCAAAAAATGTGTGTGTGTCCTTTAACACGGGCAATTCATCTTAATTGTTGGATATAATATGTTGTAATGTATTTATTATTGAATTCTGCATTTACCTTATCTTCTTTAATATAATAGATATATTTAATATAATATATTTTTATACCAGTAATATGATGTATTGAACACCTATAATCTGGGCTGTATTTTTTTAATGGAAAAAAACAATTGCTTATTTCACGGCACTTTGTAGTCTAAGAATAGATATTTCACGATTAAACATAATATTTAACAAAAAAGTGGCATTGTCACATTCAAAATTCCTTTCCTCTACATCTAATGAGATAGCTGAGGTGCTGTGCTGAAACTTTTCTCCTGACCTTTGAAATACAGAGGTATTTGTCTTATTGTAAGTTTGTGAAGTGATTCAAGGCCAGCGCTGCAGTTTTTTTTAATCTAAAAGATATCCTTGTTTTCAATTCTTCTGGTTCTGCAGTGTATTGTTTGGCGCATTGGTGATATCACGTCTGCTGCTGCTGAGGGTTGTTGACGTTATAGCTTTTGAAATACAAATGAAAACCATAGCCAGTCCATGACTAAGTCTAAGAATTATCCAGTGCTGTGGTTGTAACGAACTGCTGGGAATGTACGTCAGCTGACATTTCCGGATGACATTTCAGAAGTTTCTAATGCACTGTACAACTCCTTCAGTTTCCAGAGAGATTCATTTGATATTATCTGTACTTTGATAAACCTCCTCATGCATACAACCAAGTACAGTACTTATCAATGTCCCTTTGCCAACAGCGTGGAGAGGCTGCCTACAACAAATGTGAAATGAAATTCCAGTTAACAATCAGTGATCTTGGTCTCAAGCCGTTTGACCCCAAAGAATTGCTTGTCGGCAGTGTAAACACACTGTAAAGACTATGGGTCAAACCATGTTATCTTGCATCAAAACACGTTATCATTACTTCAGCTACTTGAAAGTTTATTATGATGTGACATCTTCATAGTAATTTAACAACAAATTTCAGAAATAAGGTTATGTAATGAATACCATACAAATTAAAATCATGTAAATTTAAAAAGCAAGATAGAAAAAAAGTAAACAAAATGGAGTATACTATAGTATACCGTATTATATGTATTAAAAATGTATGTCATACAAATATTCTTTAAATATATTTTCAGAACTGTTTATTGAATGTAGACTGCTCATATGAAACATAGAATAAGTGACTTTGGTCAGTGACATACCTAACTCACTTTATTGATTGAAATGCAGTTCTTAATTACAATTCAGTGGCATGCAGGATAGCATTTGATGAATATGTAAGCTAGGAATCATTCATACTACTAAGTGCAAGAATTTCACTGTCACACCAATTATTAATGCCTGAACCCTTGAGAGCATATGTTTAGAAACATGTTTCCACTACACCACGTGGTTTAGTAATGCTCTTTTTTGAAAACCAATTTTAATTGGAAAAAGGGATATATATATATATATATATATATATATATATATATATATATATATATATATATATATATATATATGTGTTGTTGTTACAGTCTAACCTGTTTACATATATAACCTATTTTTTATTAATATTTATACACTTATACAAAGTATACACTTAAACTGGTTTGTGTAATATTTATAATAATTCTTCCAATAAAATATTACTATAGCGGTAACAAAATGCATTATGCTGCAACCCATTTTAAGTTTTTATTGAGGCTTTAGTTAATTCAGGCAACAAGTAATTATTTTACTTGAATAAGACAACATAAAACCATCAGTTTATAACATATTCTAACATTTCACCACTGAAGGAGACCAGAGAGAAGATGTTGCAGTTGCCAAGTCAAGGTTTATTTATTGTACAATTTCTGGGTGCCAACTAAACGTGCTGTAGCAGCTGGCAGTCCCTTTTAAGCTAATAGAAGTGGCTGCAATTAACTGTTTACAGGCTTCTCAATGCACTTGGTCGCTGTAGGCCTCGACTACACAAAACAACCGTGTACTGTATACAATCAGTCTCTTCATTTGATCCTGACGCTCTTCTCGTGAGGGCACCCAGCTGCTTTTATAGCGCCCCTAATCATACCCCTCCTGGCGCCAGCCCATCAGTCCCAAACAGTCCCTTTACAGTGTTCCATAGCAACCTTAGTTCAGTGTCCCTTTTCCTGAAAGGTTAAATCTCAATTAAGCATTCCCTACAGCAAGGAGTCTAGTGACCTTGACCTCGCAGACCTTTGACATAGCTCCCCCTTCAAGGTCCTTCATCCCCGAGGGACCAACAAAATCCCGGAAATGTCGGGACAGTCTGTGCTGTCGCCATGGACTTGGGGTGTGGTCCATTTAGGGTTGATGTCAGGAGGGGGGCTGAGAGAAAGGTGGTAATCCTCAGGGACAGGAGAATTGGGAGGACAAGGGGAGATGGAAAGGGGTGTCAGGGCACCTCTCTGGTCTTGGTAGGGTACGAGTCTATCTCAGTGAAGAACCACGCACTGTCTGTGGTGTGGTAGTTGAACTCTATAGACTACTTCCCCAATGCGTTTCAATACTTCACATGGACTGAACAACAAGCTGTCCATCTTGGGGCTGAAGACCCACACAAGCTCTCCAGGGTTGAAGTGCCTGCCCTGTGCTCGGACGTCATAGTTGCTGGTATACGTACTTGGGCCCATTGTTTCTGTGGTGTCTGGCATTGCAGTGGGGTGTGGAGTTCTCTCCCCAACAAAGGAGCACAGGAGTGCAGGCAGTCAACCTTTGATAATCAAAGGGAATTGATGGTGGGTGGTGGTGGAGATTGCCAACTGGGCTGCAAGCATGAAATTGAACCGTTCCAACGGTCCGTCGCTTGGAGGGTGCAGGGGGCTGGTGCATGAAATTAGCACACCAGCATCTTTAGTTTTGTAATTCATCTTCTAACTGGAATATATCCATTTTAATTAATCCTAAATGACTTTTCCAATCACAACCAACTTCCTCAATCAAAGCAAGTTTCAACCATAAATAACTTTTTAGCATCTCAATGAGCAAACTCATATTTCTTCTAGGAACAATTAATCAATTCTTACTCTTGAATTCTCCTTAATTTAGCTTTCCTTGCTGTCACTTATTGCACTCCTTAAAAACTTTATGAAAACTTGCTCCAAAGTCAATCATATCTTTGAATCAAGAACTTCTAGAACACAAAGATTAGTATAAAGGGTTAATCCGTAAACATAATTATGAGCTGACAAGCATCTAGCATGATTGTAAAATCAGAATGATGTGACACTTAGATATGTCCGACTGATTTCACAGATCCTGATCTTGAACTACATGTCCAATATTACAGCCAATCAGGGTCCGTGAATCCAGCCATAACTCTTCTACTTTTAGACACTATAATTAGGCGGGTATGGGCTGGCAGCTTACGTTTTTCATTTGGTCCTTGTGGGAATGAATGTACTATTTTCTGCTGCCAGGCAGAATGGAAACTGATTATTTCACACCTTGTTCTAGTTTGACCGTGCCCCACTTAATAGCTCGTATAGTGTCCTAGATTTTTATAGTAGATGTTTTGTACAATAAGAATAAAAGAAAAACATTGTGTATGACCTTTAACTATTAGGTGTCTATCATTCCACAGAATTATCCTACCAAAATATAAATCATTAACTCCATGTCATTTTCTCTGCCATATAGCAGCAGTATGAGATTTGACAACAACACATGGATCAAATATTTATTTGCACTTTAGAAGGTTTATCATTGTACTATAAAGCAGATAACTACAATACCACACCTTCATCCTTTGTAATGAACTAACAGTGAACTCCAGGTAGTTACTTTCATATTTACTTGTGTAAATGTACATTGCAGCAACACTATATTTTTAAATTTTTGTTATTCATCAACTTTCATCATTAATCAACTGGGCAATGAAGCTAAACACACACAGTATTGTATTCACTGTAGTTTCAGATATCTGCAAGAGAGACTTCTGCATGTACTTTCCCAGCAGCATGCTCTTTAAACCACTCTGTTCGTGGATGATGGTGCATGTGGAACAACATCCCCATAGAACTGCTAGCTGCAGTACTATAATCCACAAGGTGCCACAAATGACTGCTCTGCACAGAGCTTTGTGGGAAAATCCTGAAAAAAAGGCCATAATTACTGTTCTCAGCGAAATGTACAGTTTTAACAGTGTGTGTCTCCTAAATTGAATAAAAAAAGTAAATATGTCTGTGACTAAAATAACATTGTAATTGCAAAAATCTAAGCTTCAAACAATAAAAAAGACACAGAAGATGCATGTAAATAATGCATTCTTCTTAATTGCATCAGTACCTGTGAGGTAATAAATACTGTAACTGTTATCGTACATCTCTGTATGTTTTATACATGTTGTGCATTTATTATATGCATTGTGCAAATTATACTTGGGTCATAGCAGGGGTAGCCAATCAGTTCTAGAGAGCAATTCCAATTCCAGGTTAAACAGGTAAAATTATCTAATTAACTACTTCAGGGTCTGGATGGAGGTTTAATTGGTTCATTTAAAAAAAACAGGGTTGGAACAAGACCAGGAGTGGAAGGGCCAACTTTGGACACCGCTGGGTTATAGTGTTCTCTATAATGTATTGTGGTGTTTTTTATAGGCTTGTATAAAAGAGATGGCTTTACAAAATATAACCAAATGCAGCTCATTTAACATGTTATATACAGGGTACATACTCTACAGGTTAGACTGTAACAACAACAACACATATATATATATATATATATATATATATATATATATATATATATATATATATATATATAGGAAAAGGTTAATGTTAACCAAAAGTTTTTCTCGTATTGATTTACAGCACCACAATCAATATGGAACATGTTTGTTTCTAAACATATGCTCTCAAGGGTTCAGGCATTAATTATCAGTTATATTTGAAGAGAGATTATTTTGCCATATAGATTAAAACACACTCAAAGGATCTTTTTTTTTTTTTTTTTAATTTATTTGGCACCATGTTGGTTTTCTCAACATATTAATCCCCATTTTATAAAAAAAGAGCAGATTGTTTTGTCATCCAAAAGCCTTTTACTATATCACAAGAGATAAAAAGATTTATAAAAAATGGGAACCACTGTAGCTGGGTTGATGTATTTAAGAGCCTGAAGCATAAACACTGATATGCTCAATAATTCATGTCTAAGAGGTTGATAGAGATATGATTGGCCCCTCAAGACTAGTCAACACTAGATCCAATGACTGTGTACACAAGAGTGTTACACATTCATTGCTTGTAGTGCACTGATATAGACTCTGGTCATATTAATAATACAGACCACATGCTTTATTGTATGCTCTTTATAGTAGGTACAGAGGCCTAGTCTATGAAATGCTCAATAAAGTTCCGTTACTGGTTGCGGCCTGTGAACAGTAACTGTTTCAGTGATGCAGTATTTTGAACCTCTGAATCAATGTTACTTTTTTAACTTTTGTTTTTCAAACTTAATGTTTACAATCCATTTAATCTGATATGACCTACCCCTTAGATTATGCCACTGGGGGTGCTTTGTTCTCTACTCACACTGACAGAGGTACTGGTAGATGCAGCTTCCTGAAATACTTTACATCGCCTCACAAGGACATTTTTGAAGGTCGACCAGATGCATCTCCTGTAGTACCTGCTGACATACATTTGTCTGAAGTGGCATTTTTTTAAACTTTGTGCAAAACATGTCTATGTATTTATTTTGTGTGTGAGTGGCCTGCAATGATGCAGTTGGAAACCAATACAAGATGGTTAGAGTATTTAGTGACAATAAAACCGGAGGAAACTTCACAACTACAACAAACTGAGCATTGAAACTGATTTTGGGATGTACAGCTGGCAGTTTCACAGAAAGAGATTGTGAAGATGAATGTTGAAGACCTTAATTTTCTAGTTGGAAACTAATGCATTTTATTTTTTTATTTTTTTAGTTGATTCATTTATTTAAATAATTCACAGGATAAGCTGAGGGAGATTAACCATGTGGTTTTCAGAAGTAAGAGACTGTATACTATATTAATTTAATATTGCACTTGTCAGCAGTTTTCAGAACAGCTTAGGAAGTGATCTAAGATTGAAAATTTATACAAAATTATGTATCAGAATTTATTTTAAGACACTTTTTAGCTCCAGCAGTGACAACTTTAGCCCTTTTTAAATACATATTTTTATATTGCAGAGCTGCCAGAGAATTGGACAGACACAAAAGAGACACTGATGGAGGGGATGTCGTTTAGTGTCAAATACCTGGGAATGACCCTGGTGGAGCAGCCCAAAGGAGAGGAGATGGCATCGGCTGCCATAAGGAGGATAGTTTCCACGGTGAGTGTCTTCACTGCCATAGTAACAACAGATATATTCAAATTTCATAGGTTTAGGCAACTACCATGGTCCTGAAATATATGGTGTGATAATTTCTGTCTTTGAAATAACTTCCAGTATAAAAAAACAACAAAAAAAACCCATCTTCAACGCACTTTGTTACACTGCCGCTTGGGGGTTTGCAACCATTTAAGATCATTTCCAATTAACAGGTAGACAAGGCTTCAAAGTAAAATAATAATACAAATATGATATTCAATACAAATCACAATTGGCCATGTCCCTTTTATTAAGACATAACATGGAAATGAGCCATTCCAGGCTATGCGTTCCTCACATCTTTTACAGGCAGTGTATAATATACTGTTCTAAATTACACACACCTAACCTTCAAATGAACTGCACCACTCACTCGACACACATTGTATATAATATAATTTCCAACACTGATAGGCAAAATTGTCTAAATCATTAAGCATTTTTAAAGGAAAAAAAAAGATTTTGACTAAAAGAGGTGTGTGTAGGGTGTGTGTGTGTGTGTGTGTGTGTGTGTGTGTGTGTGTGTGTGTATAGTATATATATATATATAGTGATATATAATATATAGATATATATATATATATATATATATTATATATATATATATATATATATATCAAGTCTCCTTAATAAGGTCAAAATACATTTCTCATAATAATGAGATTATAAACAAAGGAAAGAATACAAAAAGACCAAATACAAACAGGGTTATGTTTGTCTCAAAATACATTGTTGGTAGTGCTTGTTGTTGTGCAATGTATTTAATATCAACAAATGCATTCTTGGAGGTGTGCAAAATACGAATGGGTTTCGGTGCACATAGTCTGTTTCATGAAAGATTAGTAAATTTAACTATCAACGGGAATCTCTTTTTCCCAACTGGAGCCCTGCCTTGAAAAACACAGACTAATTGGATCAAGTCAGCGAATTGTTGAATTAAATTTATTCTGTGGTTTCTATGGAAACAAGGCTAAATTGAATGAACTGTATTGGTAGCTATATTTGTTGGGCTTCATTTTAGATATCATGCACACAACCTAAAACAGGCCCATTATGCGGATTTCCTGACTCGTTTTATAGTGTAACACAGAAAAGACTGATATGACAGTTTTCCAAAGTAAACACTTAGGTCTTGTGACAATGTGATTGACTGTTTTTCAAAGTAAACAATCAAGTCTCCAATTTCCACCAATAACAATTAAATACAATTTGAAACAAAATATTGGTAATGCCAGCGCATATAGTATCTAAATGTCTTACCTTTGCATGGGATCAATTCAGTATTAGATCTTACTCATTTTAAAATTGTATCCTCTCTGTTCCTAATTGAAGTGTGTGCTGAACACAAACTAAAATGTATATGAAGGAACCTGTCAGTCTGCCCATATGATCACAAAGCTCTGCTTTTGCATGATATTCATGCTACAGCTCTAGTTTTGTATTTTGTAAGAGAGATAAGCATAAAATAAAGTTTCACAAAGCAGATAGAAATTATTTGACATAAGGACTTCCACCAGAGCTGAACTGCCCACAATAATAAAATAGCAGCTTTCTGAAAATGCTGGTGTGCTGATTACAAAAAAACTGTGTGCATAAACAAATATAACACTGTATATAAGGATATTTTATGAGCTGCTAAAAACATGGTAATAACAGCAATAACTGAATATATAGCAGAACTACCAGTAGTAAAATAGAATTGTATTGTTTCCACATTTTTTTAGACATACTTGTATGTTGAAAAATAAATAATTATAAAAGTGAAAATACAGCTCTAAATTGAAAAAAAGTATCCTCTGCACCAAGGGGTGAACTGTATCTTGTGCACCGAAATTGTTTGTTATGCTAGTTTTATTTTAAATAATTGCAACTTGCACAAGAGAGCAAGGCATGAGAGAAAAACATAAGTTTATCTTGGATTTCTAATAGATAACCATCCTTTTATTTTTTTTGCAGAGAAGACTTGTTTTTGTATTTACCAGGCTTATTAAAATCTGTCTTGTTGTCAGGCTAGAGCCAGCGCAAAGAAGTTTCAGAAAGTTACTCTCAAAGTCTCTCCAAGGGGAATAATCCTAAATGACACGGAAACCAATGAACTTATTGACAACGTCTCTATATACAGGTGGGTAGAGCAATACAAAATAATACAATCTCTTGAATTCTTTCAAAGTCCAGATATTATTATTCCACTCATGTCTTTCCATGTTTGTGAGCCTTGGGACACACGGAACCACGTTTTGCAATCTACAGTATAAAAAATGGCCAGAGAGTAGGTGCAGCTCATATGACTAATACAAAATAGCAGAACACAAGTAAGAAGGACCTATTAACTTTTATCAAGGTGTTTTTCTGACACCATTTTGATGCTGCTGATGCCTTAATAAATTCAGTAATGCACGACTAGTTGGAGGTGTCTATTTTCCTAGTTCATTCTTGTGGGAGTATAACCATCATGAACATTTTAAGATCATCCAGACTGACAAAAAGGCTGAAATCTGTTAAGTATATAAAGAAATGCACGCTACTGTGCTATTTAGATGGTTATCAAGTCCTTCAATGTTCTGGTTAGTTGTTTATTTCATGTTCAAAGCTGAGCATTTGAAGCCACTGACCATTTAATCTTAATTTAAATATGTAGTTTAAATCATCAATGCAAATGTAAAACTTGGGATGAACTTGAATGACACATTCTTCACTGTGATCCCCTGCCTACCTCTCTGCATCAATTACAAGAAATATTAAAGACTGAATGAAATAACATTCCTTGCAGCACCTTATGGGGTCTATGATACGTTGTTTCAAGGTTGTGATCAGGGTAATCCCAATGGGCACAGAATTACTCAACAGAGCAGAAACATTATTTTATCGAGCAGAACCAGTAGCCATCCTTTGTCCCATGATATACAACATAATACTTTGTTTATTCCCAATTTGTTTTCCCCAATATAAGGAGCTATTGATAGTGATAGCATTGCATTTGATACACAAGAATCTGTCCCAAGAACACCAGATACGATTCACTGCAGTTCAGTCAGAATATTGGCTAAATGCAAATACTAGTGTCATATTAATGAACCGTTTTTCATAGGTGCAGAGAGACACGCGACATGAAGAGGAAATACCCTGTGGCAATTCCAATGTAATCAGAATCAAATTTCAAATCTACATGTATTATAATTGGAAATGTATTTTAAACAAAACAGTCCAATAGTGGAAGATTGAGTGTGCTGGCAGGTTACCAAAATAATAATTAAGAGCACAACCCAAATATTATACAAACGACCTTGCAGTACAATTTACTGATGCTTAGTGCACCCTCCAAACAGATCACAATAACATGATGGTAATTTCAACTGTTTATAAAGTGCACTTATCATCAGTAAATAATACATATTGGCATTATTTTTTGTAATATATTTAGGTTGAGTTCTCTATAGATTTTTCTACACTTTACTGTAGGCGATTCAGGAGCTGGGAGGAGACGAGGCTGTGTAGTGCAATTCTCACGTGTCTCTGGTGCAAACCTTAGCTCTACTGCAGACCCACAGATGCCCTGCTGACCTAAGCCCTCCCTACCCGGGCAACGCTCAGCCAATTGTGCGCTGACCCCTAGGAACCCCTGGTCATGGTCGGCAGTGACATAACCAGGATTTTAACCTGTGATCTCCAGGCTATAGGCCGCGTCCTGCACTCCAAGCACAGCACCTTTACTGGCTGCGCCACTTGGGAGCCCAGGGAAACCTTTTTTGAAAATCAAACAATTATACCGGTCTGTACACAAAACAGTGCGTATGGTCAATCAAACAGTGACCAGATTACAAATGTATGATGTGTTGATAGCGACACTTCTCTTGAGCAGGCAATCCAATTATCCAGTCCAGAAGAGGGACCATTAAGGCTTGGAAGCTGTGGAGGATGGGGTTGATGAGGTGTGCAGGGGCGGAGTGGGAGAGGAGCAGGGCAGATGTAGTTCAGCGGCAAGGCAGGGTGGAGGATGATCCAAGATGCGTGGGGTGTTCTCTTCCTGCATTTGAGAGACAAATGCTGGAATTATCTGAAAAAGATCACATTTAAAAAAAAAAAAAATGCTACAAAATCAGGAAGGAACAGTTACACAACGAAAAGATGCAACTGATAAAACTAAAACAGAAAGCTTGCAAATCAAAGCATACAAAATGTAACTGTAGTCACCTAAAATCTTTGCACCTATCGACACTACAGACACACTTATAATATAAAGGAGACAGCTTAATACCAATCCAGTAGGCTAAAGACAATGCCCACCTCCGTGGTTTCAATTTAGTAACCTTGGAGTGACTAATAAAAGCATATCGTTATCGGGTTTTATTTAATTATATTTCATGCCTTATTAAAAATTGAAAGCTCTTCTAAATATTAGAAAAATATTTTGTATTCTATATTTGATATTGGTTTTATTTATGGTTTCATTTCAGAAAAGGTGTCTTTAATGAGGTTTCTCATTTTAACTTGAGTTAGTATGGTAACTCTTCTACTTAAGAGATAACTTGTGTACTAGTTTAGTCTAGTCTTGCAGTACTAACCACAGGATCATCCACAGCTTTTTGTTCGTTGCAATTGACCCAATATTAAGTACAATATTAAGAATTTCTGTGTTTATTATTTCAAGTTTATTTTTCTATTGTACTGTGTATGCGTTGGCCTGAGAGTGCAAAAAAAACCCCAAAATGGCTGACATTTGTTTATAAAACTTGCAGATAGGCAGTGTTACAAAGCTCCATCATGTGACCTCTTGAATATAAAGCTATGATTGAAACTGATCGCCAAATTGTAGGATGTTTTAAACATTATTATTTAGGTCATGCATCTGAAACTGACATGCAGATTACAGGGAACTAAAGCTGTCATATCTTCATAGCATAATCCATCAACAAGCAAAAGTGATCAGTTTTATTTTGATGTTTCCTTTACAGTTTTAATTCAATTAGAACTTTTGAAATTAAATTGCCACTGGGCCAATGTCCATGCATAATTTTTTTTCGGGCCCATTGGGACTTATCTACCATTCTTTTAGTTTCAGTTTACAGAATAAACCAAAAAAGTTGCATCCTACCCAATAGTCCTGTTTGAGATATTTCACTACAATATTACACCATACAATACAACATAAAACAACATAGAGACCACCTTAAGGCACAGTGCATTTTTGGTACACAAAAACAATTTTCAAAACAGACTTAAAAATGTTATTTCATTTAAGTGTCTAGAGTTAAAAATCATCATTCAGACATTCTTATCACCTTAGGAAGACAATTCAATAGAAAATTAATATGATAACAACATGCCTTATTAAAAATGGCTAATATAGAGGGAGCAATCTCATTGGCTAACAAGTATTCCAACCTGTGCAGATATTTCATTACCTGCACAACTTGGACCTTTTAGAACCATTTTGCCTGATTCACTTGCAACCAATTCAATTTGGATTGTTGGGGTAGGTATAGGGTGATTATTATTATTATTATATTATTATTATTATTATTATTATTATTATTATTATTATTATTAATATTAATAGACTTACCGACTTCGATGGGAAGACATCCTATAACATACACATAAAATGTGTTTAATAAGTATTTGAATATATATGTGGTCACAAAATGTTTAGCAAATAATGCATGGATAGTGCAAGGCACTCTCTTATGGATTGTTGGTAATTTATTATTATTATTATTATTATTATTACTATTATTATTATTATTATTATTATTACTATTATGACATCTGTGTAGCAATTGTTTCCTTTGCTTTATTATTATTATTATTTTTTTTAGTGGCCAATGAGGCAGGCTGTAAATGCAGTTCTTTAATACAACTTAAAAACTTCTGGTAAACCTACTTTAAGAAAGCTGCATGATATCAGTAAATTTCACAATGCCAAATTGGAACACTGGCAGAAACATTTAAATATCCCCTCCTATATTTTAATATTAATTAGGTCATTTGAATTTTGAAGGAGAATTACTCTCCCTAAAAGAAAACTATGTGTAAACCCAAATTGCCCAAAAGGTTCTACCAAAATAGCTTGGCAAAAAGGTGAGACTTATTGTTCATGTTTGCATGGAAACCAAACCAATGACAAAATTAAAACAAAACACAATTTTTTGGGAATGTCAGTTTAATTCAATATATTTGGTTATTACATTGTTAAATTGGTATATTTATTTTTTTTAAACATGAGATATAGTCGGGATACATCACAGCTGGATTTGTCAGGGCATTTTACAGCTAAGATGAATCCTCTTGGAGCTGAGATTTCATTATCCTGGGAGATTCCACAGTGTTGTAAACAGCGCTAATAAAATCCAGGGGTCTTATTCAGGTGGGATTTTGGTTGATCAAATTAACTCCCTAGTTCGTTATTTTTCACCACATCTTACTGGTACTGTATGATTTAGTAAGGGTCCTCATATTGCACAATATAATACACATATCTATGCCAGAAGCCATGGCTGTAAATTAGATTTATGGAGGACCCCCCTTAATACTATAAAGAATAATGATTTAATCTAAATTCTTTAGGCCTGCACATGACTGCAAAAGTTTCTTGGGAGTAGACAACTCTAATAACATTATTAATAGCTTCAGTACATTTTTTTTTAATGTAAAAATGTAAGATCTGTAAATAATTGTATTTAATCCTTCCGGAATGTACTAAATATTTAGCTAAAGGAATATTAGAACTCAAAAGCAAAAATAACATAGGAGTAGAATGTCATTTTTCTGCAGCCCTTTATAGATGTACAAAATGAGAACAGAAGCCCTTTTATAATGTGTTGTTCTGTTTCTGTAAGGATTAAAAGGAACTAGCAAATAGCAAGGAACTGATTTGTGATGTGTTGATCTACTGTTGAGCTGTGGGATAGCTGACACCATAGTAACAAAAAAGACATTATTTCAAAAAATCGCTTGTCCCAGACAAATATCTTAAGGTGAAGGGTCACCTTTATTGTGCAGAAATGTCTACTGGAAGAAGTCCATGAATTTATTTCAGACTCAAAGCTGCCTCAGTTTTTACTTGCGTAATGTCTGTGTTTTAGGGGCTTACAATACCCAACTGTTTTCATTAACATTTCAAAAACAAGTGGCCAAGTAAACCCAACTATAATATGTTAGACAAATAAACATTGTTATGGAGAATACATTTTATTTTAGTAAAAGTACAGTTATATTACACAAGACTTTAATTGTTTTAGAAATGTTTTGTGATTTCATAATGCGTTTCCCAAGTATTAATAAATCCGCTTTCAATGACTGCACCAAAGAACTTTCAGCACCTCATCATTCAAACTCTCTTCTAACTTTCAATATTATTGCAAAGACAAAATTGATGATAAAGCCTGCATTTTTAACAACTGAATTCTATCATTCTCTCAGAGTTTTGGTATAATCCAATAAAGATGAGAAGCTTGTGTCGCAGTGCATTTTATGCATTCAAGCAAATTGCTGGCTAAGCTAGAAAACAGTCATTTTGACAAGACTGTGTTCATTTGCTTCAACACAAGAGAGGGAGGCCGAGGGGTGTTTGCTTTGCACAAACTCAAAGTGGTCATTCTCTTCTAACATTGTCTACATTTAAGACATTGTTTTTAAATGACCACCTTTTAAACACTGGATTGAACCATGTGAATTACACTTTTATAAGAAACATACTGATAATAATATCTCAAAAGATATTATAATACACAGTATAGCTTGAACTTTGCTAAAGAGAGATGTCTGTCCTATGAGATATTCCTGTAACACACACACACACACACACACACACACACACACACACACACACACACACACACACACACACACACACACACACACACACACATATATATATATATATATATATATATATATATATATATATATATATATATATATATAACATCTATTCTGTAACATTTTTATGACATGCTTCAGTGTCTATTTACTTTTCATGAGGTATTTTCATGAGTATTCTGCAGTACTTACAGTGGTCACTGTGAAAGTTGTTGTATTAACTGTAAAATGCTGCGGTAAATGGTAGTATTTCTCTAAGGGTAAGGGTCAGCTTTTTATATAAATCTTACATTTTTAGAACCACACATCAGTATTATTGGTCAGCTGTGCTAATGTAGTCTGAATCATCTGGATTCATCATAGTACAGTGAGAACTGGGGACACCATTACTTCACTTTATCAGTAATTGAATAAAAAAGGTGAATTGCATATGCATGGATAATAGTATCTAATAAACCATGTCCTTTTTTTTTGTAGAATTTCATATTGCACTGCAGACAAAGCTCAGGACAAGGTGTTTGCCTATGTTGCCCAGAGTCAGTTTAATGAGACATTGGAATGTCATGCCTTTCTTTGCCCTAAAAAGAAGATTGTAAGTATTAACAGCATTTACAATTTAAAATCTGTATCTGTTATTTTGACTGAACCATTACAAAATGATCACAATGTCTAGGAAGAATAATTGGTCCATAGAGAACAATGGCGAAGAGCAACTTTTTTTAATCAACTACAATACACATACCAAACAGCATAAGTCATAAGTCAAGCTTTTTTTTTCAATAAATAATCCTTTAGTATAACTGGCTTAGCTGAAAAATGTTAGTGAAGTAAAAAATATACCATAATAAGATTTAAAGCAGTAAGACCTATGTAATCTATTTTATATACTCAGCCAAATAAATAATAATAATAATAATAATAATAATAATAATAATAATAATAATAATAATAATAATAATATACGCTATGGTTATTAAATTTGTTGTTTTCTGTAGGCCCAGGCTGTTACACTGACTGTTGCTCAGGCCTTCAAAGTTGCACTGGATCTCTGGGAGACAGCACAAGAAGGTGGGGCAGCCAGTTATACTAATGTTATACAGCATGCACCAGATAAATACTAGGAGTGACCTGTTACTCATACTTGTATTTCAAATTGCTTTTAATAAGTGTTTATCAGCAGTTATTCA
Source organism: Polyodon spathula (assembly GCF_017654505.1). Classification (NCBI taxonomy): domain Eukaryota; kingdom Metazoa; phylum Chordata; class Actinopteri; order Acipenseriformes; family Polyodontidae; genus Polyodon; species Polyodon spathula. The sequence goes on from NC_054539.1 coordinate 52,431,543, forward strand.
ATAAATCCATTCATTAAAGTGTTGATTTCAAAACAAGAGAAGCTGTCCTTCACTCACAGATGAAAGGAAAATAACCCTAGCATTGTATTTCCTTCCTTTGTTGTTTCAATATCACCCCTAACATGCAAAGAATATAGATATGTCAGTATTCTGTAAGGTGTCTGTCATGTAACATGACTGTGCCAACCCCTGAGCTGAATGGGCAGGTCACACCGGTGCCTGAAAAGCAATTATGGCTCCACCTAGTGGTTTTAAATGTAACAGATTATTTTATTTGTATTATTATTATTCCTTTCGGTTAGCATGAACCACCCTCCAACAAGTACTGAGGCAGTTGGAAAAAAATGTGTAATTGCTGGAGTGGACATCTATTGCCCACTTTACCCCAGTCAGAACAATGAATCCAATTATACAATGTGGTATTTATGAAATGTTTTTATTTATTTTACAGACAAAAGCAAGAAAGTGCACTCTTGTTGTTCCTGCTCAGCTGCAGAATCTAATAGTGGAACAAAAAAACAATGTGTTTCAGGTAAAGCACGATTATTAGCTGTATTCTTTTTCATTATTCTACTTGTTTCTCTGCTTTTCCTTTTTAAAATGTCTGGGGAAAAAGTAACAAAACAAAAGTGCATAGGATCCAACTAGGATTAGTTCTTCTGTTGTCCCAACTAGGAAAACCTGGAACTTTACATTTGCACTATGCAGGATTCCACTATACAAGTAACTGCTCAACAAGGAGGCCTGTCTGTCTGCAAGTGCACTGAGATTCTCCGCACCTGTGTTCATTGCAACCGTTTCAGACGGTATCTCAGAATACATTAATATTATTATTATTATTATTATTATTATTATTATTATTATTAATTATATTAATACTTAATGGTATCACTTATAAGTGGAATTTAGGGGGACGTGATTTAAAGTTTTTTAAATCCTTCAGTTGACTTTAAACTGAACATGGAAACCAGGACCAGCGAGAGCAGGTAGAAATTAAGTAGAGACAGACTTAGGACAGAATGTACAGTAGTCTTTTTTCACACACAGAATGATGAATGTACATGGGAAATGGGTTACCAGGCCACATTGGTGATGTCATTCAGATCCTTTAAAACCTGACTTGACAACATGTTGGGATCAGCTAGTAGGAACAGAACAAGCATTCATTAATGGTCCTTCATTTTTCTGTGTTCTTTCTGTTTATGTTTTGACATTTAAACCCATGATTTCGTATAAGAAAGACTGAGCTACAGTAGCAGTATATTAGAGGTGTTACAGAATGAATTCCAAAAATCTTAAATGTTGTGCATTAAATTATATCTGGTACAAAGCTAGGTTAAAGAAAGCTCCCAGTTTGCATGCAGTACTTTCAGGTAGTCAGTTACCGTTTCCTTTTCTTCAGGTCATAGTATGTCACTGGCAGCCAAACATGTCAGTCATAAGGGGAAGTAACTGGTTGGTTTATGACAGCAAAGGAGGCAATAATTAAGTGGGGACATTTTCATTCTCCAGGTGAAATGAACAAGAAAGCGTAAGACTAGCTAAAAGATTTTAGCTAGTATATAGCCTTGTATATGTGCTACCAGGCATCAAATATTGCAAAAATCTTTATTCCAGGTGCAGAAAAAACAAATGGTCGAAGCAACGAGGAAAATTTAAGAAAACCCTTTTTCTCCTCCTCAATCCACCAATCCACATCACAGCACAACACCCCGGACCGACGGCCACCTATCAAACAAGATTCATGGGTGTGTACAGTGCGCTTCCAGCTAGAGTTTGGCACAAAACAATTTACTATAATTTACTATACAGTACTTTAATCTTTGAAAACAGTTTAATGTTGCGAATCAGTTCCAGTGATGAAACACACTCTGTTCACTCTGTTAAACTGCAGGTTTGGGAGAAACTAGAAACTTTTGCTGTTTGTATAGCACATTTTTCTTTTATTTATTTATTTATTTTTTAAATGAGCTCTCCCACATCTGATTGTTTCCTTCCATGGTCTGGCTCATTCCGAGGCCAGGGAAGTTGCTTTCTGGTATTATTAAGTTTCCCAGTGCAAACAAAAATTATGTGTAACTTGGTTTCCCAGCTAACTCCTTGCATACATACAGTTACGATGGCATAAGGCTTTTAGGAAAGGAGTCCCTTTGAGGTCTGCATACATACATAAACAAATAATAATAAAGCCTACACTTTATCCAGTCACACTCCAGGTCACTCCAATTAAAATGTTTTTGGAGGTGCTATTAAAGGGGAAGACATCATCATATGTGCATGAATGAATCGTTTGCTTTTGCTGACTGGAATTTGGATATTAAAAAAAAAAGCTATATCAGTTTTAGTTGTGATGAGAAATGTGCCAACATGCATCATAGTCAACTCCGACTGGCCTTAAAGGTATTCATTTTATTTGTTTATTTTTTTGAAACTAAATACATTATTTTTCCAGCAGAGCGCACCACAGCTTTTAATGGTCTTCTGTTTCTTTGTACTTTTGTGTCTTGCTAAATAAATTACTTTTCCACTTGTGCCTATTTTATTAAGACTCTTTTATAAAAATTAAATACTAAAGTTTCTAAAGCAAATTCTAAAGCCTGTACTTGAAAGCAAAATATTGGATCAGGGTTGATGATAACTTCATTATTTTATTTGAAAATACTTTGAAGGATATCTCAGCATTATGGACTTATTAATTATTGCTTCCAATAAGTAGCCAGGTGACTTTTGAAGGACAAGATTTGTCCATATAAGCCTTTGAATGCAAGTAAAACAATGCACCATTTTACATTTCTAATTGTTCCTGAGTTTATTTTTAAAGTTTGTGAATGCAGTAGAAATCAATCCTGTTCATCCTGTTGTTTCTTTTTTTTCATTCTTCTCACCAGGATGTGGATGATGGACTTGATGATGCCTTTTCCAAGTAAGACTTTTACTTCTGATCAATATGTAAGATCTATTTCTACGTATATGAATATAGACGGATTTGGATGGTCTATTCACCCGATCAGAAGTTCCTGCACAGAGCTGCACACTAATCAGATCACTATATGTTTTCAGATACAGGTTTGTTGTCTATCCATAAAACACATGTTTCTGGGCTCACATGATTGATGTACAGCCAACCATATTTGTGCTACAAGGTATTTTCAATGCACTTTTAATGCCTTCATCAATTTATAATATCTGCCATATTTACCACGGAGAGCAAAACAATTTGTTAGTTTCCTCTCAGGCCAGTATTCAGTCTGCTACCCCAGCTAAGTTCTTTTGTATTTTGTTTTAGTGATAATATAAGCCTATAGTTCTAGCCTGTGCTGGCACAAAGTCAGACATGCATCTCAAAAGTCAGCTTAGCTGTACGCTGTGTTCAGTGTGATACTCTAACTAAACCACTTGTGTCAATTAAAAAGCATACTTTAGACCACTTATTTACAGTACACTCCAGTTAAACAGTGTCCTAGGAGACATCACAGAAAAGTAGTTGAGCAGAACTAAACTTTCAGCAGTATTATTTTTGTAACACTGACTCACACAACCACATCCAGGTGATATAGAAGCAAAGATGTTGAGGACCCTTGGTTTGTCAATGATTTAATGTTGTTACAGTATTTTCCATCCCTGGAAGTTTTAAATAATAAAATTATACTTTTTAGGTGGTATATTTAATGTATTGTGTGATTACAAGGGCACCTTATACATTACAGAAGATTTGGCTATGGTTGCTGCACAGGGCACATATGTTAAGATATGATGTTAAATTCAAGAAATACCTTTATGTTTACTTAATATACTGAGCGTGGTACTCTTGTAGCCTTCATGTCGTCTACCATTGTGTCTCATAAGGCAACAAGCATATCTGCTTTCTTCATTTGCCATACTGTGCAAAATTGACACCACAGCAGCACTTGTCAGTCACGCAGAGAATTTACACATTGCCAAATCCAATAAATAAACAGTTCGTCTGCTCTTCAACACTCTAACATCTAATGCAGTATAGTCCATAAATATGAAATGATATTAAAGGCAATTGTTTTCCTATTTAGCTCTTTTATTCTTGGTTTATTGAATCTCATTTCATGACATCAGTCTACACAAATAATGTTTTGGTGTGCAAAGCACAGGAGGCTTGTATCATCTTTTGTAAATTTTGTCTGACAATTTACATTTAATAACTATTGTGTATGTGTGTAAATAAATACATAAATAAATAGATCATTTAACTGTAAATCTACCACGTAATATGTGTAAAGTAAATAAAGGCAGACTCTTAAGAAATAGTAGCGTTTTGTTATACTGGAGGTATATACTTTTTTTGGTGTTGGTGTTTTTTGTACATGTAGTTTATTCAAAGATTTTTTCAGAACTTTGTAATATGTATTTGAACATTTTACAATATTTTACAATATTTACTCGACAGCCTCTGGGTAAACTGCAGCGTTTTTCCCCCCAAAACCTCAAGCCTAAATTGTACACGATCTAAAGGCTTTTCATTTACTGGCACAACAGAGTAGTGCTATCGACTGTGGAACCAGCCCTTTACTGAGGCCAAAATTGTCACTTAACTTAATTATTGTTTAAATCAGTTTAATTTTTATCATCTGTTCATTTTGCTGGTGGTCTGAACTCAACGATTGCATGACAGGGCACCCAGTGTGTCTATATATCCTACTAGGTGGGGAAGGAACTGAATGCACTTTGTTATGACAAACTGGGTTGTCTACAAAAGCACAAATTATACATAGTGATACAGATTTTGATACTATAGATTTTGATAGTTATTTACAGCAAATCATAATTTGCAAAAAACAATTCTGAATAGAAAAAAAAAACACCAATTAAACACAGACAAATAAGACATGATTTAATAATCCATTCAAGCCCATGAATTAAAAGTCTTACTTGTTTGTTTCTGCTGTTGTAACTTTATTGGGTTTGAGTAAATAGCTTTAATAATTGTGTGATAAGTCATCAACCCTTTTTTGTTATTTCTTGCTAGATTTGTTGTTTGATTAATGTTACAAGTGTCATAGAATTGGAAACTACCAAATCAAACCCTTCAGCATTCAAGGTTTTCTTAGGTGAGCAGAAGATTGATTGCTGTTCTGCTATATCACAAAGGTTTTGAAGAGTTCATATGCAGCCAGGAGGCACAGTTTCCAGTAAAGGACATTCTCTAATTTGTATTGTCCATGACCTTCCACCCTAAAGACCAGGGATTCGAACCAATTTTTTTTTTCCGTTCCGATTCGGCTCTGAACCGAACCAGAATTTTCGGCTCCGATTCTGAACGACTGATTTCATTCCGTTCCGGTTTGAATGAAATGAAACACTGGTTAATACGGGTGTAGTGTTATTTTCAAGTGTGTGGTAAAAAGTGGTAGGCAGCGCACTGTACTTGATCATGCATGCCTAAACAACTTCTGCTAAGAAAGCAGGGAAGCGCCCATTCAAATCTGGTTGGTCTTTTACATCTTTTTAAATTGAATTTATCATGTTTTCCGGTCTTTTACATCTTGTTTATGTAATTTATCATATTTTTCCACCATTAAAAAAATTATATGCAAATATTTATCATATGCAATACATTGGGTCTTGTACATTTTTTACTTGTGCAACTCTGCAGTTGACTTCTCATTTTGTCTTGTTTGTATTGAATAGTTTTTTTTTTTCTTTTTAGAGAAATTGATTGTCTGTTTCCAGTTTAAGTTAAAAATAATGTACAATTAATGGTAACTGTACCTCTGTTTGACAATAGGAAAACACCCATCAGATCACAATTGATTACACATGTACCAAAATCTGACAGCATCCCACTTTCATTGGGAGAATGTACCGCTTTCTGACATTACACAGGTCAAACTTTGGTATGAGGACCACATTCTAAGACTATACCAGTTCAAATTGTTTTTCTAGCCAAGTAGGCTATTGTGTTGGTGTTCATAGGTCTTCATTTTCTCGAATTAAACAAAAAAGCATGAAATACAGCATGCCAGAAAACTTAGCACTCAAAGGGAAAACAGTGTAACAAGTTATCTGTCTGTATCAATAAATGCACTTAATTCCTGTCTATTGAAACAACAATGTCTACGTTGCAGTCTTAAAAGAAAATGACAGCAGTCTGCTTTTTTCTTTTGTCCGTTGCGACTTTCTTTTGCCTCCGTTCGACTTTTTTTTTAAACAATTCAAAACAGCGACATTTACCGACAATCTCGAGAGTCAGCGTCCTTGCATCCAACGTAATAATTAACTCGATGTTTGTCTGAAATAAACTCTGCAGCTAATCGAGATCATGGTTCCATCAAATATGTCACTTGCTTTTTTCCCCCCGTTCTGTTCTACCTTTCAACTTTGTTTTTAACTTAATTAATAATAATAATAATAATAATAATAATAATAATAATAATAATTCCATGGCTTTACACATCTGCCACATATTTGAAAGGTAATACCAACAAACAAAACAAAAAAAAAAACTCACACATTTTTGTGGCAGACATCTCTTGAAAGAATTATATATTTTACTATAACCTACATATTTCTTATGGCTTAGCTACTGTGTTTTAAACAGAAGATATGCAGAAAAAAACACGTATCACCTACGTATGAACACTCTATTATTAAGCGCTAAGGGGAGCATTGGTTGAGTTTCCATGCTTTTTTTTTTTTTTCAGCTCGAGACATTTGCTTGAGAAAAATGTCTTGTCGTTTATTTTATTCGACTAAACCGGGCTTTTTACCCGCCATCATGCAAATGAAAGGGAAAGGTGGGGGTTGATATGTAAATGAGCTACGGGTAAAGTACTCGTGTTCTTGCCCATATTGTTTTTTAAATGTCATTGGTGGCTGGGTGGCAAGGCGCTAGTATTGAATCCGGTTTCAACTAATTTATCTTATGACTCATTCATTAAAAATGAACTGGGAGGTATAAAATGAAACTGACCAACACAGGTATTGCAGCTCAGCATGGCTGTAAACCGGCAGAGACGTAGGATTCTAAAGCTCTGTGTCACACATCTTCCACATATGCTGCCAAGGCTGTCTGGATTGGGAACAGCGGATGTTTTCCCGTTGTTTCGGAAGCTTGAACCTCCAAACATCCTCTACCAGCGAATCCTTATGCCTTGTTATCTAATGCCAATGACTAGTGAAAGAATGGTTAGGACACATACTCGTCCATCTTGCTGGGAGGAAGCGGTTGTGCTCCATCACTCTTTCACAGATCTGCAGTAGATAGAGCCCTTTCACGTCACCAGGGCAACATTCAACATTATAGTGGAACTGGTAAAGAAAGATGTGCAGCCAAAAAGGAGTTACGTACAGCCTCATGTGCCAGTGGAAAAAAGAGTGGCGATTGCTCTGTATAGGCTGGCATCCTCAGCTGAGTACAGGGTTAGGGTTGCTCAACTGAGTACAGGGTAATGTGTTTGGGGTGCATAAAACCACAGTTCATTGCTGTATTTTCCATAAAAAAGTGTATTCTGCTTCTAGTATCTATCTAATATATATATATATATATATATATATATATTAAAAAAGGTATGATATACTATTCCGCATGATATTAAAATAGTGGATGTGCTGAGATGCTGTGATTTAGAATAATTTGTCTTCACTGTTATTCAATAGTTCTCAACAGTTATGTAACTGACATCCCTAGCATTTGAACTGTATGTTTTTATGAAAGATCACTTCTGTAGTACATTTTACCAGCCCACAAATAAGACTGAAGTAAATTTGAGATGTGTGAGAGAGGTGCAAGCTAAATGTGTTATGCCGTGCTGCAGCGGGCATGTGTTGTTCACAAAAACCTTAAATTAAAGAACGTTTGTCAACTGCTGTTTGTTGTTTTCTAATATTGCAAGCAGCAATGTGGATGGTGCCAACACAGCCACAGGTAAGCACAGTTTGCTAGCCTTTAATAGTGTTATATTCTTATTAGAGTAGCTGCAATCTCTTAACACTTAGTAGATGTATTTTAAAGTGTGTGGGAGAGTAAAGGGGAGTTAGCAGAATACTGCAAACACTCTGTGTAGAGCATCCCAAGGCTTTGCACATTACAGTATTACAATAACACCTCTGCATCACAACATACAGCTTTGGATAAGGACATTTTTTACGAACTAGTCTCCACAATACTCTCCCTATCACTGTGAATGTAGTGAGCTTGCCATGCCCCTAATCTAATCCGTTTGTTATTTTCAGACTGGCAGAGTCCCGGACCAGAACACAGTGCTCAGATGCCACTTAGCACAGGAGCACCTTCATCAGACTGACAGAGGCAACATCAGTATCAGTTACCAGGCACAGTCCCAGAAGGATTTAAAAGAAAAATGAAAACTGTGGTTTACTTGAATCAGACAAGGAAACTCAATTGGAGAGTAGAATGGGGTAAATCCGAGGTGGGGTTGAAACTTCCCACAGGCACATTGATGACACTTACATGTTCCCTTTTTTCACATTCAGATAGAGTGTTGGCTCTACCCTAGAATAGTGCAGAATGCTTCGACAGGGTGTTCGTGTGTGCCCAGTATGGGGAAAGTGCATGAGGGTTAGCAGTGTTCCACCCTTAGAACAAGATCTGTATTTTTATAATGTATCTGGTAAAATACCTTTCCATCTCCATATGATACATGAAACCTTTAGCGCAACTGCTTGAAAAATAATCAGAGTTAATCAGATCTTGCTCCGACAAGGTACTGTACTGCCGAGAGGGGTTTGGCACATAAAACGTCAGCCTCATGCTTACCATCTAAGCCACGTAGTTGAACGACTTTGATAACTTAAGATGGCAGTTACTTTCCCTGATGGCTTCACTTCAAGTGGTTATAGCTAACACAGCAGCTTGTACATACTCTCACTGAATAAACCTCACGTGTTCAGTTTTTAAAGAAACACATATTCTCTTTTAAAATATATTTTTGGGCAGTCCAGAGTGACTCACCTGGTTAAAATGCAGCTGTAGGGTGAGTCATACAGTGCAGGTTGGCTCCCTGGCTGTCGCCAGTCTTGACTAGGGATTCCGAACGGAGCATGGCTGTGGTACTCCCGTGGGTTAGGGAGGTTAAACTGGCATGGACTGCTGGCTAGGTCCCCACTGAGCTCAACAGCAGACACCTGCAGGGCTACATATTATATATTTTTGGTACTAGATGAGGGTGAATAAATACATTTTCAAGGCCCATGTGGTGTTGCACTTTTTTCATCTTTTCACAAGGGTAGTGAAATTTTTCCTACCCCTTCTTTCCTGTCATTAACCAATCAGCTACTCGAACTCAAGGCAAACAAACACAACTTTAATTTATTTAGTATAGTGATAAAAATGGTTTTTAGAATATGATTGCTGTAACATGTTTTCTTTCAGAACTGCACATTTGAACAACATGTAACATGCATGGATTTGTTAACTACAGCCACTTTTGTACTTAATTGAGTCTTTGTTTATGCTTAAAAACACTAGTGGACCATAACTTTCTAAAACATTTTCTTAGATATGTTGTGTGTCTGAATTGATCCTTTTGTGGTTTCATTGCCCGGGATACCTTTGAATGCTCAGGTGCATTCTTGTTTGATTCATCACATCATCAGGAATTGGTTGACCTTTTTCAAGGTACCAACATTCTTGTCTTTAGTGCTTGCTTTACATTGCTTTGAGAATGCTTCTGCTTATTACCTCATATCTATCTGAAAGATTGAGATTTCTGGTTATGAGATTCTTCTCAGGGCAGAATTCTATAGGTGAGGTCTTAATCCGTCATTGTTTTAAGGCTGTCAATAGATATTTTTAACTTTGACGTCTTATCAGTCTACACAATGTTTAGTCTGGCAAACTTTCAAAGAAGTTACTTTATGTTGAATACAGACTTACAAATTCCTAAAGACTAGTATGTCATTACCCTAGAAAAGATGACAACTATCCTAGTGACGCAAGAAGGAAGCAGAAGAGAGCAGATATTTTACTCTTGGAGAAAAAACAAAACAAAAAACAATTCATAATATATGTGATTGTTTAAGAATATGTTTTTTCATTTTAATTATATTTATTTATATTGCAGCTTTAATAGCTGTGATTCAATCTAGAATCAACAACTACATTTACGCTTTGCTCCAGGTATTCGTCGGTATTACTAAGGGGTTTAATTTTATCATAGATTTGTGGTTTTACTACACAGTTTTATAATAGTGTAATAGTTAATAAATATGTACCTTTAAGAAGAAAAAAATAATATTGCCTGTATCATAACATTATGAGTTTGTAAATATAATATAAAATAACTGCAAATATTTTAAATGAAAGAGAAAATAAAAGGCTGTTTGGATTTGATAGAAGAGTAGGGCAGTTTAAAATGAACATTATAGGAGGTTATCTTTATTCCAAAAGCGTTTTTTTTTTTTTTTTTTACAACTTGCGGGAAAAGCCTCATCTGTTTATTTTTTAAATCAACCTGGATTTTATCATCTATCATACATTGTTATCCTGGGATTACCCCTACAACAGGTGCTTGTTGAAATCCAAGAAGATTCACCAGTGCTGAATAATGCTTGTATAACCCTTATAACAGTTTACCATGGTAAATTTGCATGATAATTTGGCATTTACCATGCTTTGCCATGTTTTATTATACGATAATTATGCCCCTATTTGCCTTGTTGGTCATGTTTGTTGGTTGTTAATGGATTCAATGGTTTTCCTTCTGGAATTTCTGAGGAGCTGCAACAGCTAGGAATTTGAGCAGACATTTACAGTTGCATGCAAAAGTCTGGGCACCCCTGGAAAAAATGTATGTTACAATGAATCTTTCATGAATAGAAGTTGACCTGACCTCTACATGGTACAAAGTTAAACATGACGCCTTTTGTTTATTATTTTGAATCTGTAATAAATGCAAAATAATAGTAATAGTAATCATGTATTAAAATTTGCAGAAAGGTGTCATGTTTAACTTTGTACCATGTAGAGGTCAGGTCAACTTCTGTTCACTGAAAGATTCATTGTAACATACATTTTTTCCAGGGGTGCCCAAACTTTTGCACACAACTGTACTGTACTGGTTTCATGTTTGCTACAGTGACAACAGTCCAGTAATTTAGTGCATAAGTTTGCATTTACTGATAAATTTCCAGCATAAACATCTCTTAAACCAGCATGACCAGCTGGGAACTAACGTAAGCACTGTAAAATATGTATTGGCCATTACTGCAAATTCTAATGGGGTTAGTTAAGTCATTTTAAGCAACGATCCTACTGTATATGGCTTCTTTATCTAAATTTTGCAAAAACAGCAGCCTCTGTTACCTAATACACAGTATTTCGACAGTAGGTTTTATAATTACAATTTTGTTGCTTTCATAGAATATATCGCTGAGATAAAGGTGTAAAACGAGAGTAACAGTTTTTTATTACAACTTTTTTTATTACAAGAATTCTACACAGTTTAAGTAGTGCTCATTCGATTTAATCATCTTGATCACCTTGTTTGTGTTAATTTGAGATTTCCCTACTCCATCTGAGTTTTCCCTACTCCCTCTGAGATTTCCCTACACCTGTGGGGATGTTTGGGCTTCGTTTTTCGTTCACTGTTTAAAGAAAGAAGAATCTATCCCTTGATATTCTGTTTTGACCTTTGTGAACGCTGTGTCGTGGTAAAGCTAACAAACAGAAAAAAATATTCACAATTTACAGTTTTGTTTAGAAATTATTACTGTAATGTTACTGAGAACAATGGTGATTAAGCCCTATGTACAACGAATGTTAATATTAAAGTAGGGGAGGGTATATTTAAATGTCTGTCAGCATTCTGATTCCGTCTTGCACGACTGCTTATATCTTTGTTTTTAAAATTCCTGTTTCTTGACTGAATAAAAAAATACAAAAATGATTGCAATAGTATTTTCCAAGCTGTACTGAACCCTTTTCATCTTAACACACTATCTGAACCATCCCCTTGTTTATTCCATTCCAAACTTAGAGGCACACACACCATTGCATTTGTGTGGAAGAATACTGTGAATAATAAGTACTGAACTGCCTAAGAGTTTGATTTGCAGTGTTAAAGTACTCTGGTTTAAATACTGGTGATTCTCTTTCACTTTTTTCATTAAAAGTTAGCAGCTGTATCATTAGTTAACAAATACCACAGCCAAAGTCAAACTAGTCTTTAATACAGCATACTATATTGCAGTATCATTTCAGTATTATTCAATGCAAGGGGCTTTTGCTGAAATCTATGCAAAATCGGATTTCTACTAAAAACATTGTAATAAGACTTTTTTTTTAAAAACAGAGCACATGTAATTACTAGTACTTGTAAAATGTATTTTTTTTTTTTTTTTTTTATGGGACTTTGACAATTGTTGAGATCCAGATATGTACATGAATTAAATGGGTTTGTGAAAATGTCAAAGTCGTGCAGTGTTTATTTATTTTTTGATAGAGTATTCTACTTTTTAATACAATTTATGGGAGTATCATGCGGAGAGGTAGGTGAGAGTCAGATACAGAATAAAAAACTATTGAAATTAAACGGCAGTTTTAGACATTGTATGCAGACAGCAAGATTGACAGACTGCAGTTTAATTGCAATACACTTGATTGCAAGTATAATATGAGACCACTGATATAACACTCATAGTACCAGTTAAACTGCATATCATGTGCAGTGATATGACTGTATTTTACAGCTATAGTATGTGTTCTGTACAGTAACCCTTACACTTTTATTACACCACATGAAAGCCATTCATGCAATTTTTTTTGCATATCTGAATTTGTTTGCACATATACAAGGTACACGTGATTAATACTGTAAGGATAACAAAAACATTAATTAACTTCTCATTGTACTCTGCCCCAGTTGTATATCCTAAAGCCATTGTAAATCATTTTTGTGGTCTCAACATGGTTCTTAACTCAAACTCAAATACACCATAGAGTTGCCCATCTCACGTTTCCAAGGGCTCCCTATATTGGTAAGGTACATTGCTTTAGTTTGAGTAATTTGACATATAAATCTGAAAATGGACAGGAAGAATGACAGAATTAATGTCTCAAACATGTTCTGGTCTGTACAGGACTAACTGGAACCTTGATTTCTTTTGACCTTGGTTTCTATTGGAATTACTTTACCATGTGAAACTGTTTTGACATTATCTTTTGATCTCACATGAAAAGCCATGCAATTTAGAAACTCTCAACAGGAATTGAAAAAGAATATCATTACAGATATTTTTTGTTATGTTGCTTCCATTGACTCGTGTAAAGTTGTAAAAGGGGTACAACTACTGCCTTTTGGTGTTGCAGTGCATATTTATGAAGATATAATGTGTAAGAAATAACCCACGACAGGGTGCTTTGTGAGGATCGAGTCCGCAGGCCAAGTACCTTCAACCACCCAGGAAGTGCAGTTAGAATTGTCTTGCTGCAAAACCTGGATTGGGTTATTTCGCTTATAAAATGGCAAAAAAAAAAAAAAAAAAAAAAAAAAAAAAAATAATAATAATAATAATAATAATAATAATTAGACAAACTGTTTTTTTTAAGGAAAAAAATAATAAATATATTATGTATCCTTCCACTGAGAAAAAAATAGTCCCTGAAGACTGTTTGATTGTAACATATATTTTGTACTTTGTTATTTGCCATGAACATTATATTGAACATTGCCATTTATAGTAACATTTTCTGAGATTAAGTGACATTTGTGAATTGAAAGCAGACTGATTTCGCACATCTGAGGGAGGATTCATGGAACAGCAAAACACTGCACTGCACTGGCACTGGAGGGAAGGGCTTCCTAGTGTTTTTTTTTTTTTTTTTTTATTTGTAAGAAATTATCCTACTCAAGGCTTTGCGGTCTTCAAGAGAAGCTGACCAATAATTTTTGAGGCTGTTTTCACATCGATGCTGGTAACCGGCATAATGTCACTAGATTGTAAACCAGCATTAGATGATATGTGGACTAAACGACTTCCGTGTCAGTTTGCGCAGTGCCGCAGTCCTTCCCGTCCGCGGCGAGCACAATAGAATTCTATTCCGAACCCGACCTTGTTTAAAAGCCCAACGGTTGTGTCAGCAGAGTGCAGGAGATATTTCGATTTTGTTTTAAATACATTTCTGAAATCGGAGGATAGTGGTGAAATGTATCGGTTGTGTCGAGTTTAAATATTGCATACTCGCTAGTCAGTTTGATAAGGCGATATTTAATTAAATAAGTTGATGCCGCTGCTGCATATACAGTATATTACATGCTGAGTGAGACTTGCGTCGTGATTTCTCCGATGGTGTTTGAATAGTGTTACTGCGACTGCTTGCCTCAGAGTTTTCTATGTTCTGTTCTCTGACTAAATAAATACCACATTATATTTGCCAATTTTTCTGTAATTCTTAGTAATAGAGATGAAAAAAAAAAAAAAAAGATTTTTGAGTGATTTAAATGCTGTTTCAGTTGTATGTTGACATTTTTACCTGCAGAAACACTGTTTAGATAATTGTTACTATTAATGCGTAGTAATATTAAAAGATCAGGTAAGTAAGTTGATCTAAGATGTCACAGGCGTGCGTTAAGACAATTATTACTGTACAGTCATGTGATCTTGTTCAACCAATCACTTAATTTATCCAAGCCATTTTATAATTAACATTAATACATCAATATCCTTGGCCACACCCCCACTATGTTGCTAATTTACAGTTAATTTATAGTTATTATTAATTTGTTAAAATACAAGATGATGCCTCCATTAGGTAATTAATATTCAAATATAAAATAGGGTTTTAGTGCTTCACAAATTTAATATTTCTTACAAACTTATATTCACAATTCCATTATTCTATGTTTTCAAATATATCAAAAGAACTATATGAGGCTAAATTATAAAAATATCCTTTTCATTTTCAATATCACAAGAGGTTAACCAGTCAAATAATTAACTCATAACAGGCAAAAAGAAACTCACAAAATATACAGATTATTAAGTTTATTAAGGCTCACAACAGTGAGCAGAATATAGAAGTTAGAAATCATGGTACCAGAATTATAAGTGGTATAATGGGGTACCCCCAGCCCTTGGTTTATTTTTGGATTATTTTTTATAGTTTGGATTATGTATCACAGGGAGGTTAATGTAGATTGGTATGTGAGCACAGGGATGTGGGTTTGTGTGTGGAATAGTGGTTACAGGGAGGCAGTTAAAATTCTCCCTGTAAAAACACATGGGAAAAATGGGAAGCCACAGGTGTATAAATAGGGTGATCATGGGTGAGAAAGGAGTAAAAGTAAAACTAAATGTAAATAATTGCTATGCTTGTTTGTTTGTTCTGTGTTCAGTTTGTTTGTTTTGGTCATCATGCCTTTTGCTTTGTATCAGTGTTTGTGTTTTTGTTCAACTTTTTTTATTTAATAAAGAAACAAGCATGTTTGCGTCTGGCACCGCAGTACTTGCCTGGTGTTTTTAATTTTTGACGTCATCCACCCAAGCTATCCTGCCACAATAGACACTAGCAGTAGTACAAAATGTAAACAAACATTTTCATAAGCACACAGGCTTCCATCTGGTTACGTACACATGCACACAGGAATTGTGGAAATTACTTAGTGATGGTGTTAAGCAGCATATGTTGTGTTGGAATGAACATATGGTAACACATATGTTTACACTATCAGGAAAAGAACAGCAACTGCAAATTTGAAAACGATTGTTTCAAGTTATATTTCTAAACAAGTTCTAAAGCAAATAAAAACATTACACAAAGACATTTTTGATATAATGACAACATTTTTTCAGACGTACAGAAATCATACTGCCCTGTTTGGTGACCAAGCAACTAAGAACACCTGTGTGGTTGGGCCACCGGATTCAAGTGATGGAATATCAAATAACGCTGTTCGTACTAAGTGCTGAATACACAATTGGACAAACATTGGCAATATTGGCCGTCATATGAGACAGTCCTACATGTAACCATATGGTCACACCAGATTAGTATTGGAAGTACTGCTCCTTAGATACTCACAGCTTGACTTATTTGCATCAATCTGAAATGCACTTACTCCTTTAGTCTTGTGTGGGTTTCATTTCTCATTTATTGTTTAAGCATTCACTTAAAAAGAAGCAAAACTTATTAAATCATAAAAGTCATGAGATTTAAAGACTCATCAGAATTGGAACAATACTGTAAGTATTGTTTGTATATTGACATCTTTATAAGATTAGAAAAGAAATATAAAAAAAACCAAATTGGACTGAAAACATGATGATCCAACACTTGCAACAAATACATTTAATAGATTGATTTCTACTCCTTCAAGTACAGTTGTTCCCATTAACTTTTCTCAGATATTCCTATTTTATTGTAAAATATTTGTTGGTTTGCCATTGAGAAAAATATTCAGAAATAAGAGAGGTTAACTACATTTTACACCTCTCCTTAAATGCAAAAAAAGGACTACTACAATGTATGTTTCCTAATGTTAATATATAAATTGTATTTCAGTACTTCACTTATGAACATGTAAGGTGTTGAAAGTCCATATATAGTATACAGAATGAGAATAACTCACAACCACTTAGAACTGTACAGTTTATTCATATTATGAGCAATGGGGAATGGGGAACAAACCACATGATGCACAGCCTAGTCCTTCTAGTAAATGTCAATAACTCATTAGAATGAGATGTGACAAATGGCAGGCCCAATGGACTGCTACCAAAACAATAAATAAATAAAAGAAATACAAAGACCCATTAGAGTCAGATCTGCTTTCCTGACAGCATGGTATTTTCTTGTTTTTATGTAACATGAGCTCCTTGCTTTAAAACACCTGTCTTTTTGCTCTTTGGGAAAGAACACAACACACCAAGGCAAAGGAAATCTCTGAATTATTTAGGGAGTAAATGCTGTAGAAATGCTTACTAGTGCACATGCAATGGCAAATTAAATATTTGCAACCTGTTAATATACCAGCACATGTATTTGTTATGTGAAGAATAACAATATTGCAGACTGTACATATACAACATTTTATAATATGCTTTGTTTTGATATGTATAAATGTTTCAGTTATAATAGTATAACAGGTGCTTTCAAACCACCCAGGTCGATGTTGAAAATAAACAAGCTTAATTAAATGAAGGGAAAATAATCTTTCCAGTGCTGACCCATTCTCATTGTTTGACAGGTCTAAACTGAGGAGGTAAGTTCAGAACTGATGTTTCTTTTCAAGGTGATATTTGCATTATATGTTCCCCAATTGCCAGGTCTGGAACTACAAAGAATAACAACCATTTCTCTGACTCACGGCAGTGGTTCTTTTGGGTTATAACTTAAAAGAACAATGGACGTGTATTACATTAGCTGTGTTGTAAAGCGATATATAACTACTGTACAGGGCACATTCTGTGTCTGAGGAGATAATATTCTTCTGAGTGGATAAATCTGAGATGGAGAAAGGATAATTTACTAGTAACATAGACTGTTTTCTAAGTACATTAGACATGTTAACTAATTGAAAAGTGCTTTTGTCTTTCCTTTGTTAAGGTACCGTTTGTTTTACAGTGTCATTGTCCATAAATCACGCTTGAAATCAGGACTTAAATGATGTGTTGCAGTAAGAATACCTCTGTTAAGAAAGACAAACAAGACTAGAAGGCTAAAATATGTACAATAACACAGAAATTGGACTATGGAACAATAGTCAAAGGTGCTTTGGACTGTTGAGGATGGACAATGACACCTGTACCTTCTGCCAGTTCTGTTGTCAATTCAACACTTGTCTTCTTTCTAGTCCTTAAGGATATTATCTTCAAGTACTGTTCATCCTTGTTAGACAGCTTTATGGGTCTTCCAGTCCTTGGTTTGTCAACTACAGATGATGTTTCTCAGTACTTGCTGATTATGCCTCGGATACCACACCTTGAAAATCAAGTGATGCAAGCCATTTCACTCAATGTTTTTCCTCCTTTATCCATGTCAAGGTTGTTATAATAGTAGAAAACACTAGTGGAGGCTTTGAGTAAATTACTGATGTTCATAATGCACCAGAGTAGAAAACTACACACACACACACACACACACACACACATATATATATATATATAAAAGAGGTACCGTAATTGGTGTTGATTAGGAACAGCCACACAGAATAAAAAGGGAGCTTGCAGCTCCATTAGGGGGAAGACCAGCAGGGAGCTGGTAACAGAAGAAGTACTGTGTGTAGAAGCATGAAGGCATGTGACCGGTAAACAGCTTAGCGGTCCAGTTTAGGAGACGAAGACCAGTGAAGTTTTTGCCCAGCCTGGTTAAATTTAAAAAGAGGATAGCGGCTTAGCCATCCCAACCCTTTAGTTTTAGGAAAACCAAAAGTTTAGTTAGTACTCCAAGGGGAGTTAAGTTTTTGTTTATTTTGGTTTTTGTACATGTGTGCAACTGTGCTAAAGCTTACAGGTCTGGGTCTACTTCAAAAGGGCACCAATGAACCTGAGACGGGAGGCTTTGTTTATATATATATATATATATATATATATATATATATATATATATATATATATATATATATATATTTGTGGTGAAGTGAGGGGGGAGATTGTAGATGGAGGGTACATAAGGGCTAGGATTCAGCGCAGTATGTTTCCAGGTTACCGGTAACTGCTGGCAGGGGAAAATGAAGTCCATTCCTAACCAGTGGAGAATCAGGGCTACATTTCCCAAGAGACACTGACTGCACCGGTCAGCAAAGAAGAAAAAACCTGAGGGTGATTAAAACATAGATAAAAGTATTGGAAATCCTGTGATTCATGTCTGTGTTAAGGCTTAAGCCTGATCGACCTGTGTTGTTACAAAGGTATTATAATTGACCACCTAGCAGGTGGGAATGATTGGCCCGATTTGTTCATGGTGGGTGCAACTTTTATCTTTCCTTGTTTTTTATTTTTTCTACTAATTTTGGTTGCTCTATCTGATTTATTTTTGTTTTTCTGGCCAATTTGAAATGCATAACTGTCACCTCACCCCTATAATCGGAGGAGGACTAAACAGTACGGGCTGTATTAAGGTTATCCCTTTCGTTTACTGGTAGCCAATATATTTTCAAAGGCAGGGCAGTGGAACAGTAGCAATTGGGGCAACCTTGTCAAGCATCAAGCAAATAGGCACAATTGGAAAGGTGCTGGTGGTAGATCATCAGCCAAATCAATTAATATGACATATCTTTCTGGCGTGCTATTTATTAATTTATTTATACATTTATAAAATAGACATTCATTTCTACATTTATTTAAACATATTTATTTCTAAATATATTTATTCCTCTAGGCAATGTCTTAGTTATTTATTTATTTATACCTAATAAATTATTCCTTTATTTATTTTTAATTAAACAAGGAAATACATGGTATTTCAGTTTAAAAAAAAAAAAAAAAAACATTTATAATTTTACTCTTATGTATTCTGCTTAGAACACATTTTTGAAAATGAATTCAACATGGTTAGAGGAATTCACTGAACAATTATAAACAAATTGTGTATTGGGTTAGGGAGTTCTATCGTAATTTTAAAAGCTTAATAAATATATAATAAAGTGTACATAAATAGTCTTTTACATAAGTACTATTATTCATTACAACACAAATGTGCACTTTGAAACTTATTTATAAAAATAGCCTACAATCATATGTATATATATTATATAATATATAATATATATATATCTATATGTATATATATATATATATATATATATATATATTTTATATACACTAAAATACATATAAAAGTAGTTTCATCATAAGAAAATTAATTCCAACCAATCCTACATAGATAGCTTACCTCATCCAAAAAGAAATAAACAAAAAACTATAATATATATAAAATATTATCCCCTGCCACCTGCATGTTGGCCAGTGTGATGCAGAGGAACAGACCCGTGTGTGTGTCTATTGTCCCTATACATTTCCAGCAGGTGATAACAGCAAATTATTTTCTTGATCTTGTTAGCATGCATTTTGATTAACGAGCTTCCCTTATGTAGTCATAGAGAAAGGAAGTGATGTACGTGACCTGCGACAATTAAACTTTTTACTGAGAAATGTGTTTATTAACAAGCTCATTGACTCAGTTTCAAAGCATTATTGGATTGATTTTATTAACAAATTTCATTTGAAGATCACTTGCTACTAAAATCTGTCGTTACTATACCAAGAGTTCGAGACAATAATGCTGATTTTTGAAAATCCTCCCCATTATGTCTTCAATATCATGTTGTGTTGGCTTAAAAATATATATTTAATTATTTTATTCCATGTAGTTTTTTTTTTTTTTTGATTTACAAAACTGAAGTAAACACAATATCATACCTAGGCCCATGGGAAATTAACAGAATGTTTGAATGACAACTGCTCATGTGTAATTTAGTTGACAGAGAACACAGATTTCTAGCAAAATGTCAATGACATGATTGATTCACATGCGATGTGTTTTCAAGGGCGCTAGGCACTTATTAAACATATATTGCTTTAATTGTTACCATTATGAAGCATCTCCTGTAGGAACTATTAGAAACATTTTTTCACTCAAAATAGTCCAGTCTAATTATATGTTGACTCTGTGAAAGAAAATATTTTTTGATATTTCTGTGGCAAGTTAATATTAGTTGGATAAATGTTGCCAGAATAGCATAGCCTGTCATATACTGTAGACTCATATATCAGTGTTCATCAAATAGGCTCACAAAAGTGAATGGATGTTTTACCCAAACCCAAGCCTCAGAGTATGACATGTTCTTCAATAAAATCAGATGTTTGTATCTTTCAGAACTTTCAGATTAGATATCTCTGTGTCCTCTAGCCTATCATTTATGGCTGCTCCTAAAACATGTCTCATTGAGGTTGGCAAAAAATAGACTATATCATGACTGTATTCTTACACGTCATTCCTGCTAAAAATGTAGTCCAGAGAATGCACTGTTAAGACAATGCAAAGTGTCAACCTTATCTTCTTGGCCTTCACTGCACTGTTTACATCTATGAATGGACATCCAAGATCAAATGACTCTGTTTCCAAATGATCAATCATCAAAATAGATTAGGTGCTTCTTTGCATTTGTCATGCATTATGTTTTAGGCCTCGTTCACATTTCTTACAGGGCTGAATGGCTTGGAAAGTGACATGCGTTTATGTTAAAGGTCTCCCACCTTGGAACCATTCCACTGCCTCACTGTCTCACAAGAGCCTCTGCAGAGGGCTTGTCTTTAGGGCAACATACTGTACTCTTGGGTCAGACTTCAATGATGTTGATTGATGGCGCTTTCTGAAACTGTAAGAAAGAAATGCCAGTTATAAACATTTGCATTTATTTACAGTGGATAGCTGATTTTTGGGGGTATGCTTTGTTATAACATACTTCAGTAGTGTGTGTTTTGTTCCTCTAACATTATGCAGGCATTTACAAGCAAGTGGTTCTGTCTGCTCCAGCTGTGTGATTTATGTTCATGTTACAAAACCGCCATCATCATTTGCAAAAATGAACATTAGTCCATGGTTTCAAGCACATTTTGATAAAAATTGATCTATTATTTAGCACAGCTCACAGGTTCTGCAGGTATGTGAAAATATATATTCTCTACATCCCACTTTATCTTCTCTTTAGAATATCTTTTAGTAACTTTCATAATTAAAATGGGTCCAATACCCAGAATATATAAATACTAGAACAGCACACTTTTTAGCTTTTATTTTCATCATTTAAAATTTCAGTTTTATGTTAAGTGTGCTGCATTATGTGTAATTGACCAGGTGCCAGGGAACTGATGAGCATGCATAATATATTGCCTAAGTAAAGAGGTCCCCTCTGGATTCAATTATCTTCACATTGTTGGAGGTCTCCTTGCAATTTCATAGAAGTCACTTGTCCTATTCAGATCTTAATGCTTTTTTTTTTTCAGTTGCTAAATACTTTTCGAATATATTTATGGGTAGGAAATTCCCAAGCCCATAACAGGAAGCTTGAATGTCACTGTCTGCTCGCTGTTGACTGGAAATTACAAAAAAAGCCATGGTTAAAAAAATGAATTAGCATAAGCTACATTCCAATTTTAAACCCCTAACCTGCAAATGATTTGAGCACATGTGGGGGTGTGCATGGGGTTCAGGTTTACAAGTTGTTTTTCAGTTCAAGAATGCTCATCTCTTTGTTGTCTATACAGAGTAAAAGATCCAGTTTCACTTACTCTGACAAAAAAGTCAACTAACTAGGTTTCCATTTGCTTAACGCCGACCTCCTTTGGTGTGGGGAAATGAGTAACCACAGACTATGATAAAGGACAGAGTTTGAATTTTTGCTTCAAGCACACCCCTTGACCCTGACATTAGAAAAGGGATCATTTTTACAGACAGGGTTAGGCTGGAGATGTATTGAACAGAATGTCTATCACCTGGCACTCAAGAGGCTGGTAATGATGCACTATTTGGAACACTATAAATCCTGGTATTGAAGCTGCAGGTAGAATATAGAATATACATAATATTTTGAGGGAAGTTCCAGGTCCCATGGCATATGCAAAACACAACATTGATGAGAGCTTTTCACCTATCGATTGACCACATACAACGATGAACATAAGCAGAAGCTCACTGACAACTACAAGATGATTCCCGGTCAATGCCCTTGGAGGAATTAGAAGCTTTCATTGCACTAGTATATGTTTGTAAAGCATTTAGTACCAGAAGCTTGTCTGTACAGTTTGTGGTCCAGTAAGTGGGGTTTTGCAATTTCTGCATTTTGATCTGAAGCAAAGCAGAAGTGCCTGACTTCAAAATGAAAATATTACAGTGGATGAGCAGCTTTTCCCAACAAAAACAAAGTTTTGCTGGACTCAGTACATGGCTAATAAATGGTAAATGGTTTCCACTATTTGGGAAAGCATGAGACTCACCCAGCTGCACAAAGTCTGGGTGAAGACGTGATACTCCAGCTACTTGGACCTTATTTAGGGAAAGGGAGGAATGTTACCACTGACCATTTTTTTACTTCATTGCAATTGGCAAAAGAGTTGCAGAAGAAAAAAAAAACAGACTGTTGAGTTCTTCACTTCAGCAAAGCATGTAGCTGACGTTTTAGATCAGATGGCAAGGAAATATTCTGTAGATTCTGGTTCTCACATGCGGCCTGTCCAAATTTTTGTTTACAATGTTCTGGATCTTGCAACTATAATGCCTTAGTTCTCTACAAGGAAGGCACTGGTGAAAACATAGGAAGAGGAGACTTTATATTGAAGTTAGCTGAAGAGCTTCGCGAGACACATTTTCAACAAAAGGTACCAGCAGCTGAAAGTGCAGATGAACCCAGTGCCAGTCGTAAGAGATGACTATGACAATGCCAGATTGCAAAATGCAATGGCAACAAGACTGCTGATAGCTGTGCCAAATGTTTATTTATTCAAGTCATTTCGATTATAGTATGTCTGTGTATAAACGCATAGCTTCGGTTGAGTTTATGCGCTTTGTTATGTAGGCAATATAAACTATTTAAAAAAAAAAAAAAAACATTTGATACTTATTTAAATCAGTTCAGTTGTACAGTTTTGCATGTACCTTATATACCTGAAATTTATTTATAACACAAATTTATTTTCAAATATTTATTTCATTTTTACCATTCACTTTATGTAATATGTCTATATGTAAACATATTTCTGTTCAAATGTCCATTTATTTACAATGTTTCGGTTGTGTAGCTGCTTTACATGACATTCCTGAATAAATCTATGACTTCTCTTCAATTTGTCCTTTCATTATAATACTGATGTTGTTTTTAATACTCCGGTCAAATTGACCGCTCGTGGTTGTTCTAGGTATGCGTATAAACACGGTTGGTCTCGAGCTATTCAACTCTAACCTACCTGTTTGAAAGTAGATTTCTTGTCAAGGGAAATATGAATATTTTTCAAAGTTGTCATTAACGGTATAATAGGCTTTCATACTCCAGCAGTGTCTGGAGCCCCCGTCACTAGACTACTCGCTCACCCCTCTGCCTGCAGGCATTGGCCAGTCCTCACTGCTGTTTATCACTATCAGCAGTGTTAAGGCCTTCACACACCAGACGCGACGTGATTTTTACCGGTGGCGACGCTACAAATTCACTGCAAAAACACAGTGCACACCAGAAGCAATCGCACGTCAGAACACACTAGCTGGACATTTGCCAAATCTTTCAGAAAGTATGATTACTAACAAACAAACGCAATAGCAAATGGCTTAGTATTATTATAGGCCTGATGATAATGGCAATATAATAGGTGATATATGTGGAGATATGCATAGAAATTATACAAACCAGGCATGCCCAAGTCATTAGAAATCGACTCCCATATTACGTTTTTGGCTTCGGTATTTTTTATAATTGCTTTGACTCTTGTCAAAAAGGTCAGAGAAATTAGATACTGAAAGCATGATCTTCACCTACATTTTCAGTGAAAGTGTGTGACGGGGTGCCCACCCCTTGTTTGTGTATTTTTATTTATGAAAGGATTAATCTTCTTCTTCTTCTTCTTCTTCTTCTTCTTCTTCTTCTTCTTCTTCTTCTTCTTCTTCTTCGTAATAGTATATACATATATTGTGTTTATGTTCGGATGGAGGAATTAGAATTGTTATTGTTTGTTTTACTTTGGCTAGAGTGCCCTATGCTTTGAGTGGTGCATGTGGGCGGTGCCGTCAGACCAGGAAATGAAACAATACAATGATTGTATGATCAAAACGACGCTGTTGCGCGCCTATTTAATAATTAACTAAATTTAAACAGTTTAAACAAAAGAACACACAATACAAAGCAAAGGGCACTCTGGGCAAAGTAAAACAAACACTATCAATTCTAAACAAGTATATTATAGATATAGGAATTGTTTCTCTATTAATTTAGACTCACGCATCCCCTCTGACACTCCTGGAGCGCAGAAAGCTACAGGTATTTATACAGGTGATCATCTCCCGATTAGCAACAATCAATCAGTGAATTAACTCGGGAGATGGACATCTTCTGTAAGAAGTTTTTAACTAAATAAACAAAACACAAACACACTTTTTGTAGTCATCATAAACAATAAATAATCATGCCTGAGGGCTTTCGTCTGTCCGCACATAAACACAGTATATTTATATAATAATAATAATAATAATAATAATAATAATAATAATAATAATAATAATAATAATAATAATAACAAATGAATACCTACATAAATAATAAAATACACAAAAGAAACTAGCTCGACTGATCCATAAAAATAAAAAGCAAACAATTGACCCACGCATGCAAGAAGCTGCTTTCACGTTCTCACAGGCCACTGCATCCCCAATAGTGAGCAGAGATTCTTTGAAAGGGATAAACTTCCCTGAAGACACTTTAATTCTGTGTCAATGGGTTAACTTTTCAAAAGAAATGTTTGGAGGAGGCTGCCCTCCTGTCCCAGCCATCCTGACCACTGTCGCAGACAGAACGTCAGCTGAGTGCAGTAAAACTATTTAACAATAATCTTTAAACAGTAACTGTAAAACAGCATAAATATATATTTCAAAAAGATGCTGACAAACCTGGCAGCAGTGCCCACACATGCACCTCCACAAGACCCTCAGTACTCACTCCATCAGACAAAACAAGTAGACAGATAGACAGACAGACCATGCAACTAAATACTGAACTACCAATGTTATAATATATAGAGAGCATACTACATACATTATACGTGGAAATAGACAATGAAAATTACATAAGCTATTCTGGGAGCATACATTATGAACATGCTAAATACAGTGATATCATGTTTGGCAATGACAGCCTTAGCACAGAAACATGAGACACAACAATCTAATGGCTATAACAATACATTCGCAAGGGCGCTGGAACGAGGGATGCTGGGAGTGCAGCAGCACCCCCTGGCTTTGCATGGCTTCCATCATATAACGGGGTCATACTTTTGTTCAATGGCTTTCAGCACCCCCATTTTAGAAATTGTTCCAGTGCCACTGTACATTCGTGTGGATATCGACCTTTAAAGAAGAGTTGAGCAGTTAATGCTGCATGAGGGATTTTACCATGATTAGTAGGCATTTGACTATTGGGCTTCCTCTCCATTATGTGATTTAATCACAAATGAAAGGGAAATGGTTAACAAGGGAAGACTGGCAGTGTAACAGGAGAGGATGGCCCAATTGAAATCTTTCTTGGCCTACAAATCAAAGTGTAACTAATTCAATGACCCTGTGACCCATTTCTGCTTCCCAATACTACCATAAATCAGAGCAAGAGAGCAGCACTATAACAGACAATACAGAAAGAAAACAAAATAGAAATCAATTACATTAAATGCTTTTCCAGTACATTTTTTATTACACTCACTTGTTTTGCAGGGTTAGAAACTAATTGCTCTCATAAGTAATGCACACAGCGCAAATGGATTGCTTGGAAACATGTTTAACTTTTTTTTTTCCCACTTAATTGAAGTACAAAAACGGTGGAAGAATATGATACAAGATGCTAAAAAAGAAACTTTCAAGAGGAAACATCTACATACTGGAGGACCTCCCTCAAAGCTAAAATGAACCACAGAATTGGTTGTTGAAAATTTTGGGGAGGAATCGTCAATGTTTTGGGGGATTGCCGGTGGGAGAGATAGTGGAGTCTGTGTGAGCAAGCAGGAGACTCATACTGTCAGTGACAGTGTCAGCTGTGCCTGAGTCAAGCTGCAGTGTGGCTGAAAATATCAGTGAAAGTGTTAAATAGCGAAGGTATGTTGACACGGTAACAACAAAACTGTTACATTAAATCAGGCAATTTCTAACAACCGAAAGTTAGATTTCATTAGTCATACTAAGATTATGGTGTACACAAAACTGTACACTTTTATTATGTTTTGTGAGTTTTAAATAGGCCTAGTTATACGCTAATTGAATAAAAAAAAATGGAAATAAAGGATGAAAGGTATTATTAGACACATTGATAATATGTTTAAATGCATTAATATTTTGTTCATAACACTGTGTAACAATTTATTTATTTATTTATTTATTTTGTTCCTAGGTAGTAAGTGTTATTTCCTAATTGCTTATGCCTCAAAAGTATAGAAAATGGCTATTATTCCCCACAAACTTTGCTTTTGTGACCAGGACGGTGATATTTTAAAATATCACTATTTCCAATGGGAAAACGGGCAAATGTGTGTCTTTTCGTTCACATAAAGTCAGAAAAAAACAACATATGAATCCAAATTAACATGTATTTATACTAAAGTAATACATAAATTACTACAAAAGATTTAGAAGTGAGTAGTTTTTCAAGATTTACGATTATACTGTAAATACGGCTAACTACTAAAATACGAAAAAGTCTGACAACATTTGTTAGTCCTGCCTCTAAAATTTTATTTTTCCTGGATTTTAAAATGGCCAGTTTTGCCTGCCCTAAAATAAAGTTAATCAAAACACTCCTATTCCTTGTTTTTAAACACTTTTCATATTCTCGCTCCATGCCCATCCTCCTCCTCACCTAAACCTGGGGATAAAAAAAACTGTAGGGAAAAAGGGGTCCCCTCCCTGATCCGACCCCTCAGCTAGCCTCTCCCACAAAGCCTCCTTGAGCTTCGGGAAGAGAGAGAGTTCTTCAGCTCATTTATCATTTATCATTCTCTCAGCCAGCCTTTCCCAACAGGGGTGTCAAATGAACCAGTCGGGTTACTCCGGCCTTAACAAAATTGGCACACAGCACCCCCGACTGAAAAAACTGAATGGGAAAAAGGGGATTAATGAATTGGGGCTCCTTTAATAAAGACTGCCCTGTCACTGACCCCTCCTCCCTCTCCACTCTAACTATTTGCCACATTTTAAAAATGTTAACACAAAAAGAGGGGAGCCCTGTCTTATCTAACCTGACAAAATCAATTAAAAACAAGTTCCGATCTAGCCCCATTTCTCCTACTGTTCTCAAAAAATAAAAAGCTATCTCTCTCCAGTAAGCACCTTCCTCAGCATACAGGAGCCTTTTTACTGCCTGCAGTCTGAAGGCTGCCACCCTGCTGTCAATACTGACCAGGCCTTGCCCCCCTTCATCAGTGGGAAGGTACAGAACTGCGGGCCTCAGCCAGTGTCTACCGCTCCAGAAGAAATCCAGCAGTATTTTCTGAATCTCCTCTACCATTTCCCATGGAGGGTCTAGACATGCCAGCTTGTGCCATAACATGGAGGCCACCAAATTATTGATGACCAGAACCCTCCCCTTGAATGACAGCTGAGCCAGCAGCCCCTGCCAGCTGTGCAGCCACCCCCTCACCTTATCCACCAGGCCCTCCCAGTTCCTCTGCATGAACAGTTCTGTCCCAAAGAACACCCCCAGCACCTTAATCCCAGTTCTGTCCCACCGCAGAGCCTGAGGCAGCGTGGGGGCCCCCTCTCCTGACAGGAAGGTGTTGCATTTTGCCCAGTTTATCCGTGTTGACGATGCTCTCTGAAACACTGCCAAGCTCTCCTTCAGGGCCTGGATGCCCCCATCACTGCACACAAACATGTTCACATCATCAACGTAGGCTGATACTTTCACAGAGACAGGGACGGGTGAGGCAGGCACCGCCCAGCCAGACAACCTGCCATGCAATTGTGGCTCTATAGACAACGAGTACAGCATGCCAGATAGAGAGCAGCCCTGTCTAATGACCCTGCTCACCGAGAAAGGTTTGCTCAACCCATTATTAATCTTTAAAACACTAAAAACATTAGAATATAAAAGCTCTATGTAAGAGATAAAAACAGGGCCAAACCTTTCCAGGCTTCCAGGACTCTCACAAAGTAAGTGTGGTCGACCCTATCAAAAGCCTTCTCTTGATCAAGGGAGACCAATCCCACATTAAAATGGCACGTTTCGCTCAGAGTTAAAAAATCCCTAATTAAAAACAGGTTATCAAAAATAGATCTTCCAGAGATACAATAACTTTGATCTTTGTGTATTACTGTACTTAAAAATTTTTTAAGTCTATTTGCGAGACACTTGGAAATTATTGTCGAATTGACACATAACAGTGAAACAGGTCTCCAGTTCTTTAAAAGGCAGAGGTCTCCCTTCTTGGGCAGCAGTGTGATCACTGCCCTGCGGCAGCTGAGAGGCAGTTCTTTTTTCTTCAGACTCTCCTTTAGCACCTGGAAGAAGTCCTCCCCGATCACTGTCCAGAAATGTTTGAAAAACTCAGCAGGGAGGCCATCTATCCCAGACGCCTTCCCACTGGAAAGCTGTGTCATTATAGTAGTCAGTTCCTTGAAGGAAAGCTCTGTATCCAGTCCACTCTGCTCCTCCTCACTCAGGTTGGGTAGATCCTGGAGCAGAGTCTCTGTGTCAGCAGGATCACAATGTTCTTTTGTGAATAGCTGCTTGTAGAACTGCACAGCCGCCTCACTGATCTCCTCTCTGCTGTGTAGTTCTCTGCCACAGGGTGTCCGCACACACCTCAGCTACTGGCTGCACGCTCTCTTCTTCTCCAGGCCAAAGAATGAGGAAGTAGGAGGTCCATATCCCTCAGCACCATGAAGCAAGAACTCACCAAAGCCCCCTTCACCTTCTCCTCCAGCAAGCTGCCTGACACATTTCTTTTTTCTTTTATTTTTTGTAAGGTTTGATCATTAGAGTGATCTTCATTATTTTCTAAATTTAGAATGTCTCTCTCTAACTCCCTGACTGCTTTGTCCAGTGACCTGGTTGCCTCCAGAGTGTACTGCTGACAAAAACATTTAATTTGTTTTTTCCTAATGTCCCACCACAGCCTTAAATCTTGATAAATGTTCTTTTGCTTTTGCCAGACTTTCCAAAACTCTTTAAAAACTTTTTCAAATTTGCAGTCTTTTAATAATTGAATGTTAAAATGGCAGTTAGATGATTTGTGCCCTTCGGTTGGAATAAGTACATTGACTAACAGGCAGTGGTGGTCCGATAGACTATTGGGAATGATACTTGCCCCTACAAAAAAAATTGAGGTGACAACGGAATGAATAAAACTGGTCCAGTCGTGCTCTAGGAGTGCAATTATTACGAGACTGGGACCAGGTGTACTGACGGGCATTAGGGTGCAGACATCTCCTTACGTCAACCAGATCACTTGACTGTAAAACTGCAGTCAGCTCTCTGGAGGACTGAGGATGTGGCTCCTCAGTATTCCTATCTTTTGTAAAATCTATAGTGCAATTAAAATCACCCGCAACCACTAATATGTCATTATTATTACATTTTAAAATGGTTTGTTTCAACTTGTTAAAAAATACAGTTCTTTCTCTTCCTGTATTTGATGCATAAATATTTATAAAAGTAAAGTTAAGATCAGCTATTTGTGTATGTACTTTTAAAAGCCGCCCTTTCTCAATCTCTTCAACTTGCTTTATACTGACACCCAGGTCTCATTTTAAAAGCACTGCTACTCCCGCGCTGGTGCTGGAGCCATGACTGAACACACACTGACCTCCCCACTCTGACAGTCAGACTGCCTCATTCTCCTGCTCAATGTACGTCTCCTGCAACATCACAACCCCAGCCCTTTTCTGCTTTAAAAAAATCTAATAACTGTGCTCTTTTAAAAAACTGTCTACAACCATTAACATTAAAAGATATAAAAATAGACTTCTCCATGGCAGCTAAAATATTTAAGACCATCAAGTTAAAACAAACACTAAAAAATAAAAATGTTGTATTATAAAAATCCATTTTAAAATGATGTTTTCGATCATATCAACTTCTTTACAGTCTGTACAACTTTTTTTAAACAGTATCTCTTCTGCTGATCTAGCTCCTTGAGCGTGGACTTCCTGGAGACTACATGCGCAGAATGTAAAAACAATTTAAAATCAGGAAAAAAACTTTTAATGTCCACTCCCCTCTTAACCTTTGGTACTGTCAAGAAAGTTATTAATATACTGTAATGTATATAGTTTTTTCCCGATGGGTTGGCTATCAGGGATGTCCGAGATTAATAAGGAATCGGAGAGCCACCCGTCATCCGACTCGTACATGCCCTCAATTTCCTCACCGTCTGCCCCGTCTTCTTCAGCGGCCTTGCCGCTCTCAGCCACAGCTTCAGCCTCAGTACCCCCTGTCTTACTACCTATCTTGTAGTCAGACTGGGGCAGTTCTGTATGGCTTTCTTCCTCTGGGCAAGGTGGCACAGCCGCCTGGGAAGACGTCAGCTCCTCATCTGGCATCAGTTGGGGACCACCTCCGCTCTCCGCAACTTTCACGCCGGGAGACTGAGTCTTCTCTCCGCTACCCACAGACACTAACTCAGAATCCCGCTTTATTTCTCCTTCTTCAGGCCATTTGTTTTTCTTTTTCTTTTTTCGCTACCATTTCAAACTCCTCGTTTTGTCCAGCCTCTTCTCCTGAGGCTGCTGGCGCTTGGCTGTGTCTGTGTCTCTTTTGTTGCGGTGTCGACTAGGCTTCAGGCACCGCTGACTCGGGCTCTGTTGGTTCCGCTGACTCAGGCATTGCTGGCTCCGGGGGCTGCTCGTCCTCCCTCTATGCCCGACCGCCCCCAACCTCCTCCCCACCAGGAGCTCCCTTATCTTGCTTTGCTTCAGCTCGATCTCTGTTTCTCGAGCATTGTTTTCTTTGATGTCCCTGAGCTCCACATTTAAAACACCTCATCGTATCACAGCTGGCGAAAATGACGCAATTCGTCCCCTCTACATTAAAATTCAATGCTACCTCAGTAACTAAATTAGGGTCATTTTGTAAAATAAACACTTGCCCTCTAAAAGATAAAACATGTTTCACACTGGGATTTTTACAACCTAGAGGGATCGTCTTAATGGGATACATTAATTTTTTATATCTTGATAACTCTCTTTCCAGTAACTCGTTTCTTAAGAAGGGAGGGATATTAGACAGTATTACTTTGGTTCCGGGTGTTACTAAAGGTGAAACTTCAATAAAAGACCCCTGCACACTAAACCCCTCCTCCACCAGCTTATTGACCAAATCCACATCACTTAAAAAAATGACTAGAGCTTTATTCATCCTTGAAGCTGACTTTATTTTCTCAAAGCCCACAACCTCTCCTACTGCCACCAGGCAATCCTCCACCGACATCCTGATAACAGGCACACAGCGGCAGCCATGCCGACGAGTCAATATACCTCCTCCCCCCGAACTATACGCCATATCAGCGCCTTTTTTTGCTGATCTACGATCAGATTAACAAACAACAAAGACGTAACACTATTACCAACAAATATGAACCAACAAACATAAAACACAGAATATATGTATATATAAAAAATTGCAAAAGCTTAGACTCTCCTGACGGCAGCCATGCCGACGAGTCAATATACCTCCTCCCCCCGAACTATACGCCATATCCCTGCTTTTTTTGCGATCTACGATCAGCTTAACCAACAACACAGACAACACTATTACCAAAAAATATAAACCAACAAACATAAAACACAGAATATATGTATATATAAAAAATTGCAAAAGCTTAGACTCTCCTGAATCAGAGGACTGTTGAGAGCGCGAGGTGAGTGGTGGATCGAGGAGGGTGTTAGGGTGTTAGGCTCGGAGAGAGAGAGAGAGAGAGAGAGAGAGAGAGAGAAAGAGAGAGACATCACCATGGTATGATAATGTAGAAACAAAACTACAATTTAATTCTCAAGGAGAGGAATTTAAAAATAGAAAAAACAAAAAAACAAAAAAAAACCTACACATGAAATAACAAGAAAGTCAGAACATTAAAGTTTAATAACAGATTATCAACACTCATAAAAATTGTTTTTTGTTTTAATAATTCTTTGTAATACAACTTTGAAATGTCCAAGTTCCAATTCCATTTCCACAGCAATATTTAGTATGTTTTAGTAAAATATTTGTATTTTTTTTAGTAAGTGATTGTTAGTAAAGTTTGAGAAATGAGTAATTATTTTATGTTAGATTATGTTATGAATAATTGTTTTCGTTGTTATAAGTAAAATACAAATTCTACGTCATTTATTTTGTGAGTGCAGTTGGTCTTTATTTAGATATTTTTCTGAAAATGTACTGAAATATTAAGTACAAGTTTCATTTGAATATATCTACATTTGTCCTAATAAGAAGGAGTATGCTAATAAAAGGTCATTGCAGGTATAATACAACAGAATTCACTACAAACTTAGTTTATTATTATTATTTCACTTACATTGAAAGGCTTTGTTTACCAAAGGAAAACCATTATAACATTTACTGAAGATCTAAAGGATATTTTGAGGCCTGCTATAGGCAAAAATCCTGAGGTGCTACAGGCTTGTTTTGCACTTGATGGTTTTAAATTCTGTGGGAGATTTCATACGGCTTTGAAAATATTAATGTGTAAAACATTAATTGGAGAAATAATTCTCCACAATCATTTGTCGAATGTATCTTCCAGCGATATTTCCATCTTTATAGAAATATTCCCTATTTCTCCTGCTTTCTCAGGTAGTTAATCCTCTTCATACTCAGGTACACCATTTAGTCTCTGGGTCTGGCAGTGCAAGTTCCCTGTCATTACATGAACCAAACATTAATGTACTGAAAAAAATAAGCAGCATTTTTTTTTTCCCACAGTATTTATTTTAATTAGTTATTTATACTTACTTCCGTATCTATGAAAATAGTTAACTAAAGACAAACTATACATTTACATTTAAATGTGATTACACCGGTCATAATGTGAGAATTAACATGAACGCACATTTGCTCATACCTTGCAATGTTATGCAGGACTACAGCAACACAGGAGATGTTACAGACTCGTTCAGGCACCATCCTCAGTTCTCCATGTAGACAGTGGAACCTTCTCTTTAACACACCAAAACACTGCTCTATCACATGCCTCAATATTGTGTGAGTGTTCTTATAGCGGGTGTGGGCTTCATTTATTGGGTTGATGAATGGTGTAAGTAACCAAGGTTTTAGCTGATATCCACTGTCTCCGAGCAGTATACCAGGTATTGCACCACCGTCAAAAGCTTCATGTATAATTGATTGCCTCAGGATGTGAGAATCATGGGTTGAGCCAGGCCAGCGTGCAACACAGTTGATCATTTTCAGGTAAGCATCACATATCATTTGCACATTTATGCTGTGGTGTCCTTTCCTGTTCACATATAGGTGTTCATCAGGTGAAGGAGCTTCTGTCTTTACATGAGTCCCATCAACTGATCCCACAACATTTGGAAATGCAGCAATAGAAAATAATCCAGATGTCACTTTTCTTTCTGTTCAGAACAGTTGACTTTACAGGAAACACTAGCAGTCTTGTTGCAAGTTCCTTTGACACTCTAGACTATGCGTGAGGCAGTGGATTTATGCAACACCATGAAATCACCCACAGAATTTAAAAAACAACCCACCACATAAAATCTAAGTGCCAAACAAACCTGTAACACCTCAGGGACAGTTTCTGTCTGTCCTCAATGTATCCTTTAGATCTTCTGGTAATGTTAGAATGGTTTGCCTTGGTAAACAAAGCCTTTCAATGATCTCAGTATCAGAGTACACTCCCAGTGGATTGTTTCTGTCTTTAAACACTCTCTCTCTCTCCTCAGACAGTGTTCATACAGCCAGAGATTATGGTGGAAGGCCATTATTTCTTTCTGACAGTTAATGGTTTCCATGGAAACATAGACCTAAATTCTAAGTTAGCATGGGGGTGAGGAGGCTAACTTTTTAGGCTAAGACTTAGTCAGTCTTAACTGTTATGCAACTGGCTGACTTGCATTATGCTAGTCTAAGTGACAAAACTAAGACCGGTCAAGCAGTTTAGACTAGTCTAAACCACTTTTATGCAACCAGCCCCAGAGCTGCTCTGGAACTTCAAATCTGGCTCTGTGCTCCTGAGCACTCCAGTGACACCTCCTCTAGTTTCCCTCTGGCTTGAGTATCTGGGAAACCCTACTATCAAGCACAGACATGTTTTTACTTGTATTGTGCCATTGCGCCAACCACTGTTCTTTATCCCTTATTTTTGCCATTTACTTAAAAGAAGCAGTACATTGGACAATCTAATTGTATCATAATGGGGTAATCACATTGATCTGCTTCAGATTGTCATTTTTGCTATATTCACTTATCTTCCCATGGTTATCGCTAAACCCACAATAATGACAGCTATATCAAGCAGCTGAATAAGATTTAATTCATACGTCTCTTTGTATCAATGTTTATTATTATTCACCATCCACAAAGTGAATCAGACATGACGCTGTGTGGAACAGTAGTAATTAACATTTCATACTGGGCTTGAAACAGATTATTCTGACAGGTGGCCAGACCACTGCTTTTGAAGGACAATATGCCCACAGCATCTCCACAGGAGAGAAAGGTGGGGCTTGCATTTGGTGTAGGGGTTGGAGCTTTCTGATCACTTTGAATTAATGCAACTAAAACAAACGTATTTTGAATAAGGTTTGTTCTAGATTTACTATCTACAACTCTTTCTAACAAGAACAAACAAGTTATAAACATTGTTATTTTAAAGAGAAATTTGTTATGAGTATTTCTTGTTTAGATTCACTTACAGTAGCTCCATTTCTGCTTCAGTATTTACATTCTGGTGGCTCTCAGATACTCTCAAAATCATTTCTGAACTGTGAATATATCTTGAAAACTTTGTCCTTAATGCAGTCTTGTAATAGAGTAATTTTGAAGAATGCAAATGGGACAGTTTGGGTACAGTTGATTCAGTTTCAGTTTCGAATATCTTTTCAGGTCCCCTTCCTTATGAGCAAACATATATTTTTAATATATGGTAGAAAAGTATGATCCTTATACTTTTCATATATAGAAATTGGCCCATTTTTATATATTTAAAATATATGGGATATATTTAAAATACATTTGTCTGTAATTTATATGTTTATTTTATATGGATTACAGACTAATGAAAATATATGGTCCACCATATATTTTCAACATATAAAATAAATATATGGATTACAGACTAAAATATATGTAAATATATCCCATATATTTTGAATACAGAATATATATAAAAAACAAGGGTCCAATTTCTATATATGAAAAATGTAAGGATCATACTTACAATTTATGTTTGTTCAATGTACAAATAAAACTTGAATTTGTATAATTTGTTTTAGAAAAATGTATATTTTAATTGGTGTTCCTGCACTTTTAAGATGTAGGAATATACCACTGTATGTAAGGTTGATGGTACTGCCAGCATATTACTTCAGCCTGGCATAAACAACATACCGCAATGTTTGTTACTGTACAGCCATCCTTTTTAGATTTTTTTTTATTAGGAAATGATTCCACACATCTGACTTTGCTTTGTAGAATTTAAGCAGCTGAAAAAAAAAGTGTGCTTCTGCCATATTTTCTTGTAAACTGTGTTAATCGGGGGGCATGAACAAGGGTTCCTCCCCCTACTTCCTTCCTGCCAATAACATTGGCTAATCCCCTGTTTAAACCCCAAGCTGGAGTTGCTCTCTGTCTTGCATTTTTGTTTTCCACCATCCTCCCCTCCCCCACTAAGCTTCCTCTGCTATTCGGCTACTCCACCTTGCAACTGCAACTGTCTCCGTCTTGGGGGTAAGTGAAGCTCACTTCCCAATCTAAGAAGCCCAGCAGCTGCTGGCTTCATTCTCCGTGAGGAAGGTACTCCACGAGTCATGGGGGACCCACGGCCAAATTTACCTATCATTGACATCTTCTGTTTCTCTCACCTAGATCCCCCTTGGGGGAAGAACTGGTTGCTTCCCAGCCTCGGAGACTGATCGGTTCGGCCTCATCTCCACGAGGACGGCTCTCCACGAGCCAAGGGGAATCTCCTTACTATTTAATTTTTAAGCACATGTCTTCCATTAATTCCCGAGGGCCCTTACGCTACGCAGTCCTCGATCATGCCTAGTGAATTTTGTGTTAGCACTACTCACATTACGAGTTCTCGTAGGAAGGAATTAACGTGTGAGATAATAGCAAACATTTTCCAGTAGACTTTTCCCCGAATCAGTTAAACAAAAATTTCCAGTATTGTTGTTTAAATACCGGTTATTGTATTGTCTGGTATATCGGTATTATCGCACACCCCTGCTGTCTCCTGGTTAGACCTACTGTAACCATCCCAGTGGATAAACAAGCACTGGCTGTATTTGTTTTTGTGCATGTTTAATGCCAGACACTGCACTCACCTTACTGCGCAGTAGCCCTCCTGTTGGTCGCTCAGGCGTACTGTGCTCGGAGGAAGGCTTGGCCTTTTCCTTGTTATTGTTTGAATCGTTGTCTTTAATGATGTCATACTGTCTGCAGAACAGAACAATCACAGCTGCAAAAAAAACAAAGTCAATGTAACCCAAGAAGCACATTTATTCCAGATTGATTTAATTAATAAAATCCTGTTTTTTAACCCCTTTTGTCAGGTTGAAAGGCTTGTGTTAGGAAGAAACTTTCTGTGCACTTCCTAGGTAATTGCTTTGGCTGCAGACAAAGAGAGTGAGCTAGTCACCTGTAGCTTGGATTGAAACACATTGATTATAACCATATTATAAGAAAGAAGGAATGCTAAAGAAGGTCCATATTAGGCAGGCAGTGAAAAAGAGTGAGATCTTAGAATGATATGGGCAGATATGCATAGTCAGCTCTGGGCCTTTCTTAATAAACTCTGACAGGAGGAGTTGTTTCTTCTCAGAAGCCTCGTCACCAAGCAGGTCGCAGGAAATGACAGCTCTTACAGTCTCAGTTTCCAGGGGTGAGGCTCTAATGAACTGTATAACAGCAGGAAGTATTTTGTGGAGCTCCTATGTGTTGTCATTAACAACAGAGGACATGTATTCTTTTGTTTACAGTTGCAGTGGTCTGTAAAATTATTCTATAGATAGATTCTGAACTAAAAAATCTGTGGTGGTGATATAAAAAGTAGGTCCTTATTATTTTTCTGATTATTATTATTATATATTTACTGTATATTGTGTGTTTGGTTGCCAATTTTCTGTTTTTCCAAAACCAGCAATGCAAGCGATGTGATGGGTTCATGATCGGGCTCCAGGCTCCGGGCTCCGGGCTCCAGAGTAAGTAAGCAAGTGAGTAAGCTAGATTCACAAGAACCAGGCTTTTGCTGTCCGGTCAGTGGTTCTGAATGTACACGGTACAAATTCCCTTAGAACTGGATGTCCGGTCCAAAACCGGACAGTTGGAAACCCTATCTACACTTGACAACACACACTGGGGTGTGTTCTACTTTCTCCCTTAGAAATGCTGCCTACCCATTTCTTGGAACTGCACATGAGCATCCCTGTCACCAACAGGAGGTCCTGTAAATATAAAATACAGATTTCCCACTAGATTTCTGGAATTACGCTGTCTGGTTGGTGAAAAAATAATAAAGGGTGATAACTCACCCCCTTTCTCTAAGCGCAAAATATGTTGACAATTCCCTACCAGTAATAACTGGTAATAAAGATTACATTAGGTTAGAGTTGGGGTGAGAATTTTTTATTACCCTTGACAAACTGTTAATAATGAAAGATCAAGGTGGTTTGG
Source organism: Polyodon spathula (assembly GCF_017654505.1). Taxonomy (NCBI): domain Eukaryota; kingdom Metazoa; phylum Chordata; class Actinopteri; order Acipenseriformes; family Polyodontidae; genus Polyodon; species Polyodon spathula. Next base: position 52,470,071 of record NC_054539.1, read on the forward strand.
ACTAGGATAAGGGTAATAACCTGAAAAATTATTAGGGGTGTATTAATATCAGTGATGTAAACAGTAAGTGTAATACAATATTTACACCTCTACTGTACATAAGGACAATTCTCTTATTAGTTACACAGATGTAGTTTAAATATTGCATATTTCCATGCTATTTTCACATATTCCACAATGAAACTTTTTAATAAACTGTGCATGGTGAGTCATCCCTTTTAGGAATTAATATTTGGTTCAGGAGATATATATATATATCAAATAAAAACAATAATGTTGATATATGAAATGCTATCACTTCCTTTGCAAAATTGTTTACCAATAATAATTCACATTTTGTTGACTAGTGAACTGTAAAAAATCTATTTATGCTACTATTATGAGTGTTTTACAAGGGATGAGCGTTATACCAGGGGTGCGATATGTATAAATAGACGGGGCAGGGCTTGTGGGGCTTGTGTAGATTATACCATCTGTTATGTCATTTGACATGTTCAATATTTCACACAGTCTCTATGTTAGTGTGTCAGTGTATTTCGTTTTTTTTTTAGGAAGCAATAGGTTTGTGACAGTGTAATATTGCCCTTGTCTCCACCCACCTGCCCACATGATGAGCACCACCACTATAATGATCATCTCCCCAGTTTGAAGCTGTCGGTATTTGATTCCCTGCACCGTCGGGTCATCTGCAAATACACAGTCAAGAAAATGCTGTTAGTTATCCCTGCAGCACTATTCCTTTTTTCATTATTTGATTAAGGCAGCACAGCTCTCTGGCATCTGCTTTCAAGAGCCAACTAAGAGCAGTGAGGGGTTATTCTGACTTTTTCCTGATTTAGTATTAGAACATTTTCTCAATGCTTTTACATTGAGGATTTGTAAATGTATTTGGAATATAAATGCATTTGAGTCTAGTTGGTATGATATATATCCTTACTTAGTTTGCAGTTCTACACGCTACAGATTTTGCTAACAGCTATGAGGGCTGTGTGGTTAAAAATGCTGCCATTTTTATTTACAGTAAATACAGTGATGTTGCCAGTATCATGCTTGGCTGCTAAAGACCTTGATTGGCGATACTGCAGAGCAATGAAAAACTAAGTTGCTTTACTGATACACAATTTCATACTCCATCTACACCTAGCAAAAATGATTTCAGCACGACTAGAATGAAATGGTAGGCCTATTTTCTTTCTTTAAATTCTTTCTTTCAGAAATCTTGTTACCCAGTGTGGATACAGTTCAAAATTGAGTTATGGAAGCTTTTGGCTGCAAACACTAAACTGTTCTTTTGCAAACAACAAAATTTGTTTTTAAAGCACTTACAGACAGAATGCGGTGGGATTATACTGTCCTCAATGCATTGGATTGATGTACATGGTGGGAATTATGACATTTTTTGTTCGCTCCAATCACTTTGATATAGATTTGGCTCTATTATTGTGTTGGTGTCGTTCTGGGGAACGATACACAGGAAGCAGGCAGGAATCACACTTCACAAGAGATGGTTTCAAGAGCTTTTCGGCACCTTTATTTTCCAGTTGTCACAAAATACAACAACAACGTTGATAACAAATAAAAGGAACCCAGTCGGCTATATTGTAGATAGCAAAAGTACATTTTAAGTTCACTTTCAACTTTTGTTTCATATCAGCTGTTTCATATTCTGGGATTTAAATAGAAATATTTCAAACCCTAGAACACTTCTACTCCCATGGCAAGACAACTTTACTTAAACATTTGTATCTCTGCCTTTTCATAATTTGATATTCAAAGGGTTGATAAGTAAAAAATTCTCTCCTTCTTCAAAAGAAAAATCTCAACAAGCACATCCAATGCATGGCTTTCTGTAGGCATTTATCATGCTATGGACACAAAATAATAAATACCTGTTTAGTATTCAGAGCACAGCCGCAGAAGCTGACAGTGCAGACACTGAAAAAGCAAAAAGTATTTTCTTCCTCTGACTAATTGATTGTGCTAATGACCCCATGGCAAATTAAGCAAAGCACACAGCTGAACTTTAAGGCTCCTTAATTGTCAGTTTTGACAAGAAATTAGGTGAAGGTAATACATTAAAGCACAACGATATGCCACAGCATAGTATTTCAGTTTCATAACATTTGTTAAGTGCTCCAACACAGCACAATGCAGACTCATAAACTGATAGAAATAGGTCGAAAAATGAGTCAACCTTTGGTGCATTTTTAAGGCGGTTGCAAATTGATTTTTACCTCCAGTTGTATCAGATGGATAGCAATATTTCAGTTTTGTCAGAAAGGACAGTGTGCTTGAACACATATCATGTAGGTCCTACTCTTCTACATTTACTGTGATTAAGTTATTGAGCAAAGTGAAGATGCCTCTGGGGTTTGAAGCCCAATAAATTACCCAATGTCTTTTGCTGAAATAACTCTATATTGCTTGTGATCCATTGTATATTACAGTGCAGAAATGCACAACCTGACTTAAAAAACAAACAAAAAACAAAACAAAACAGCTGCTCTGTATGGATCATACTGTATATTTATGTTGCTTGATGTAGCTGTAATCTGCATCTCTCTTACAAAGTCCTCTTGACTGGAGTCTCCTAGCAACATGAATGCTCACGTACAAAAAAAAAAAAAAAAAGGACATCATGTTTCATAACAAAAATAGGGTTCATAACAAAAATAAACAGGTCCTCTTTATATTTTATTATAGGTGCGGTGGTCTGTCTAAATACTGATAAGCCCACCTGCTTTTAGAAACCTCTTCACCTACCAATATGCTGATTGAATTGTTAGTTGTAAGTACATGGATAAAAAAGCCATAGGGGCTATAACATAATATTTTGATTTGCTTTCTAAAGGCTATAAAGGAATTATCCATAAAGAAGAAAATGTCTCTTTCAAGCCAATAATTATTGATTTGAAAAGGTTGTAAATTAAGGTAATGAAAATATCAAACCAGTTCAAGCTGTGAGATCATAGCTGCATGCATTTAATAATATGGTTTCCCTGCACTAAATCTGCAGGAAAAACACTTCAAAATACATTTTGGCATAAATGGACACACTTCCATGTGCTGAAGGACTTAATTGCCAAAAAATGCTGCTTTAGTGATGGGTAAGGGATATCATTTAGGTATCACGTTTGGTTTATTGTTAATAACTAAAATGCATGCTAATCATTACTTGGGTAAATTGTACACATGGTTATGTGTTTAGAAAGGAACGTTGCACCATTCTGCCTTTCATGTGTGGTTTTAAAATGTAATTGGTTGTGATAGATAATGTAAATGTCAGTATTACATTGTTTCTAATGTATAATACAATGCCTAAGTTGATTGAAATTGACCAATTAAGAAGAATTAGTCATAAAATTGTCAACCAAATAGGTAATATTGTCATTGCTATATGGCAGCTGAAACACTGATGTTGCCATAAAACCAATTTGTATTGACATAAGTACATATTTTTAAAAAAATAGCACTGGTTGACATTATGATGAGATTAGCCTTTAAATAGACACGAGGAACATATGTTGGCTCTACTGCAGTTAAATATTAATCAGCAAATACATTCGAAGGTCAGGATGTGTATTTAGTGTGCATTGCTCTATGGCAAACTAAAAAATACCACAGGAAAGCATCTGACCTGAAATGTACTTTTCAGCTATTTGTGTTCCCCCAGTTTAATTACACATGCCTACTGTCAGTAATGAAGCTTTGCATAATCAACATTATAATACATTATATTTAAAATTCCAGTGGAATTCAAATGTTTTTCAAAAGCTACAGAGACATTTCAAAGTGGTGTGTTCCTCCCATACAGCTATGATCCTTAGGATGTTTATTGCTTGGAAAGTGCTTTTCAAAAATGGAAGAAGTGTTGTTAATTAAATTAGGTAACCTGAGCCATTTTCACAGATGACGGCAGAAATCAAACCCTCTTTTCATGGGACTTCTGTAGCTAACACACTTGACAAGTTTTTCGTGTGAAGATTACAATTGTCCAAGTTGTGTAAGGCTTATACTGCAGATGGTTCACTGGTTAAGTACATTCAGAAATATTTACTGGTTTGTTTTTTAAACAAAGCTATTAAAATGGATTTAGCAAATAAAATAATTATATAAAAGCACCAGATCACTTTTTTAAAAGCTGTGCTAAAGAACGTGCCTTTCAAGTTCATCATAACTGGACTAGACTGTTCTCTCTAAATTTTAATTCTGACATACTGTACAGTATAGCAGGACAGACATCCTCCATATACCCACAAATTACACTTTTGCAATACATAAATCAATGTGTTAGCAAGGATTCAGGTAAACAACTGTTTCATAATTGTGTAACATGAAATGTCTCGAAAAAAAAAAAAAAAAAAAAAAAAAAAAAAAAAAAGCAATTTGGATGAGCTTCCATAAGTCATTAAGCCAATGTTTTTTAAATTATCACAGAAGCAACTTGATATACCTCATACGATTAAATGTTTTGGACATAAGGCTGACAGCAATCATGTCTGCATCAGCAATTGCAAAGCAACACTCTATTCAGTGGAAAACTTAAACTCTTTGAATGCAACTGTTATTCCCTGCTGGAATTCACTAACACGTCTTATATTAGACCAGTTGCTGTATGCCAAATGTTTTAGTGGAGTTGCAACTGAAAGGTTTTTAGTCCACTTTAGTGAATACTAGCTGGCCTCACTGAGGAGGGCTCCAGAAATAGAGCACTCTGCCATGGGGGTTGCTTGGGGGGGGGGGGGGGGGGGGGTCCTGCAGCCCTCACTTTTGCCAAGAAGCTAAAGCTGTACATGCAGATAATATGATTGTTTCACAAAATCGATGGAAACTGTTTCACAGTTTACTGTTTCCAGTTCCTATGACTAGAATAACATCACAGTCAATTGCACTTACATTCTATGGGCCAGTAGTGCGCAACTTTTTGTATGACGCCCACTTTTCTTAGCCTACATTTTGTTGTGATAGATATATTCTAAAATAAAGGACAGATCATTTGATTTTCATGATGGATTGCTCTGTACCATAACACATTCCAAGCCAAGCTCAGTTAATTTCAGCAGTTTCACAGCCCGCTTTATGTTGCTCAGAAAGCAAGATTGAAAAGGCTTTATTAGGACATCTTAATCATCCCAATTCAAGGACAGATGAAAGGCTAGGATTTGCTTCTCATGGCCTTGAATTAAACATTGAAGCTACTCTATAAAATCTTACAGTATGAAAAGCAGAACTATTTTATAAACTAAAGAGCATGGTGTATCTTTCCCAAGACATACCAATTATTACACTCAATTACTTCAGCTGAGCAGTGGCTCAGTATTGGAACCTCTGGTCAAATGTCAGGAGGCTACATTTCTGCTAATAGTAAAGTTTCTATACAGTCATCACCTCAGCATTGTGTACTTTAGATGCTGTGCTGTTACAAATGCTATCCTTTGGTTGTAACCATAGGCCATATATTTATGGGAATTAAACAAAATCCACAGCTGAGAAACCACTGTGCACCTTTTTAAATACCCCCTAAATACCTTGCATCAGGATAGTATTCACAGGTAGTAAATTAATTCGAAGTATTTACATATAAAGAGATCATAGGTACTTTAAGATCTTTTAAATTATAATTTATCTGGTATATTTCTGTCAGCATTAAATGATTATTCCTGTAACATTTACTTTAACAGCATATCCACGAAAATAATCAAGTATGAAAGACCGCCAAGGACAAACTGTGCTGTATCTGTAACAATTTTACAGAACAGAAACTGAATATAATACAATCAGGGCTTTGTCAATTCAATGTTTACAACATGGGTCTATCTCCTTTTTGTGGAAAACTAAGCTGTTTTTATAAAATAAGGAAACCATTAAATGTGCATTTTGCCAAAAGATATATACAGTACCGTGAAAAAGTATTTGCCCTCCATCTGATTTTCTGCATTTTTGCACATTTTTCATATTGAATTTGGTCAGATCTTTTTGTGGGTTGTAGTAGTATATACAGGGAGTCTGAGAGAAAAAAAATGGCACCAAAGTTTGGTGCTTCTTTCATTTGTTTGGTGTTCAAGGTAATCAAACATGCAATCTTCAGGTGTGCAAAAAGTTATTGCCCCACCTATTTAACTCAATCCAGTTAAAGGGATAATTAGGGTCAGCTGTCTGAATACTTTGGTTAACAATCAGGCCTGATTTGGGACAGCCCTGCCCAATATAAATCTGACTAACTTTGGCCCTTACCATCAATGAAGTTGTTAGCACACAGGTTCTAGAGGCACATCACATCACATCACATCACGATCAAAAGAAATACCTCCAGAAAAAAGTTGTTGATGCCTATCAGTCTGGAAAGGGTTATAAATCCATTTATAAGGCTCTGGGGCTCCACCAAACCACAATCAGAGCCATATTGTCCAAATGGAGAAAGTTTGGGACAGTAGTGAATCTTACCAGGAGTGTCCATCCTGCCAAAATCTCTCCAAAAGCAAGGCGTAAAATCGTCCTGGAAGTTACAAAGAACCCTAGAACAACATCCAGGGATCTGCAGACCTCTCTTGCCTCGACTAAGGTCAGTGTTCATGACTCCGCCATCAGAAAGACACTGGGCAAAAATAAGATTCGTGGTAGAGTAGCAAGGCAGAAACCACTGCTAACTAAGAAGAACATGAATACTCGTCTCAAGTTTGCCAAAAAGTACCTGGATGATCCTCAAGAGTTCTGGAACAATGTTTTATGGACAGATTAGTCAAAAGTGGAACTTTTTGGCCAACATGGGCCCGGTTATGTCTGGCGAAAACCAAACACTGCATTCCATAGTAAGAATCTCATGCCAACGGTCAAGCATATTGATGGTAGTGTCATGATTTGGGGATGCTTTGCTGCATCATGACCTGGACGACTTGTCATCATTGAAGGAACCATGTATCAGAGAATTCCACAGGAGAATACAAGGCCATCCGTCCGTGAGTTGAAGCTGAGGCGCAGCTGGATCATGCAGCAAGACAATGATCCGAAACACACAAGCAAGTCTACATCAGAATGGTTGAAGAAGAAGAAATTTAAAGTTTTGAAATGTCCTAGTCAAAGTCCAGACCTAAACCCCATTGAGATGTTGTGGCAGGACCTGAAACAAGCAGTTTATGCTTGAAAACCCACAAATGTCACTGAGTTGAAGCAGCTCTGCATGAAGGAGTGGGCCAAAATTCCTCCACAGCACTGTAAGAGACTCATCAATAACAACAGGAAGCATTTGGTTGCAGTTATTGCTGCTAAAGGTGGCGTAACCAGTTATTGAGTCTAAGGGGGCGATTACTTTTTTACACCAGGACATTGGGTGTTGCATAACTTTCTTTAATAAATAAATGAAATAAGTATCAAAAATTTGAAAAAAAAATGTTCACTCAGGGTCCCTTTTATCTAATATTAGATTTTGGTTGAAGATCTGATAATACTTAGTGTCAAAAATATGCAAAAATGCAGAAAATCAGACATGGGGCAAATACTTTTTCACAGTACTGTATGTGTAATTTCCTTGTATATAAGCCTTGCATTGAAGATGGAGATTGATTTTAAATATGTATGTTGAATAGTCTTCTTATTGTGTGACGTAGTTTTTTTGCTATGTACGTGTACTATTTTGTATATATGCGTAACTTATTAAAAACATAATACAAATAATTAAGCATTAAGTCTGTTGGTAATTAAAATATTATACAACTCAGGAATTCTATAAATGGCTAAAACCTGGTGGATTTCGGTGGTGGCACTTTATAGGGGTGTGTGACAGCACTGTGTACTGTGTCTGTTCTGAAGGAAATTGATTAATGGAGCTGGTTGATGCATCCACATTAAGTTATGCTGGAGACTCTGTGCTGCCAGTAGCTCCTGCTGGTCAGTATCCAAGGGCCTGCAATTGTTCCAGCACTCGCTCGATTCGCAACTGCTTTCTCTCCTACTGGTTGTTGACAAGAGTATTGAACTAGCCTACAATGCTGTGCTGGAGATATCAAGATCGCTGAAAGGTTGACTCATTGAATTGTTTTTACCGTTTGTGTAAGGATATCTCAGATAGTTTCTCATCCCGATTTCTGGTATTTGGGGGGAAAAGATTACAACTTTTAGATGATTCTGGCTGTATGTGCTGCTGGGGGTAGTACACAGGACAACTCAGAAATGTAAAAATAAAAATGAAAGTAAAAGAAAATAATGACTGGTAATATCTGGCGATACTACCTTTGGTGAGCTCTGTGTTGCTCATGAACTTTGCAGTTTTCAACCCATCATATAATTGAGTACTAATCTGTAAAGCACAATCTTTCTTTTTTTTAAGTAATGTTCCGATAAACATAAATAATAATCACTATACTCATACTTTGATGTTTTCTGTTTTATTCAACAGCAATAGCGGCTGCTTGAATTTGTTTTCAAGTCAAAAATTGATACATTTCTTATTTACAAAAGGAGTTCAGAAAATGCAAAGCGACAAAGTTATAGAGTCCCTTTGGATCATTTTTATGCTTGCTTTAATAACCTATTTATCAGTTAGTTATTATAATTTGATCTTGAAGTTAATGTTTTTGATATAATCATCTTAAATGGCACACATAATTATGCTGAGATGGGAAGTAAATGGTAACATGCAGACTATGTTTAATCATTTATAATAACTTTACCCAGGGGTGAAATTCTGCCAGTACTCACCGGTACTCTGTACTGGGATTTATTTAATGCCGGTACTGGGTACTGGGATTTATTTAATCTGCTTTTCATCCAGCACGGATGCATTCCATCCACTCACACAGCCCAGTAGCGCAACGTTTCTAAAATGCGCTTTCATTCAGCAGTTAGTGCTGCTTGCATTATGCTTCCTCACACTGCTTCTGTTTCTGTTAGCTGCTGTTGCCACCATTAACATCAGTATAATCACTGCATGTTGATTGTCCGAGCTTTCATTCTGATCAGATTTCATTTTGGCATTAGTCACAAGCCCCTATCGTGCATTTTATACCATTTTTTTTATAACAAAATCCCTTTTTTAGGATATCTTGAAACAAAACTCCCCTCTACAGCAGTTACCGCATAGTATAATATTTGTTAATGCTTGTCATTTAAGGTTTAACTTAAGTGCTATATAACAGTAGATGACATGCAAAGGATACAATGCTTTCAGTATTTTCAGCATCCTTGTTTATGGTGAACTGGTTAATTGATCAGTTATTTTTTAAGGCTTATTTTGTATTCATGAATGTATCGTTTACCAATATGTGTACATTTTAAAAGTATTTATTCATTGGCACTCAAATTGTCTCCATTTTAAAAATGTTTACACCTGGCTGTGCGTATGAGTACCTGCACTTATTTGTTGAGAATTTCAACCCTGACTTTATTAAATATAAAGTGAATACATGAGTTTCTAAGAGATTCCCAAGTACTGTCTTTTGATTCTGTGCCCCTAAAGACTTATAATTCAAATTTTTTGAATTGCTAATTGGTATTCTGTCCTAAACCAGCAGTCTCAGTCCCTAACTGTTGTGACATCAATTATATATAAAATAGATGAGCAAAAAAAAAAAAAAAAAAAAAAAAATGTGGTACCATTCAGTAAAGCGCAAATTGAAAAGGGGTACTTGAGCTGAGACCTCCAGACAGAAAGGGTACAGTTTTATAAAAAGGTTGGAAACCACTGGTCTAAATCATTACACTATTGAAGGCACTAGCTGAAACATTTGTATACTTGACTTGGGGATTAGTTTGATCAACCTTAATCAATTAAATCCATTTTATCCCAGCTGGATTTTCTTAAGAGCATTTCACAGTGACAGGAAATCTACCTGGATTGAATCTACACCTTGTTTTTAGGGTTACTTCTGGCATAACCATGAAAAGGATACTGATACAATCCAGGTTGATACTTCACTATAAACACAAAGGAAAAATACATCTGGCTGTGGGTTGGGTTGTAGGTAATTGAGTGTTTTTGAAGTTAAAGATGACAACACCATGTGCCATTTGTACTTTTTTCATTATTTCATTATGGAGCTTTTAATTAAAAAAAAAAAAACAAAACAAAACAAACAAACTAAAAAAAAAAACCTCCCTACAATTTAGCCTATTATGTCAACATATTCACATCTCTCCTGCAAATAACCTGTATTTTGTTCGCTGTCTTTCTCAATAGTATTTTAGTTTGACAGACAACTCAAAGACCATCTGTCCATCAACTGCTTTAGAGCACAAACAGGAGGCGATATTAATTATTCTGTTTTTAATTTAGTTTTAATACTAGGGCAGCTGAGGTGAAGTCTCGCCTGGAGATCGAGCAATGACTGATCTGGGATCATAAACCACTAGTTCCTGGCTCCCGGGTCTCATTTCACAGCTAGTCTCAAATTAAGCATCAGAAGTTGTAGTATTGCACTTGCATAGGATGTAGAGGACAGTATAAGCTACAGGACGGGGGGACTAATGAGGACATCAGAGTCAAAGGGGTAAAAACAGCAGCGGTGAAGTGGTAAAAGCAATAGAATTGTGACCCTTTGAACAGGCAGCTACAAAGGCCACACAATTATACAAGTTACACTACCATGGGAACACCATTTAAAACTACAGGAGACTATAGGAGCAGGGTGTTTTAAAAGTATAGCTAGCATACGTTTTAATAATGAATACTGTTTTGTAAATGACTGCAATGAAATTTCTCTATTAAGGTCATTTAAGAGACCAGCAAATTATGACCTTAATATGGGGTTGGCCTTACTACTACAGGTACATAGACTTTTTTGTAACAAATTAATACTGTAGAATTTTACAGTAAACTTTAGCCACATTTGGTAGTTCACAGTTTACAGCATTTAGATTTTATTAAAGAGGTAATTGTTGATGGTGGCGCTACATTGCTGTCAAAAGGAGTAAATATAATGTGCATATTTTCCAATTAGCATTACAAGAGCCAATCAGATCGTGTGAAAGCACAAAGTGGGTGGAGCTCGTTTGCATACAAACTCTAGATTTACTAGATTTAGCTGGCCAGTTAAATATTTAGCTAAATGTTAAATCTTGTTAAGATATTTAAGATTTAGTAAAATACAATAGCTCCCAAAAGTATTCACCCTCCTTGGACTTTTCAACATTTTATTGTGTTACAACATGGAATCAAAATGGATTTAATTAGTTTTTGCCACTGATCAACAAAAAAAAAGTCCATAATTTCAAAGTGAAAAATAAAATCTACAAATTGTTCTAAATTAATTACAAATACAAAACAGAAAATAATTGATTGCATAAGTATTCACCCCCTTAAGTCAATATTTGGTAGAGGCACAGGCCATTTTTTTTTGTCAAGTGTCTGTCACTCAGAGTCCTAGTGAATTTATTTTGTTAGGTATTTCTTTCCATGTTTTTTTTTTCTTAATGTTTTTTGGCACTGCAAAGTGTTAAATAATATTTCTTGATTTTGTTCCATTTCACTAACAGGTCAATTTCGTCTTTGTGGAAATTTGTTTTCTTTTTCTTTTTGGCTGGTGCCATAATTGTATCATCGTCAGAGTCTGCAGAAGCCATAGCACGATCCTATTATATTTGCTTACTACTTCTTCCTGTTCACTATACCACTCGTTTAGCTTTGCATGTTATGTAATAATATGTTATTTTAATATAAAGCTGAATCTCTACTTTATATCTTTCAATACAACAATTAGAAATTATAGAAATCACTTTCTCATTATTATATGTTATTTTTCTCATTTTTTTTTTCAACTGCCCAAATACTTGTGTCTGCGACTGTATACCTACAGTATACAGCACATAATGTTCTCAGTTCAGCATACAAGCTGGGAGCTATTGGAGGGAGACACAATTTGATATTGGAATGGGATGTGGTAGAGGTTTACAGACTGGTTGAATGGGGCAGATGGAAATGTGCTACAGTATTAGGTGTCCCTTTCACAGGAAATATTAAACTGTCATTCAAGGGAGTCTTTGTCAGTTACTGTAACTCACTGGAGAACTACTAGTACTTAATGCACCACAGAGTGTTCTGTACACTGAAGCATATCGCTAGCCCACTACTTTGTGCTGATCATCCTTTGAGATGTCAAGGTATTCTGGCACTGACAACTTTCAGCAAACACAAATAAAGAGGCTTACTTAACACAACTACCATATTTTTTGAGTGGAACTTGCATCCTTTTACAAATTTTACTTTGAATTATTTCACTTGCAATCATTCTGTTTTCAGCCTCTCACTGTAGGATTTACAGATTCCATGGGATAATTCCTGCTGGTGATGCCTGTCTCCTCCCCATCAGGATGTATGAATCCAGGTGCTGAATTCTAGTCTCCATGGTGCTATTTTCTATAAGAAAATAGAATTTACCTGTGGACTGGCTGACAGCTGGCTGGGCTTCCCATTTTTGACAAGCCTTATTTGTCAGGTGCTGAATTAAAGTGAATATGATGGCTTTCACTTCTAGGTCTGATATTGCAGGCCAGGTTAGTACTTGAAACTCATTATTTGCAGCCTACAAAGCGGGAAACAGAATACTAACGTGATGTTCTGTCCCTCCTGCCGATAGTCTTTCACATTCCATAACACACAAACCAAGTAGGCTACGGATGTCATTGTCACACAGGTAGACAATGAATGTCACTATCACTCCGTACTATGTTATTCTTAATTCTCTTGTGGACAGTGAATCCAACACCTCCTGTTCGTCCATCAATAGTGCCTCGGTAGAAGAGAAGATGTCCACTCTTGAGTTCTAGTAAAACTTCCTCTTTTTGCCATATTACACTTAGTCCTATAATGTCCCACTTGATTCTTCCAAGTTCTTCTTCCAACTCTTGAAGCCTTGCTTCACCTGAAAGAGATCTGCAGTTGTATGTGGCCAAGGTCAGTGTTCTGTGGCAACCTAAAATCATAACCCGGTGATTCTTAGCACCCTGTGCCTCCATACCTAACCAGCTGATGCCTTGGTTGGTGGCAATCCAGCCTTCATGGAATGAGGGCCATGGTTTTGTCTGTGCTTTCATCATGGGGTGGTTGGTCATAACTCACCATGCTGATCAGGCGGGTTGGCGAGTGCCTTTTCCACTTTAGCCAAATATGTTACTCAGTCTTTCACAGCATGGTTGAACCTGCCAGAGTCAGGGGACCCTGCTTTACTTCGTCATGAGAACCCATTGTCACCCTCCTGCCACTTTGAGGCAGTTGAAGTTGGACTTTAGGAGGAATATATATATATATATATATATATATATATATATATATATATATATATATATATATATATATATATATATATATATATATATATATAATTGTGAGAGGTTTGTAACTTTTGACATTTAATTAAAATATTTAAACATGATCTCAAAATTAATTTAAAAATAAAACAGTACATTTTGAGACTTTTATAAAAGTCACCTCATGCTTTATATTCAAAAGTACATTATTTTCATGTCCTGCCATGTGATGTGTGGGGACACTGTTCTCAGTACCAATATATACTTGGATATTTGCAGTGTTCATATGCTGAAGTCAGAACATTTAAAGTATTTAAAGACTATGATTTCTAAAATTGGTGCCTGTCAAATTTTGAGTATAATCGTAAATCTTGAAAAACTACTCACTTCTAAATCTTTTGTAGTCATTTTTGTATTACTTTAGTATAAATACATGTTAATTTGGATTCATATGTTGTTTTTTTCTGACTTTATGTGAACGAAAAGACACAAATTCGCCCGTTTTCTCATTGGAAATAGTGATATTTTGAAATTTACTGGTCACAAAAGCAAAGTTTGTGGGGGATAATAGCCATTAATGACACTTACCACCCAGGAACAAAAAAAAAAAAAAATTGTTACACAGTGTTATTCAACCCTAGCCTCCTATACACAATTCAAATGGAATCTGACTCTAATCTTTCACACACTGTGTGCTTATTACCCCCTGTACAGTATGTGCTTCCACTGGTTTTCATATGAGGCAGTGACTGCACTTATCGGAATGCATGATTCTAGTTTCAGTCTCTTCAGAGTCCTATGCAAAACAGTATGGCTTTATTTTTCTTTAATTGGTCAATTAAATTGAATTCTCCTGATTAAAACAATATTTCTCTACTGTATTTAAATTGGGGAGTAATGAATGAGATACAACATACTCTGAATTCTAGGATTTATTTATTTATTTTTTTAATCATTTAAACAATTCTATTAAAATACCACTGGAGCCCCACCCCTTGCTGTGACACACTTTCCAGAAATGCTTGATAGGAAAAGCCGGGACCTTAGAAAAACATAGAAAACAAGTCAATCTTGTTGATATGTCATCAGCTAAATGAGCTGGACATTGCATGAATAAGAAGAGGACTTTCTGTAACTGTTGTTAACATTGATCTTCTACCCCCAAGGTTTCTTTATTAAACATGGCAGAGATCATTCATGAGTGCAGAAAGAGTAATAGATGACTTTTTAAATTAATAGCAGTGTGTTACAAAAAGGAACGACCAAACCATTTCTCATATAATAGCTTAACCAGCTTAATCTAGTGCACACGTTAGTATCTACTTCAACAGCTGCTGTGCCCTGCAGTTATTGCTTAAATATATTTTGAGATGCATGTAAATATATAAAAGATAATAAATAATACCCTGTGACAAAGAGCGAATGAATCTGGATCAACAATCTCCCTCTCGAACTGTGTGAGCACTGCACAGCAGGAATTACGTGCCCCGTACTGAATGGTTTGGCAGTTCATTCCCGGGGGCAGTCTGAAGCCGGCCATTCAGGAAAGGGACTGCGTCACGGTACCAGGAGTCATCGCCCTAGTACAGTGAACAAAGTTTCATCCATGAATTGGAGGAGACGTGATTAAACTAGCTGTCAGAGGGGGCGGGGCTGTGGGTACTTTAGGGGGACTTGACGGCGTGATCGATTCCTTTGTTGTGGTTGATTGGAGGAAACAAGAACTGTGTTTTGAGAGACGGAGCTAAGTGAGTGTTTGTTTTGCAACCGTGTGTGTTTTCTGTCACCAGACTGATCGAGCACGGAGCTGGGAGCTGCAGCCTTGGGGCCAGCGATTCACTTGAACTTCACTGCCCCTGCACTTAGCCGACTCACTGTTCCAGCACCGCACCTCCACCAAGAGCACTGTCCGGAGACGTGTCTGTTTGTTTTCTTTATTATTATTTCGGGTCTGTAACCCCTCGTTTTTGCGCTGGCAATACCCATTGTTGGGTAGAGCCAGCTTTATTATTTCTGAACTGTGAAAAGGGGTTGGAGGAATTAAGCCGTGAACCGTGAACTTTGTGTCTGTCCTTGTTTGGAGCACCTGGAGCACCTGCATCACCCTCTCACCATGCACAGCAAACCACACGTTCACATACCCTCAATATAAAAATCAGACAGTTATTTGTGTTAATTAATTATTAATCAGAAACCATAACCTCCCATCATCCAAGTGCCTACTAAAGTAATACATTTCACTTATGTTAGGAGGGTTACTTTGACAAATTGAAGAACAGAGAAGCATTAATGAGACAGATCTGCAGCTCTTACAAAGGGAAATCAGAAGAACTAGTCAGTCAGAACGTCTTCACATTCGGAGGCTCCTTAGCACAGAGATACTCAATAATTCCTACTAGAACATGGCCATGCAATCTAATGAGAAATGTACACATATAATTGCAAAGTAAGCACTTGTTTATAATAAGCAATACTGGTTTCATTGTAACATGCTTTCCAGGAAGAAATTTTTTAATCATGAAACATCCACTGCCATCCTTTAGGAATAGTGCTAAGGTTATGAACAGGGGAACTGAGCTTGTCCCTGGTTTTCTGCAGGTGTTTTTTGATTGCTTATTTGTTTATTTATTTTATATTTAATTTTACTGATAGTATATAACAGAATGCTTATGTCAAGCAATTTTTAAATTGAGACCCTGAGGAAAAAGTAATCCATATCAAGTCAATGAAGCAATCCTATAATCCTGTTCCTAGAACTCACACAGTAGACAGCCACTGTATTTAAAAACAGGGGCATGTATATCAGTAAACATCACTTGTTATTGCTATATTTAATCTATATTTAATATAATTATCTCTAGTGAAAGCAAACTTCATAATATGTACCAATACATTTAGGTTGTTTTTATTTTCTTTCCCTCATGTTTTCATGTGACTTAAGCCATGTCATTGTTTGCTTGTTTGTTTGTTTTACTCTTTATCTGTGTATTAGATGAAGCAACCTCCATCCACAATTGCACATGGTTTATTTGCACAGCTAGTTGTGATTATATGACTCTGCTCATTTCCTTACACATAATACACCAACATTTTGAACAAATTGCTCTTTCTATTGAACTGCCTTCCTTTGGGGCCCCCAAAAGCAGTATTTTTTTCTTAAGATAGAATACAGTATACATTTCTCATTCCAATCACATATGATCCTCCTAGCATTGTCCAGAAGGGAGATTAGGAGTGTGACAGGAGCGGAGGGGCTGGAGAGTAAGAAGACACAGAAGACCAGGGGTTTGGGGCTGAAATGCCAGGCACAATTTTAAACACTATTGTAAGTGTTCCAGCTCAGCTGGGTGATTTTCTTTGTTTTCTCTTTTCCCCACTTTTGGTTTGTAACAACAAAGGAATGTTTTTTTTTCTCATTAATCAATAAAAAGAAGAGAAAATGATAACTGTGAAAAACACTATAAAAACAAAAATAAACGTGGCTTGGTTTAAACACGGAAACCGCCCTACACAATAAGTATAGCTATTTCCCTCACTATACTTTTAGCTTGGCTAAGCTTTTTGCTACAACCTTAACAATATGGTCAGTTTTAATTTTCTCAACATGACCACAATCACCCACTCCAAGCAACAAAATGGCCCACAAATCTGTCTGAGCAGACTTTTTATATCCTCCCACTTGATCTGTGATTAATTGAACTCCCCACCTTTCCCCCTGAAATCATACAATTTCCAGAATGTGCAATTACCCAGTGACCCAATTAAACAATTACCAATTAATCTGAACACATTTCTTTTTAATATGTTACTTGACAACTTTTATCAGTTCCCTGCAGCCCTTTCTCAGGTTCTTAACAGCAGGCAGGCATCGTTTCTGGTCCATTTTGTTTACCATGCAATAACCACTCCCTGCCCTACTGTTACAAGGAGTTACACTATTCTCATTGTAGTTGTAGGCGCAAACCTCAGCATTATGGTTGTTCCAAACATCTTAACCGCTGCACTAAAATACAATACCCATCCCACCAACCTTCCTGCTACCGTGTTTGAGAAAGTTGGAAGACACATTACCTTGGTTTGAGCTGTTGGATGGGAAGCGGTCAGTTTCTTTCAGGGTTCGAAAATGAATCCGCTTGCTGGCTTGACTCTCCCCATACAGCCCGATGGACTGGACCTGGATGATGTAATCTGCGTCTTCATCCAGATCCCAGAGGACGCAGGCACGATTTGTTGTGTTGACTTCCCTGATGAACCTTTGCATCTGTCCATCTTGCCTCTATAAATTAATTTTAACAGTTAAAGATGCATCTATGTAGGCTTGGTTGAAATTTATTTTATTATGTTGACATCTAACTGTGTGTGTATTTTAATATGTATGATTGTAGGCTAAATACGTTTGAAGTGCCATTTGTGTTTGTAATTGTTAGTTACTAGACATGTATACCATCTATGTAACATTTGATTATAGATGTATTAAGCTTTTAAAATGACAATAGAACTACCTATCCAGGACACACTGCAAATCCGCAATCACCTGTAAGGAAACTTTATTGTAATAGCATGCCATTTTCTATGCCAAGGTTTCATTAATAAAATCTAAAGTAGAGGTCAGTTGTTATATAATTTACGTATCCAGAGTTCAGATAGGCTACAGTTGCATTAATAATTTCTTGGTAGTAACATTGCACTGGGTGCAAATAACGGTATATAATTTTAACAATACAACAAACATTCTGCAAGGTTACAAGTGAATAAATCTCATTCATAACCACAAGTATAGAAAAGGCTAAAATATTTTCATAAATACAAATATTGAATCTAGATCAGTGGTGCACAACGTGATTCTGGAGGGCCTGTGTCCCTGCAGGTTTTTATTCCAACTGCACCCTAAAGTACTTTAGTGGACCTTATTAGAAAATTAATTGGTCCATTTAACTAATTTATGATATGGTTAGAACAAAAACAAGGAGGGACACTGGCCTTCCATGGCCTGAGTTGTGCACTGACCTAGGTAGTCCAGATATTATAGGATGCATCAAAAATCACCTGAATGTTTAGTGAATGTCAGAACCCTTCCTGTTCACATACGCATGGTGCTGTGGTGATTTGAATGCAATGTGTGTGCAATCGAAGGCTCCCATTGCTCTGGGAAATCCAGAAATGTCATAAAACTCCCTTTTAATATTTTGTAGCTGCTCCTGTTTAAGTGGGATACTGATATAATCATTAACCCTCTTTATCAAGTCACCCTGACCCTTTGACAGAAGTCAACAAAATGCCCTATACAGATGCAATTGAGTATTTAGATCATCATTTGGTAACCTAGGAAATGAACCCTGGTCCTGAAAACATCTCTGTATTGTTGATGTCACAACGAGGTCTACGAATCTCAGGCTCGCTTTCAAGCTCTAAAATTTTATTTGCTGCTACTGCTGCCAAGCTCCCAGCAAATTCATACAGTAGTTTGTTTATTCTATTGTTTTTAACACCAGAGAACCTAAATACTGTTCCAAGGTGGTTATATATGTTTTCGTCAATTAAAATCATCCTTTTTCCAAGTGGAAATTAACTCCTGATAAATGTTGACAAGGAACACAGATTTCATTTTAAATTCCCACGCAAACAAAATAAATAATCACGAGAAGCACTGCTCATTAAGATGTTAACATAATTTCGGAAATCGCATTAGCACAAATATTTAATAATGAAATAGGCATAATTACTGCTTGAAAATGCCAAAATCAATGTTACACACCAATTTTTTCATTAGCACTGAAGTTATCAATTATGAACTTTTGAAAATCCCCTCAATAGTGTTACTGTAAAATCTATTGAGATAAGGTTGAGTATTTATTTTAGTTTCACACAGTATTAAATGGCAGTGTTTATATCTGATAGTGAAAAATAAATAAATAAATATACTTTACTATGGCGACTTATTTATCTAACTGTATGACAGGTTGCGACAGAAAGACAATGATTCTTGGTGGTTAATTTCCCTTTCGACCTGTGAGGGCGCTAAGTAACAGGAACAGAGTACCCTGGACTGTTTGGCCTGACACTTTGTTCCTACGATTAAAAGGAAGTCAGTCATTTAGAAAAGGGGTGGATCTTTGGTACATTAACTCATCGAACCGGAAGGGAAACGATGTGGCTGCCGTGGATTGGCGGAGCGGCTGCAATCGTTTACCAAGGGATCATGAGTGATGGCATATGTAGGGGACGAAGCGACATAATCTGTTCCTCCATTTTGGTTAGAAAAAACAACCTGGAAGGACCTGTGTTTTGTGTAACCATATCATGAGTGTTTGTTTGTTTGTCTCTAATTGTGTCTTGTTATTAGTAGATGGCTAACACGTTCCGGAGCTGTCGCCAAGGGCTAGCACAAACCTGTATCACAAATAACTGTGAGATAGAAACCCATTGATCACCTGCACGCTGTTAACCACTTTACCACACAGGTATTGACTTTTTTTCTACATTTCACCTAAGAGTGTTGAAAACTACAAATTGAAAGTGAAATGGCGCTTTTGGCTGATTTACTTTTGCTGTGCCAATACAGTACCCTGAAAACATGTTAACTATCCTTGCTGTACAGGGAGTTTGAGCTGATAACTTGGCGCAAGGAACTATCATTCCTCTCAAGGAGAGCTATTTTCTCTATTAAAATTCCCCTTCTGCAAAGCAGGCTCATTATGTCATAATAAATTGAGAAATGCAGAATTCATGTATTTCCTATTGGAATCACCTGAAGCCTTATCTGAACCACTCTATTATAAACTCTATCTCGTCCTTCTAGGTCTAATTGCAATAAAGTGGTAAGAAATTATTCTTTCCTGAGTTATTTAAATATCTTTCTGTTCCATGTATAAATGTGAAGCAATCTACTAATGCCATCTTTACTTGTCTTGCAACCTTAATAATCAGGTTTGTAGTCTACTCCATGCAGTTAATTTCCCCATGGAAACTGAGTTGGAACTGATACCAACACAGCTAAATTTGTTAGTTAGAAAAATAATTTAAAATGCTGACTTGAGCAATCTGTAGTATTGAACCTATCACAGTATTATTTCAGTCACACTTTTAGAAATTATTTGCATAGGATACCTTGCTTTAAGTGAAGTCCTGCACTTGCCCATCTGAAGCACATATTTTTAATTTTGTTTCCATGATGTGGTGGGTCGAGTAGCAATCTAACCAGGATCCCCAGACTCTTCTTACTATAACCACAATGTCTCCTATAATAGTGTAAGTCTGGGAGGCTTAAATAGTTTAAAGGAAGCTTTTAGTGTACATAAACATTTTAAGGGAAGTTTTAAAATGTATACTGATATACCATGATTTTATTTACTGTTTTTAATTAGTTTTACCAACACTTATTAACAGCTTAACATTTTATTGATTAATATACAGGATGTCCCACAGGTCAGGTATCATAGGCATATTTGTCAATATTGGTTGTCTCTGTTTCTTTCAGGTGTCAAATATATTTAATACATAAGGAATAAAAAAATTAAAAAAAGATAATGTTGAGGTGTGATGAAGATTTAATTTAGTAGGGAACTTCCTTATCAGCATAATATAATTGCCTCTGATACCTGACTTATGAGAAACCTTGTATAATCACAAGCATACCTTTGTTTAACAATAGTTTATACTGAAATATACTGTACTGTAACAGGAAAGGAAATGAAATGTTCCGAAGGAGCTTACCTGCTGAGAGATGGTGTAGCCAATGATGACATCTCCCTCTGGAACATCCCAGGATACAGTGGCAGCATTAGCTTTCAGCTGGGTGACAGTAATGTTAACAGGAGCAGGTGGCCTATCTGTAGTAGGAAAGATGTGATGAGATACATTACCAGAGTTAAGTTCATCCTGTCACCCTGTGCATTTCTCGACTTTTATAATAAACCGTAGCAAGGTAGTATTGGCGGACTGTCAATCAAAACACAAATACGCAAACCACAGCCGATATGTTGTTGATCTGGAGGCGGGACGCAGAGCGATCGCTCTGGCAATAGGTCAGTGTTAAAGCCATGTGATTGCTCTGCTGGGAGAGATCTATTTCACATTCTTGGGCTCTGTAAATTCCAACTCCACCAGCACTAACCTGACATATCCATCCATCACACAGTCACTGTTTAGTCAGTGGCAACTTTTACTACATCAGCAGAACATCATCTTATTTAAAGCTTTAGACACTTTAAGGAAGCAAAATTTCTCAATCTTGTGATCCTGATTGGCTTCAACTGGCCTTTTCTCGCTGGCCTCAACGTGTCGCCGTACTATTCCATGTGCAATTACAATACAGAAATCCCCCTAGTCACTATATTTCCCACATCGGTAACCTTAACATCATGCAAAAAATGACTTGGATGTACCATACTGATAGGTGCTGTATTTGATTTTGCTGAGCCAGTGGTATGTTGGGCAACTATTATTTGTAACTGAGCACATATATAGGGCATAATGGATTTAGACCTGTTTCAATATGCCAGTGAAGCCTTTGAAGAAAAACAGTGCCCATTCTACTGCACATTTAGTTAATAATGCACAACCTTTTTTATTATAATGTGTAAACATCACATAAGTGTTCAAATTTTGTATAAATATTTAACAATTTGCTATCTATTTTGTAACCTAAAATACCAATGCAGTTAGAATTTTCCAAAATAATTTAAATGGTTTTCTAACGGCCTTAAGTTTTAGGGTTAAGGAAGTCAATACTTGTTCTAAAAGCCCAGCGTTACTTCACATGGTTACAACAACGTCTTGCTTTTTCTTTTTAAGATGTGGGGCGCTAAAGGTTTATAACAGCCAGAGTTACATCACCTCATGCCAACAGTGAGACTATAGGAGTGTTTGATATTCTTTCATACACAGACACACACACACACACACACACACACACACACACACACACACACATATATATATATATATATATATATATATATATATATATATATATATATATATATATATATATATATATTAACACAGTCTTTTCAAAAAGCTTTATTCGGCCCCCCATCCCTTTTTTTTTCACATTTAAGATTCTCACAAGCCTGGGATTGTGATGCAATAGATTGTTATCTAATTTTTATTTGTAAAGTCACAGTGTTTTCTTCTCTTCACAGAGTCCCCCCCCCCCCCCCCCCCCCAAAAAAAAAAAAAAAAAAAAAAAAGTAAACAATAAAAAAAAAAAAAAAAATTTATTTATTTATTTATTTTCAGCCAGGGCTTCTTCCTTGCCACTCTAAGTTTAGAGTGGCGGCCTGATCTAGGCAGTGTGGTGGTAGTTTCGTATTTTTCCCACTTCTGTATGATGGACTGCACTAAGCTCCAAAGGATGTTCAATGCCTTTGAAATGATTTTGTACCCTTCCACAGATTTGTGCTTCTCTATAATCACATCCCTGACTTGCTTAGAATGCTCTTTCGTCTTCATTTTGATTCTTTCTTTTGAAAGTCTCTACCATATTGTGGGGCCATACAGAGAGAGCGGCATTTATCCTCACAGATTAATTTAAAGCAGGTGATCCACTAATTTCTTACACAGGTAGCGTCCATCAACACATTGTGTGACTTGTTGAGATAATATATTGCACCTGATCAAATTTAGGCTTGCAATTACAAAGGGTATAAATACTTTTTTTTTAATCTGATAAGTTATGGTTTTCATTTTTAGTAAATTATTGAAAGCTTTTGGAATTTTTCTTTTGATTTGACATGGTGCTCAAGGCTTTGTAGATCAGAGGGAAACAATCCTAATTTAATCTATTTAAAATTCTGACTTAAATATGAAAAAAGGGATGGGGACTGAATACTTTTTCAAGGCACTGTACCTAGCCCTCTGGTAATGATAAGTCACAATCTCCTTGGAAACTAGGAGATCAATGTTAAATACTGGAAAAACTATATGGAACTGTTTTTAATAAGGATTTAATGTGTAGTTAATGAGTGACTTCATATTGAGTAAAAAAAGTCTGGTGTTATATGTACAACAAAATGGTGGGTTTTTCTTGTACCATGATTGATTACAAATAGACATAAGATAAAGACATTTTATAAAATCAGAGAAAGCTTTTTGTTGTCATAGATTATTTTTAGAAGCTCTGTAGCCTAAGTGATAGGCCTGTGGTAATGTGTCACTTTACAGAATGTTTAAAATGCACCTAATTTCCTTTGAGAGAATTATTATCTGTTACATGTTTTGAAATACAGAGATTGAGTCCTGCCTCTGAAGGAAGCAGTAGATTACCATGACCTAATCGACATGTAAAAATGTAAGTGTGTGTGGCAGAGCAGAGCTCTGCCCTATATAGATTGGCAGGGATGGGGTTAAATTCCCCTACCTGCCTGGATTTATTGTGTTCAGGTGGCTGGGGTTATTTGGAGTAATTAACAGTCAATCAGCACCCAGCCACCTGACATAAAAGGAGGCCTCAGCTTCCCATTAGGGAGTGGAGGGAGTTGAGGAAGCAAGTGGATGGTTGTGTTTGCTATTTTTTTTGGTTTGCTGTTTTGCATTTTTGTGAATCTTCTGGTCTAGTGAAGGCATCGCCCAGCCTGGAAACCTTTATTTTTGTAAGTTTTGCTTTGTGTTTTGTTATTTGTGTTTAAATAAAATATTGGATCAAATATTGCAAAAACAGAGGTTTCATTTTCACAGAATAAAATCCAGGAGATTATACATTAAGATCATTGTTCTATTATGAGGACCATCTTCTTCACTTCTAGTCTCTCTGCAAATATTAAAAACACACTGGATTCAGTCACAACCAACCACAGGTTCTCTGATACATTATACTTTTTTCTATGGGTTTCAAGAGAGAATATAATTTTGGGGTTTAAGCTCCCCCACCCCAAGCAGGCTTTCAAGAACGTACCAAGAATGTTTTGTTGTGTGATATACTATTACATGAATATGTCTGTATTACAAAATAATAACTGTAATCAATTCAATTACACTGACACTGTTTCTGCCTCACACACACATTCTGCCAGACAAACAGATAATCTATAGCTGTAGTGGTTCTTAGAACAGTTAATAGCATGACATGACCCATAGTCCATAGATTGATGCATCCAGAGAATTACACTGCAGCATTAATTGGGAAATTTCTCTTGGGACAGGTAAGAAATTCATTCTTATTAATATTGATGAAAGTAAAAATCTAATGTATTTGTGTATGTGTGGGCTTGTGGCAAAGTGGTTGATTGTCTACAGGTGCAGGAGTGATGCAGTGCAGTAATTAATCAGACTGAACCTTGAAATACAGTTTGGAAAGTGTGCGTTATTTTTATCCAGGTCTGGTGACCCAATAAACAATAATCCCCTGGTCATACACAGCAATGTGTACTGCACGAGTAGACAATAATGGGTTTCTAGACCCTAAACAATACTAATTTGCCCCACAGTAATGGGTGCTACAGCTAGTCTGCCAGAGGTGGAGGAGCGGAGGTGAGAGGAGGTGTAGAGAGAAATGCTAGGAGGTCAAAGCAGCGATAGGCGAGTACAAGAGTTTTGAATTCAATGCAAGCAGCGATAGGGAGCCAGAGCAGAGCGGTGGTGTAGTGTGGGAGAAATGAGGAAGGGAAAAGGGGCGGGTAGCAGATACAGGAAAGACGGCCAGAAGGGAGTTGCAGTAGTTGAGGCAACACACTACCAGGGCCTGAACTAGGAGCTGCATGGAGTCTTCGGTGAGGAAGAGGCAAATTCTGCGTATGTTGTTGAGGAAGAACTGACAGGATCATGCCAGAGTTGAGATGTGCTGAGAATAAGAGAGAACATAAGAACATAAGAAAGTTTACAAACGAAAGGAGGCCATTCGGCCCATCTTGCTCGTTTGGTTGGTAGCTTATTGATCCCAAAATCTCATCAAGCAGCTTCTTGAAGGATCCCAGGGTGTCAGCTTCAACAACATTACTGGGGAGTTGATTCCAGACCCTCACAATTCTCTGTGTAAAAAAGTGTCTCCTATTTTCTGTTCTGAATGCCCCTTTTTCTAAACTCCATTTGTGACCCCTGGTCCTTGTTTCTTTTTTCAGGCTGAAAAAGTCCCTTGCGTCGACACTGTCAATACCTTTTAGAATTTTGAATGCTTGAATTAGGTCGCCACGTAGTCTTCTTTGTTCAAGACTGAACAGATTCAATTCTTTTAGCCTGTCTGCATATGACATGCCTTTTAAGCCCGGAATAATTCTGGTCGCTCTTCTTTGCACTCTTTCTAGAGCAGCAATATCTTTTTTATAGCGAGGTGACCAGAACTGAACACAATATTCAAGATGAGGTCTTACTAATGCATTGTACAGTTTTAACATTACTTCCCTTGGTAAGATCTTGTTAGCCTTTTTTATGCTTCCCCACATTGTCTAGATGAAGACATTTCTGTCAACAAAAACTCCTAGGTCTTTTTCATAGATTCCTTCTCCAATTTCAATATCTCCCATATGATATTTATAATGTACATTTTTATTTCCTGCGTGCAGTACCTTACACTTTTCTCTATTAAATGTCATTTGCCATGTATCTGCCCAGTTCTGAATCTTGTCTAGATCATTTTGAATGACCTTTGCTGCTGCAACAGTGTTTGAGGTCAAGTTTGCTTACTATACCAGAATCTAAGGTTCTTGGTGGATGAGGAGGCAGAGAGGGTGGTGGATTCAAATGGCATGGAGATAGAGAGATCAGCAGAGAGGTGGATTCGGAGAGATCAGCAGCGGAGGTCTGATTTGGAGAGATTGAGTTTGAGATAATGTAAGTGCTTCCAGGAGAAGTTGGCTGAGACAGGTAGAGATATGGGAGGAAATGTCAGAGGTGGGAAAGGAGAGGAAGATCTGGGCATCACCAGCATAGAAGTGATGCAAGAAGCCATGGGGGAGGTGAGGGAACCCAGGGAATGGGTGTAGAGAGAAAACAGGAGGGGTCCCAAGACTGAGCCTTGGGGAACACCTGTCGAAAGAGAGCAAGAGGTGGAGGGTGAGTTATGCCAGGACACCTGGTATGTGCGCTCAGAGGCAGGAGGAGAACCAGGCAAGAGCAGTGCCAGAGTCCCAGGTTAGCAAGGGAGGATAGGAGAATAAAGTGGTCAACTGTGTCAAAGGCAGCAGAGAGGTCGAGGAGAATTAGGATAGAGGACAGGGAGGTGGCACGAGCAGAGAGTAGAGAGTTTGTGACAGAGAGTAGAGCAGTTTCAGTGGAGTGTGCCTGGCAAAAGCAAGATTGGTGGTGATCGAGCAGGAAATGTGTTGACAGGAAAGTGGGAAGCTGGCAGTGTACCGCTCACTCAAAGGTTTTACAGAGGAACAGGAGGAGGGAGATGGGTGAGTGTAGAAGTGAAGGTAGCAAGGAAGGAGCGATAGAGAGCCAAGGCAGCAGGGAAACTGGTTTTCTTCCATTTCTTTTCAGCAGTGCGCAGTTCGGAACGAGCCGAGGGGAGCATGCAGGAGAGCCAGGGCTGGGGTGGGGAGAACTCAACTGGCAATTATTCATTTTACAAATAAAATATAATTTACTTACAGAGTGATTGGTCCGTCAACTGCTAGCCTTCCTGCAGTGCTGTTACAGTGTTAATACATAATGCATAACTTATCTTTCTCTCTCTTTGCAAACAGGCCTTTTGATGTATTTGCTATAATGTATGGCTCTAACAATAGCAACACATTGAACATCTGGTGCTTAACCCATCAGTGAGGATCAATTCTGAGCCTAGAGCAAAGGCATCTTACTAGAACCTGACTGTGTAGAGGTCATTCTGCTTTGAAATACAGGCTTCAAATTCTCAGTTGGAGATTATAACATTGGACCGCTCACAACAAATCCCCTTCCTATAGTAAATAATTAAAAGCTCCAGTGGCTTCAATTAATCAGTGTTGTTTATATATTATATATATATATATATATATATATATATATATAATGTTTTATCTTTCCTTTTTCTCAGGAATCTTGATTGTTTATAGTTAATCGACTATTTAATCTAAATTTAATATAACCCCTAGTCACAGAAATTAGGTAATTTATCTTTAAATGTTTAGTAAAGCAGTCAATAAATATTATAACTTTAACCGTCCTGTTTAATGAAAGCCTGTGTAACAGTTCAGAGGTTCACAACAGTTTGATTTGAAAGGACATCAGTTTAAGAATTAAAATGGGATGTCTTAATTTATAATTACACTGATATCATTATATTTAAATATAAAAATACTGGGAGGACTGTATTTTTTGTGACAGTAGCATTTATTGAGAATTAATATATCTTGTGTTTATAGACTATTTTATTTACAATTGTAGCGTAAACATGTTTTTGTATTCCTATTGGTTTATGAATCTACTGGAGAATAACTTAAAATACTTTCTTATAATACAATTTTGACTAACTGAACACATAACAAAAATACATCTTGAAACAAGCACTCAATTGTTTTAGTTAAAAAGGATATCTTACTAAACCTATTATGGTAATAAAATAAATCCATTGTATTATGAATGCAAAAATTGGATTTATAGTTTGTGATCAAAGACATAGATGAGGTTGAAGCCTAAACTGAAGTGAGCTGTATCTAAATATTTCCTTGGATTCTTATGAATTCCCTGTTCATCTGAATGTACATGACTTACTTTAAGGACAGCAAGAACTTCATTTTAAAGACTAATATCATTTGTCTCTTTCAGTAAAGGGAAAAAAAAATAAAACATTTTGCCAAATTTGCTGACACTATTGAGAACTGGAAAATTATTGGGTCCTATATACTATAACCATAAAACCTACTTTGTATGTACTACTCTAAGTTTTGCATTACCCTATATAATTAATCTATTTTGCTTCCTAAAGTCGAATGAATCCTGCTGAATAATGTTACGTTAACTTATTGAATTATATACCACTTTGTAGTTTTCCATATTCTTAATGAAAAACTGAAATTGAAAAATGTGACATTTCAAAATACCATACTGCTATTATAGCTTCTGGTAGACATTTTTAATATTATTTTGTTGTCTCTTTGATTACATAATGTTAAATAAAATATCTAAATTATATTCATATAGTTTTTTTTTTTTTTTTTTTACATCATCAATGACAATCAAGTTACTGGAGAAAAAATCCTTTTCCAAGAATTTAATTGAACAAAGTCGGTTCCAAAAAAAGGACATCATGTGATCAAAAATAAAAACCGAAAATGAACAACCATAATTGTATAGTATTAAAAGTTTATGTGATTCGGGCCACTGTAGCACGTCTATTGTTTGTCACAATACTGCAGGCTTGACCCATCGTAACCTACTTGACTGGAGTTGCGCTTTTCCGCAAATGTTGCTATTCCAGGAACACCTGGGAGTCTGTATTGATGGACACATGCAGCCACTAAATTAAGAGACAAGCTAATTGCATGGGCTCCCACTATTATGCCCTTTGTGATGTCAAGGGGATCCTCCTTTCCCATGATTGCTACTGACTAGTTATACATAACTCTCACAAAGCTTGAATCGCATGACACGTGACCATATAGATTTAAGTAATAGCTGATTATTATATAATTTTACTTACACCCCCTAATGTTTTGGACAGGCTTGATGTGATGGCCAAGTATGTATCAGATATTCAGTTGGACCCTTATGAAAAAGTGCTATTTTAATGTTACCATTGGATGTCCATTGAAAGGGTGCAACTGAATAAAGGTTGTGTTTAAATGAAACACAGGACAAAATCCAGTTGAGAGAGATTTTGCACCACTGCTTTAACTAAGTAAAGGGAGGCTATTTATTATGCAAGTTTTATTCATTATCTCAACTAGACCATGCCAGACTCCCTTATTGAGAAATATGTGTTCATTATCAGTTGCCAGAGAGTGCACATTTTTATACAACGGTACTTTTGAAACCTGAACATCCCTGCCAATTGATTTTTGGGTTTTCTTATTCTTGTTTTACTTTTTATTCACTTGATAAATAATGTCATTACTCTTTGTCATACTGGAAGAGCTGCCCAGCATTTAAATAATTTGAACTCGGTACTGCCTCCCATATCAGACAAAAAAAAAAAAAGAACTATAACATCATATAAAACTTTACTTTTTACGAGATTAAGATGAAGAAAACAGCTCCATGTCAACATTTTGCTGCAAGTCAACAGGAATGTAGAATATTTCTGATGTAATTTCATAAACATCAGCTTGCTTTTAAATCTTATCCCATAATGCCTGTCCGAAGTATATGATTAAATAGTTAAGACTGCAGTGTGTACTTTATAGTGGATAGTCCTTTTCTTTAGTGCCCAATAAGGTAGTTTTAACTATAATGTATTGCCTTGTTGAGTTTAAAGGGGCAGTATTACAATCTGCTTTTGTTTTATTAATCTGTTATGTATAATCAAGCTTTTACCAACCTGTTCAAAACAATGGTTTGTTCCTAGCTTCCAACATTACACATCGCTAAGGTAATTAAACTGTGAAACAGATTATTTTAACAAAAGTGGATTTATTATATTTAGGCAAGAAGTCTGTTTTATCATTTTTTAAAAACTGACACACTGAGGATTGGCATTCAATTTAACTTACTCTGCTCACATTCCAACACCACCAGCAATATATGCTATGGTAAAACCTTGTTGTGTCATATAAGGTCCTAGTGACATTAAAAGCCCCAAATATATAATATTTAAATCTATCAGTGGTGTTTGGAGCCGAACAAAGGATTCATTTTAAGAAAAAAGTGACTCTATCTCAGCTACTTACTAACAAAAAGTGAGAGGTACCACCCACATAAGTCTGCATATACCTTGCTTAGGAAGCAAAAGACCCTTTCCATGCTGGGTGGTGTCACAGTGGTGTCTACTCCTCATGAGTGAATCCCATTCAGTACAGCAGTCATATCAGCTCCAAGTGAGTATCTGAAAACTGAGTGAAAATTCTGAGCCTTTCCAACTCGCCCAAATACCTTTTGTGCTCCATAATCCTGACATTATGTAGGACCCTACAGGCTGTTAAACATCCCTGGATTCACACATCAAGGGGCACAGTAGCTATTAGATCACAGTAAACTCTACATATCTCCCATGACATTATTTACATTTGGATCAAAAAATTAATTATGTCGTGTGGCAGTGTAGAACAGAGCCCTGCACATAGTTAGTGGGGCTTGTAAATACATGTATCCTTGGGCTTATTTACAGGTGTTGTAAATGCATTATTGTACAGCTAAATGTGGTCTGGCAGGAGGCAATTGTTAGCAGCTCGTCTCTGCCAGAGATCTCGTGAAAACGCGTGGTCGGCAACGAATTAAATAGTAACAGATAGATTGTCGACCATGCACATATAAAAACCCTGTGCAGAATGTGACCATCTCCAGGTTGATTGATAAATATATTGCTAATTTGGAGATGGTCACAGTGGTATAAAACCTAACAGCTTTTGCCGGCCGGGGTGGGGGAGTACAGAAAGGAGGTGGGTGAGAGAGCAGGGAAGAATTAAAACTAAAGTAAAAAGAAAAGTAAATAAATGCTACGCGTGCTGGAAAGCACCAGCACAGTGCTTGTTGGTGTCAGTTTTGTGTTCAAGATTTGCTTTTGTGTGACCATGTATTTTGCTCTGTGAGCAGTGTTTTATTTATTTTTGTTTAAAAAAATACGCATGCACCAGCACTTTCATCATCGAGTACCTGTCTGCTTCCTGGTCTGAGGACGTCACGAGTCAGCCGTCCTGTCACATGCTGTCAAGCAAGAAACATGGGCATGTATTTAATTGATCTAAACAGTGTTGGATCTTAATACCTCCAGCACCATGGCACACTTTTACTTACAACTAAACAAAATAAACAAAACACAGGAACAAATGAAAAATTTGAACAAAACAGTTAAATAAACCCTAAATAAACATACTGTATGTGTTCCGGCTGACAGTCACCTTCAATGAACTATCTCCAAACTCATTTAACAAAATAGGATTTAGTTCCCCTTCAATTATTAAATCGAAGCCCTAACCCCATTCCAAATGTGGATTTGGCAGGGATCGAATTAACCCCTCCCCTGCCAAACTTAAATACAAAATAATAAATCTTTATTTACACATAGCAATACACTATTTTCACGCAGGGCTTTCTCCAACTAACACCTCTCACTGTGCAATTCAGCTTCTTTAATGCATTCCTTTCAGTAACAACATAGAAAACTTTAGGGACTGATATATTGTATTGATCTGCACAGCATTGGTATTAAGATCCTCCAATGTGAGATCAATTGAATACAACCCAGGGTGTGTAATAGTTTACATTTCTAAGGTAGACTACCAGTCAAACCCAACCAGTTGTTAGTAATTTCGAATAGATTGGCGTGAATATCGTAGTTCAAATAGAACACAATGTGCAAACTCAAGAGCGCTTGCATTGCTTCCTGCCATGTCTCTGAACAGAATAAACGCTGGATGCTGGTGCAATTTAGCTAGCACTGGCCAATCTATGGAAAGTTAGAGACAGAAAGGGTTAGCTAATTAAGAAAAAACGATTTCCTCTTTAATGTGGAATACTTCTTACCAAGAATGTGTTTTCTATAATTTTACAGCCCACCACGGGAGCCTGTATTGGCGAGTGTGCAGAAATTCTATCTCTAATGCATGCAAAGTAATGAAAGTTGCTGTGAAATTATAGATTTGTATGAAACGAAACAATTGTTTTAATAAATACACTTCATACTTCATAATAAAAGTCATACATGTGCCATGGATACATTATTTGCTTATATTAAAATGAATCAGTTTGGAATTAATTACTTCATAAAGGTATTAAATATGAGCTTTATATCATTTACAAATATTTTTGTTTTAATAAAAATGATCATTTCAAGAGTTTATGAAGCTCGTTCATCACGCAGAGCCTACTATGTACTGAACAAGGTCAATACCCTGCAGCGTATCAAATATTGCAGACATGCCTGTGGCGAAGTAAAATAAACACCAGGCTATTTTGGCATTTGTTTTGTATTGCTTGTTTCGTTAATGCAGTTATATTTCTAATATCCAATTTTTAGGGATGACCATGCATGTATTAAACATGTGGATATGTGCTGGTTTCTCAAATAGTAGGACTCAGTCCCTTTCAAACAGCAACTGCGTGCCCCCCCCCACCAAGTCTGTTAAATTCTTTATAACAATAATAACACTTTCCCCATGAAACATATTTTTTTCTCTTCTAAGCCACATTGTTAATCACTAAAAACTTCTCCAAACTTGTTTCTTAAGTTTTTTTTTTTTATTGTCTAGTTTCTTACTTAGTTATATAATCATTTGTATTTACAGTATTTGTTTTAACTATTTCCCTCTCTCTCTTAACTTAAGTTAAAGACTTTTTTTTTCTACAAATCCACTGGCAACATTTCCAGAAAACCTCAAGTGTGTTGTAATTTTATTGCTTCAAGTAAAAAAAAAAACACATTCATTACACTGTGTAACAATTATTTTTTTTTTTTTGTTCCTGGGTAGTAAGTGTTATTTCCTAATTGCTTATGCCTCAAAAGTATAGAAAATGGCTATTATTCCCCACAAATTTTGCTTTTGTGACCAGGACAGTGATATTTCAAAATATCACTATTTCCAATGGGAAAATGGGCAATGTGTGTCTTTTCGTTCACATAAAGTCAGAAAAAAACAACATATGAATCCAAATTAACATGTATTTATACTAAAGTAATACAAAGATGACTACAAAAAATTTAGAAGTGAGTAGATTTTCGAGATTTACAATTGTACTGTAAATACAGTATAATTGTAAATCTCAAAAAAACTACTCACTTCTAAATTTTTTCTTCTAAATTTTTTGCCCATTTTCCCATTGGAAATAGTGATATTTTGAAATATTACTGTCCTGGTCACAAAAGCAAAGTCTGTGGGGAATAATAGCCATTTTCTATACTTTTGAGGCATAAGCAATTAGGAAATAACACTTACTACCCAGGAACAAAAATTGTGTTACATAGTGTTATCATTATAATTTTGATCACTTTCATTCATTTTCCTAATGCTTTGGGATATATCAAAGCATTAGGAAATGTAAAACCTCAAGGAATCTCTCTCTCTCTCTCTCTCTCTCTCTCTCTCTCTCTCTCTCTCTCTCTCTCTCTATCTATATATATATATATAT
This sequence comes from Polyodon spathula, assembly GCF_017654505.1. Taxonomy (NCBI): domain Eukaryota; kingdom Metazoa; phylum Chordata; class Actinopteri; order Acipenseriformes; family Polyodontidae; genus Polyodon; species Polyodon spathula. The sequence continues at coordinate 52,503,443 of NC_054539.1, forward strand.
ATATATATAGTGTAGCGTGCACTGGGGAAGGCAGCAGTAGGGATGTTGGTGACGTAATCACATACAAAGACATAAGCCTGATATACGCTCCTTGCAAAGGAGCCGTTTTTTTTTGTACAGCAGTATTGGCGCTATGCTTCAATGCGAGAGTTCCTGGGTCCGCGCCCACCCTCCGCCTGTGTGTGGTTTGCCTCGCCCTGTGTGAGGCGCCTGCCTGCAGGAACCGGGAACGCTACAATATCTGTGTTATTATTTATTATTTGCATTAATGAAGTTACAAATTACATCTTGTTTACTTATTGTAGTGACCCTGGGTCTGCTGTAACCACTTTCGTGAAGGTTCTGTGACTCAGGGTCAACAGTTCAACGCAGCTAGTGTTTGGGGGCGTCAGACAGGAGAATCACCAGCAATCAATGGCTCGGCTTGCCAGGCGAGTGGTACCAAGTTGCAACATTGTTGGCAAAACCAAGGGACAAGATCAGGGAACAGGGAACAAGAGCATGGAGGTCGTGTCTGCTTGGGATTGCTTGGGCGTGCCCTGGATAAGTGTTTTTTTTTTTTATTTTCTTTTATTTTATTATTTGTTAAAGTCTATGCAGCACTATGCTATTCAACTGTATTTGTACCACTGGCCAGTAAAGCAGCACACTTAACCTGTCCAGTGTAGAGTCCTGGCTTAAGAACTGCTGAATTTGAGAACCTGAAAAACCTGGTGTGAGTCTGCCGTCATTTCCATGCAACGGTACCGTGGTGTACAGAAGTAGGATTATGAAACTTACCCTGCGGGAAAAGGAAGCAACATTCCGGGCAGGGATGGAGACGACACCACTGCCGGAAAGGGTTGAGAGGCCAAGGGGAAGCGACCTCAGGAGATGACTGAGGAACCGGGTTGCCAAGTTGCAGGCTAATGTCAAGTGAGAGGCAGCCACAGGGGAGACAGGAGCCGAGGAGGGTCGAACGGCAAAGGCAGCATGTTTTCGGCAGATCTTTAGTTTGTTTTTTTTCCCCTGGATTTGACTTTTGTTTATGCTCAGTTCAATACACATCCAAGACATGCAGGGGTAAAACAGTCAAGACAAATGGCATGCAAGGCATTTAATAACTGGCTAACACAGAGATGTAAAGGATCAGCAAAAACAAACAAACAAAAATACTGTTATCAATGGCGGCATTTACATGCACAAGTCATGACAGTTTTACTCACGTCCTGTTTGCCGTTCTTTTCAGGAAATGCGTTGCTATGGAGTTCTGATTTAGGAAAAAAAATTGGCCGTACCAATGCAGATTACTCAATTCGTAGTCATTTAGGGGAGGGGATATTTAAATGTCCATGTTTACTTATTAAGTAGTAAAAGAACGTCTCTGGATATCGTGAGGACAAGTTCATGCGTTGCCATGGAGATAAAAACATTTAACATGAGAAATGAATTCACGTCGCGCACATTCTGAATTACACTGCGCATTAGCTACTTGTTTGTCTGGTTACATTTCCAACACACACACACACACACACACACACACACACACACCACACACACACACAAACACAACACATGTGTTTTAATATATTTTTTTTAAATGTTCAAAATGAATCTTAAATTGTTATATGTGTGTGTGTGTGTGTGTGTGTGTGGAACATCTAAAAGTTACATTTCATGAACACTAGAACCGCCTTTTACAATACATGTTTTTATTTTGAAAATAACTTATACTATTCAATTTTTGTTATATATACAACCTGTTGTTATCTCTACTGAACCTGGCAGCCATCAATTCCTTCGTTTTGTACAAGGTAGGAGAGAGCTTCAGCAGAAACATTTTGATCAAAAAGCTGCAGGCTGCAGCAGCTCAACCTGGATTCTGTGCTGCGACACACATGCAAGATAAATTACTTTCATTTTAGATTAAAAACTACTTTTGTTTTTACAGTTTTTTATGTGCATATATCTGTTTACACACTAGTTTCTTTTGAAATGTTTATTTTATTAAATTTGGTTTCATTTTTTGAAGTAGTGCCTTATATATGGTAAGTTAGAAAATAAACCCTTTTATGTTTAATTGTTCAATTAAATACAGCATATCAGTTGTGCAGATGTTTGATATAATGTGCTTGAATAAAACTTTTGAGTTGTATCTGATAGTTTCTCTTTCATTTTCATATTGATGGTGTTTAAAATGTACTGGCAGTTGTAGGTATGAGTATAAACGCTGTGGTTCTAGTGTTGAAGTAGTTCATACATGTACAGAGTGTGTATGTGTGTGTGTTGAGGGGTCTATGTTTTGTACAGACTTTCTGCTGGAGATTATGTGATATTAAGTCAGTAAAACAGGATCTTGACTGCTGAAACCTCGTGAGCCACAAGCATGATTCCTGCTCCATTTTACATGGGTTTTTACATCTATTTTTATCATTAGAAAGAGGTTGACCCTGACCATAAAGTCGCACTGCCAAAAGGAAGACCTTTTGCTGTTTCATGATGTATTCACATGACAGCGTCACACAGTCATGACTGAAGAGTCAATTTTCAAGTGCATGTAAACCAAGCCATTGTGATCTTAGTATAGCTCCATACCTTTAAATGCTATTGCACTTAAAATGCACATCTCTTATGAAAATAATATGAGAACATATTAACACCTTTTAAAATTAGCTCTCCAGACATAGAAGGCTCTAATGAATTCGGAAGTATGATTGACAACTGCATAAACCACTACGAACAAAACAAACCGAGGATCATCCTAAAAGTAGGACATGTTTATCATTTAAGATAACCCAATTTGTTGCTCATCAGTTAAAGTCAAATAAACTTGCTGAATAGTAAAAAAAAAATATGATATTAAAAAGAACTTTAAGGGCCAAACTCAGTACATTGTACCCTTTCAAATGAGCGTTTCCACATGCTTACTTAATTCTATAGGGTGATGCAAAACTTTTAGCCATAGCTGTATATGCCTGTGTGCAGATGTATATTTTTACATAATGTAAATGTGTACAGAAAATACATTAACGTTATTTCAGCGCAATGATATATACATTTTAAATAAACTCAGCACTATGAATGAGTGGGTGTGTGCATTTTTTTTAACCTGATGTCTTGATATTTGGACAACATGTCTTGAGATAGGTCCCATAGCCATAACATGATGGTGTAAACAGATGGTGTATGCAATTGACGTCTTAAGTAGGGGACTCAGCTCATTTTCAATAGATAAAATCTCTCGGTAACAATCAGTGACGGTAAATCCCATCTAAACCAATTACTGGCCGACAAAATAACCTGACCATCTTTTATGAATATGAGTCAGTATGTCTTGTCTTCTATCATTATACTTTACTATGTACTGTGTACACCCCCAACCCCACCCACACCAATCACAATAATTACCAAAATAACTAGTAAATAAATAATGAAAATATATATCTTGCAGATTTGCAGTCTGGTCTGAGTGGTCTCCACTTCACTATGTACATTAATCACCGCCATCACAAACATTCCAATATAATTTGATGATGAATAAATTCTTGCGTGAAAAGAAATAAAATGACATGAGAACTTCAGAATGATAAAAAAAAAGTTAAATAAACAAAACTATGGTCATTTTCTGAGTGGAAATCAGGGCTAGAGATGCACTGTAACAGAGTATGAATATTCTAATGAGTATTGGTTTCCGAGTGCGTTGATAACAGACTATTCCTTTTATGCCATTAACGCACACATACTTTGCTTCCCACTGCAAACCAAAAGGAGTACTGATTATAGTAGAATAGTTTGTTGTTTATTGTAGAGAGCTGGTAGTGTTGACGTATATTTCTGTTATTTGTTTTTTTCAGACATGGAATCTGATATTTTGAGACTGTGGGTCTTAATTGAGTTCAACGTGTTCACGCAGACATGCCCATCTTTTAACAAGGAGACAGACTGAAGATGAGTTGCCCCTGTTTAGCCAAGCACATTGTCAACAGAGCCTTCAGTAAACAAATGTACAATATAATAACCATATGTGGCAGAGCAAAGCTCTGCCCTTTTTAAATTGGCAGGGATGGGGTTAAATTCCCCTACCTGCCTGGGTTTATTATGTTCAGGTGGCTGGGGTTGATTAGTTGATTAGGTTGATTAACGATCAATCAGCGCCCAGCCACCTGATATAAAAGGAGGCCTCAGCTTCTCATTTGGGAGGAGGGAGCTGAGGAAGCAGGTTGGTTTTTTTGGTTGTTTGGAAAGTTTGAATCCAGTGAAGGCATTGCCCAGCCTGGAAACTGTTATTTTTGTGAGTTTTGTTTTTGCTTTATTTGTGTTTGAGTATTTGTTATTTTGCCCGTGTGCACTTTATTTATTTATTTATTTATTTATTTATTTTTTTTTTTTTTGGAAAAAAAAAATGGGAAAGAAGAGCAGACAGCGGCAAAGGCAGGAAAAGCAGCAGCTGAAGAAATGTAAGCTGCTGCAGCCACCGCTGGAGGACCCGGCCAGCCTCTTCCCCTGGTGTTCCTGGTGCGGGAAGGAGGACCATCGTTGGCGGTCCTGCCCAGACGTGCCACCGGCAAACTGGTGTGGCCGGTGTGAGGAGGACGGCCACAACTGGGCAGGATGCCCCTACAACCAGGCCCAGGAAGAGGTGCCTTGTTCACCCCGGGCATCAGGGGCCACCCCACTACCTCTAGCACCACCACCTTCACCACCGTCCCAGGAGATCTGGGACTGGTTGATGCACCCTGAGGCAGACCTCGTCCACGATCTCCCCATAGTTATCAACACGCTGTGGCGTCGAGATGGGGAGAGGTGGGAACAGTGGGAGGAACAACACCACCCGGCGTCCTTCCCAGAGGTTGCCCTCATGGTGGTTAATTACCTGGCGGTAGACATGGGAGATCCACCGGTCACTCCAATAAAGAGAGGTGAGCCGCCTTCCCGAGAGCCAGAGAGGGGTGAGCCGCCTTCCCGGGAGCCAGAGAGGGGCGAGGAGCTGCCGTCGCTCCCAGAGCCAGAGAGGGAGGAGGAGCTGCCGTCGTCCCCAGAGCCAGAGAGGGGTGAGGAGCCGCCGTCGTCCCCAGAGCCAGAGAGGGGGGAGGAGCCTCCGTCGCTCCCAGAGCCAGAGAGGAGTGAGGAGCTGCCGTCGCTCCCAGAGCCAGAGAGGGAGGAGGAGCTGCTGTCGCTCCCAGAGCCAGAGAGGGAGGAGGAGCCGCCGTCGCTCCCAGAGCCAGAGAGGGAGGAGGATCTGCTGTCGCTCCCAGAGCCAGAGAGGGGTGAGGAGCTGCCGTCACTCCCAGAGCCAGAGAGGGAGGAGGAGCCTCCGTCACTCCCAGAGCCAGAGAGGAGTGAGGAGCCGCCGTCGCTCCCAGAGCCAGAGAGGAGTGAGGAGCTGCCGTCGCTCCCAGAGCCAGAGAGGGAGGAGGATCTGCTGTCGCTCCCAGAGCCAGAGAGGGAGTGAGGAGCCGCCGTCGCTCCCAGAGCCAGAGAGGAGTGAGGAGCTGCCGTCGCTCCCAGAGCCAGAGAGGGGTGAGGAGCTGCCGTCGCTCCCAGAGCCAGAGAGGGGTGAGGAGCTGCCGTCGCTCCCAGAGCCAGAGAGGGGTGAGGAGCTGCCGTCGTTCCCAGAGCCAGAGAGGGGCGAGGAGCTGCCGTCGTCCCCAGAGCCAGAGAGGGGTGAGGAGCTGCCGTCGCTCCCAGAGCCAGAGAGGGGTGAGGAGCTGCCGTCGCTCCCAGAGCCAGAGAGGGAGGAGGAGCTGCCGTCGCTACCAGAGCCAGAGAGGGTGAGGAGCTGCCGTCGTTCCCAGAGCCAGAGAGGGTGAGGAGCTGCCGTCGCTCCCAGAGCCAGAGAGGGGTGAGGAGCTGCCGTCGCTCCCAGAGCCAGAGAGGGGTGAGGAGCTGCCGTCGCTCCCAGAGCCAGAGAGGGGTGAGGAGCTGCCGTCGCTCCCAGAGCCAGAGAGGGGTGAGGAGCTGCCGTCGCTCCCAGAGCCAGAGAGGGGTGAGGAGCTGCCGTCGCTCCCAGAGCCAGAGAGGGGTGAGGATCTGCCGTCGCTCCCAGAGCCAGAGAGGGAGGAGGAGCTGCCGTCGCTCCCAGAGCCAGAGAGGGGTGAGGAGCTGCCGTCGCTCCCAGAGCCAGAGAGGGGTGAGGATCTGCCGTCGCTCCCAGAGCCAGAGAGGGAGGAGGATCTGCCGTCGCTCCCAGAGAGCCAGAGAGGGAGGAGGATCTGCCGTCGCTCCCAGAGAGAGAGAGGGAGGAGGATCTGCTGTCGCTCCCAGAGCCAGAGAGGGAGGAGGAGCTGCCGTCGCTCCCAGAGCCAGAGAGGGAGGAGGATCTGCTGTCGCTCCCAGAGCCAGAGAGGGAGGAGGATCTGCTGTCGCTCCCAGAGAGAGAGAGGGAGGAGGATCTGCCGTCGCTCCCAGAGCCAGAGAGGGAGGAGGATCTGCTGTCGCTCCCAGAGAGAGAGAGGGAGGAGGATCTGCTGTCGCTCCCAGAGCCAGAGAGGGAGGAGGATCTGCTGTCGCTCCCAGAGCCAGAGAGGGAGTGAGGATCTGCCGTCGCTCCCAGAGCCAGAGAGGGAGGAGGATCTGCTGTCGCTCCCAGAGCCAGAGAGGGAGGAGGATCTGCCGTCGCTCCCAGAGCCAGAGAGGGAGGAGGATCTGCCGTCGCTCCAGAGCCAGAGAGGGAGGAGGAGGCTGCCGTCGCTCCCAGAGCCAGAGAGGGAGGAGGAGCCGCCGTCGCTCCCAGAGCCAGAGAGGGAGGAGCCGCCGTCGCTCCCAGAGCCAGAGAGGGGTGAGGAGCCTCCGTCGCTCCCAGAGCCAGAGAGGGAGGAGGATCTGCCGTCGTCCTCAGAGCCCGAGAGGGAGGAGCCGCCGCCGCTCTCAGAGCCCGAGAGGGAGCCGGGCCGCCGCCGCCTCCGCCACCAGAGGGAGCCGGGCCGCCGTCGCCGCCTCCGCCACCAGAGGGAGCCGGGCCGCCGTCGCCGCCTCCGCCACCAGAGGGAGCCGGGCCGCCGTCGCCGCCTCCGCCACCAGAGGGAGCCGGGCCGCCGTCGCCGCCTCCGCCACCAGAGGGAGCCGGGCCGCCGTCGCCGCCTCCGCCACCAGAGGGAGCCGGGCCGCCGTCGCCGCCTCCGCCACCAGAGGGAGCCGGGCCGCCGTCGCCGCCTCCGCCACCAGAGGGAGCCGGGCCGCCGTCGCCGCCTCCGCCACCAGAGGGAGCCGGGCCGCCGTCGCCATGCTACCTTGGACATTCGGGGCCCCCTCAACCAAAGAAGGCTTGGGGGCTCCGACATCAACCCCGCCCACCACCACCCACCATAACAGCCCACCCAAGGGACATAATTGGACTCTTGGGGGGAGGAGGGGGGGGGGGGGGGGGGGGGGGGAAGGGGGGAGTTGGCCGATTGCGGCCGGTGTACGTTGTACATGGGGGGAGGTGTGTGGCAGAGCAAAGCTCTGCCCTTTTAAATTGGCAGGGATGGGGTTAACTTCCCCTGCCTGCCTGGGTTTATTATGTTCAGGTGGCTGGGGTTGATTAGTTGATTAGGTTAATTAACGATCAATCAGCGCCCAGCCACCTGATATAAAAGGAGGCCTCAGCTTCTCATTTGGGAGAGGGAGCTGAGGAAGCAGGTTGGTTTTTTTTTGGTTGTTTAGAAAGTTTGAATCCAGTGAAGGCATTGCCCAGCCTGGAAACCTTTATTTTTGTGAGTTTTGTTTTTGCTTTATTTGTGTTTGAGTATTTGTTATTTTGCCCGTGTGCACTTTATTTTTGTTTATTTATAATAAAAAGTTATTTTTTTGAACTGCAGTCTGTCTCTGGGCCTCTATCCACTCGCCAGCCTGCCACACCATAGTTAATAAAATACATAAAGCAAATAATCTGTCTGTGTGTGTGTGTGTGTGTGTGTATACACATCATATGCATAGTTGCTTTTTCAAAGAGCATTTGACTGAATTTCTGTTATTGAGAGCTGTAACTGTATATAAATAAGTAAATAACTAACTAAATAAATATATGCAAAAATTATAATTATACAAAATATTTTATATATATATATATATATATATATATATATATATATATATATATATATATATATATATATATATATATATATATATATAGTCATCACCAATAGATTTTTTACCTCATTTTTTCCAATTTAGAACCGGCAATTGTATGTATTGATCTTGGTCCACCGCTGCAACCACTGACTTACCAAAACAACGACAGACACAGAGTCAGAAACAGAGTCCTCTGAAATGTGCCCTGATAAGCCATCTTTTTTCAGAATGCAGGTCAGCAGCAAAGCCATCAGATTTATATAGCCGGAGGACAACAGAGAATTGAATGGCTCCACAGCAGACTCGCAGGCGCTCTGACGGACACAGGAATCACTGAGAATTACCATGCCAACCTGAGCCCTCCAGACCCGGGTGGCACTTGGCCAATTGTGCACCGCCCCCTAGGAACTTCCGGTCATGGTCGGCAAATGACATAGCCCGGATATGAACCAGCAATTTCCAGGCTATAGAGCACATATTGCACTCCACAATTTAGTTGTATATTTTGCACATCTAGCATGTATTAATATGTGTTTTCTGTAAATTCTTTGGTACTCAAATTGTAAGAGAATTTTATACTGTATCTATATAGCACTCTGATACCACTGGCGAGTGGTTCTTTAGAAGTTTTGAAAAATAATTAAATAAATAAATGCAATGAAATATTGATAGCATTAGTTTATTTCAGTCTCGTCAATCAGCTAGTCAGGGTAACTTTCTTCTTCATACCCGATGTCCACCACTCTGGTGTGAAAGTGCACCGCGTGAGATAGTGCACCCCTTACATAATACATACATTTTTCCTTTTTGTTTTGTAATGTTTGCTACTTTCTACAGTGCTACACTTAATAAAACACTGACTACAACATCTAGTTTTTTATACACTTACCATCAATTTTGTAATATGAATAAAAAGTTGTGTGAATAAACACACCTACAGCAAAAGTACAGATTTGGGAAAAGCTTGCAAAGAGGAAAATGTACAATATGTGGTTGTTGTTTCTTCTAGTTTTAAAATGTTAAACTCAAGTTTTTTTCCCATCGTCTCCCCTTACATCACATGACATGTACATGCTACAGGCACACTGCTGCGCTGAAGGGATGCACTATCTCACGCTACACCGGGTTGGTGAAGACAAAGGGTGATTACTCAGTATGTCATTCATAAGTTTGAAGTAAAGGTATTTAAAGGTTGGATGGATAGGTTTTTTCAGTAGTATTGTTATACTCACTTTGTTTTATTTTGTGCATCATTTTCATCCCTAATGGAACTCCCGAACCGAGTGTTCCTGGCGGTTTTATGAATAAAGGTAGGCGAAATGAAGGTCGGTTTGGGCGGGTTTTTCATCAGCACTATAGTGCTCTCATCTATTTATAATAAAAATAATAATATACTTATTTGGCTGAGGATATTTTGCATAGTGTGTTATAATCAGTTATTTTACATATGTATTGAACCCAGGACCTTCTGATCAACAGTTCAGAGCCCTAACCACAATTAACAGTATTAAGTATGTTACTCAGAGAGACTAAAGGAGAAAATCAGCAATAGATACAGAACATAGGTGGGTGCTGTACAATATAAGCTGGGATAGCACCACAAAGGGATATACGGCTTCATACTCGCTTTACATGGTTGTATCACACTGATGTCAGTGACCATTTCATGTCACAGATATCACTGAGTCCAAGGTCAGTGCTATAGAGGCTATTGCAACCATAATTCCACTCCATCAAAGGAATCGAGTAGCAGAATCCATAGGCTGCATCTGCTTTGCTGCAGATAGATTCTTCTCCAGAATTCAATGACATGCACACATTTATTTGGAATCAATGAAAAATATGACCTGTTTTATTTCCAAGACAGGTTGTATGCATGATGATTCTACAGTAACAACCCTGTCACCCTACAGAATAGTTACCAGCTGTTATGAGCTGAAATGACAATATAGCATAGTGTCTGCTTTATGATTCTGTCACATTAAATTACCCCCTCTCTAAAGATCAAGCATTGTTGTCTTCTTAGACACACACACACACACGCACACACACGCACACACACGCACACACACACACACACAAATATTATAGTGCTGCCATAACCATCAGTCAATGCTGTGCAGCTTTATGATCATTTTCATTTCCTTGTTTTCTGTTGCAATTCAATGAAATTTCCAACAGTGTCAAAAATTTGCAATGATTTAAAAACCTTTCATTTTATATATATATATATATATATATATATATATATATATATATATATATATATATATATATATATACACACACACACACACACACAACCCCCAACACACACGTGTGTGTGTGTGGTGGTGTGTGTTGTATAAAACAAAACAAAGTTCCATATCATGTGTTAATTGGATCCTCGATCATAAAAAGTTAATTGTAGTCAAGGTTCGTCGTTCAAGTAATGTTTGGCTACAAACGGGTTCCTCTGTGGAAAGGACGAAAGGATCATTGTTATGGTGTTGTTGTGTGTGTGTGTGTGTGTGTGTGTGTGTGTGTGTGTATATATATATATATATATATATATATATATATATATATATATATATATATTAGTATGTTCCTCTAATATATATATATATATATATATATATATATATATATATATATATATATATATATATATATATATAATATATTATATATATATATATATATCTATACAGTTATCAACATGGTTTTAAGTATCTTACATGTGAATGCTGCCATGGAATTCACATGTAGTACATAAAACCGACTATCATTTAAATTATTTCTCGGAGACCATAATTAAAAAACAAACATTATACATTGGTTTTTCTCCATAAAGTAGTTTCTGCAGGAATATCACTGTATTATGTAAAGATAAAATTCATACTTGTACTTACTTGCTCCCACCAAACAGATGTCATAACGAAACAGCACCAGAATAACAGAGTTCAGATATATAGGGAGATATGCCATGCCGTCTTGTAGAACAGTTTCTTCTTATTCTTAAATAAAACAATGTTGTCAATTAAGATCTTTAATCTTTAACTGCAATGATTCCATAATGTAAGTAAAAATAAATCAAATCTTCCTTTCTCACTACTGATACTCAAAACCGCATACCCAAAGCTATTCAAGCAGGCGCAACAGCGTATTACAGTCAGAAAATATTTAAGAGTTTAATTTGGGATTGTGGTGGTGTCATCATTATAGGACCGTTGAATTAAACAATTCGATGCTTTAAATAAAAACAAATAGCTGCATTGTGAAAATATTTTTAAATCGTTGCGGTCCTGCAAGCAATATATTCACGGTGGCTTCAGCGCAGTTTCAGCACTTTTTGTTCTCCAAAGAACGAGTTCCACAGTGATTAAAAAAAAAAAAAAAAAAAAAAAAAAAAAAAAGATTGCACTTTCAATGCAGATTAATCGAATTTAATCAAAATGATCTTTACCACTCTCAACTGGTAAAACAAACAAAACGCTTTCCAGAGACCGCGGTGGTTAAAACCTACTTTTGAAATGATAATATGCGCACAGTTCTTTCAGGACCCTGGACAGCTCTGGTGTCCAGCAGTGAGAGGAGATGCATAATATTCACCGGTATTTTTGGCTCCTCCGGCACTCTGCAGCGCCACTGGCTGCACTCCAAGGTTCTGAAAACAGGGCAGCACCTCCACGTTTCAGCAATTGTATTTGGTGCAATTGCCGTACTTTAAGCAACAGACCACTCTGTCTCTGACACCAGTATGCAAATTGTATTCAATAGTAGATGATAACGTCCCCTAGGTTCCCAATCCCAGCCTTTAGTTTTAAGTTTTAGCAGTCACAGAACTGTCTAATGTGCTGCGGGATTTCAAATATTATGTCTTTTCTTTCAGAAAATTCAACAAGTTTTCATATACGAGAAGCGGAAATTTACTACACACGTATGACCGCTCTTATATAGAACCAACCGTTTAAAGCACAATATAATTAATATAGCAGTCATTTGAATAAAATACGTGTGCGCTATCTGTTGGCCATTACTCGAGTGCAACTTTATAGTTATATTACGGCTTCTAATTACGGTATTCCCCTAAAAAACATTCATTGAAACAGAGATAACCCTTTGATATTATCACTCTGGTTTGAAAAGCATTCATCAATTGGTATACTGACTTGAGTAGCTTTGCAGATAGCCCGCCTCCAGAGAGTGCACAATGGCTTGCTGATGTCACTGTGTGCATGTGAATGGTTGTGCGTTTTGTCAGTCTGAACGAGTCACTGGGTGAATGTCACATAAACGTTCGGGACAGTGAATTAAAATACGACCGTGTAACCGGCAGCAGTGTAATCCTGTGTCTACCACACTTTAAAAATGATCAACTCAAATGCAGTGAGGGTTTATTAACCAACGAAAGTTATTGATTAGTTGTATTATAAAGAATGCTATACGGTCAAATGTTTCATATAAAAAGTTAGCTATAGTGTATTATATGCAAGCATAGGACACACACACACACACACACACACACACACACACACACACACACACACACACACACACACACACACACACAGCTGACGTTATGTTTCCCGACATAACGACGACCTTAAAACGTACAAACATTTTGAATTGAAAAAGGGAAAGATATCATTAAGGTTGTACTTCTACATTTGTGTAGTCCCCCAACTTTATGTCTGTTCCATAACACGTCATATATTATGTTACCGTAAAGTCTTAGTGAGGGTGGTTACTTGTGAATACACACTGAACTAGATTTATATATATATATATATATATATATATATATATATATATATATATATATATATATATATATATATATATATATATACTGACTTTTAGTGTTACATCAATGAACGGATACATGCATTACTCAGTCTATTTGTCTTTCAAGGTCTTGTGACATCATTGCAATTTAGACCCAAGAATCTTTTATTAATGTACACATATTTCCTGTGAAGGATTTATTTCATTAAAACAACTAAATATACCTCGCTTCCAATCTATTAAACCAAAAATTTAAAGATCAGAATAGTAAACTAAAAAAATAGGAACTGCTGATATCTTGCTTTTTTATATTAATGGTTACAGTATATCCATATGTTGGATAACAAAGAAAGTACAAATGTAATACTCTGTTAATGAATTCCAAGAAATGGTGTCTGTCTGCATTGTTTACTGTTTTGGTTGTGTCAAAGACCTTATTTACCACTCCACATAAAGTCTACAAATTATTTCTGTAAGTTTCCTGGTTGGCTTGATCTCATAATGAAGCGTAGATAGATTGTGATGACAAATGTGTTGTTCATATCCTTTGTCAATTGGATTGAGATCCAGGGATTGTGGTGGCCATGGAAAATACCAGAGGTCTCAGCCATGCTACTCAAACCATTCAAATACAATTCTGGCATGGTGGATGCAATATTATCTTGAAAGTAGGCATAACCATCAGGATATAAGTGAAGCATTTTTTTTTTAATGCACTTGATCCACGATGTTATGGTGCAACAGATATTGCATGTCACATTACATGATCAAACCTGATTTGCAATTCTAATTCAATGTCAAATCCAATATGATAGATTCTAGTAAAGTTACCACACAGTGTATATAAACTTAGTGCAACATACCGATGTAGAAACAGATAGAAACACAGGGTGCCTCCATATAACTACAGATTCTTATACTAAATAATATAATAACAATTCCTAGCAAGTTCCATCACAATTTGACAAGAGAAGCTCCAGATATATGCAACACATGCACTGCAAGGATGCCCACCACCCCTATTTCCCCAGAGGTATATGCATCTCCAGTAAGGGATATGAAATACTATCAAGAAAAGTATCTGTAGTATCCTGGGTAAACTAGACAGAAAAGAATTCATTTGACAGGTAAAAAATGATCATATTAGAATAAATAAGCGAGCTATAAAAATGTGATATTTACAAAAGCAACCAAGTTATATACCAGAAAGGGATCAACACTGTAAGTTAACTAAGACACAATTGGGTCAAACTTGACTCCCTGTGTATGTCTGCCCCAATTGTAATCTTTGAATTTACATTAAATCTTTACAGTGCAGATCCTTTGTAGATACCACATCTATATACGGCTAGTCCCTTGATTCTAACTTGACTGTTTTTATACATGTAAATCTCTTTGGATATATATCACCAGATGTGTCAGAGACTTGACCACAGTACTTTAGACCACTAGATCATGCTGTCTTCTCAATTTTGTGTCTTGAGTCATAAATATGGGTCCTGTCACTCTACAGTGGCCATAAGTGGTTATAACATTAAAAAAAAAAAAAAAAATAAAACTGAATAAAGTAATGTAAAAAATGTAAGCCGATTGGTACAAAGATTAGCTTTCTACAATAATTTGATTTACTTGGCTCTTGTTTAAATTTCTATTTTGTATAGACATGACTTGAGATTTAAAAAAACAAAAAGATGTTTTCAATTTTAAATGCCGTATTGATGGTTTCCCATGAACACTACCATATTTCCATCAGAGAAACTCCCCATCATCCCCAATAGTGAACAATAAATGACAGACACTTGCACAATTTTAAACTTTTAATTGCACCCCCCTCCCCTCCAAACCAATGCTGACAAAGCAGTTTCATTGACAGTGTTAAAGAACAAGTACACTGATTACTTTTACAGGTTGTAGTCCATCCTCTTCACCTTTTATTCTTACTTTAGCAGCTATAGATTAAGGGGATAGGATAGCTCCAGGTGTCTGTTCCTGTATAAAGAGATAAATTGTACTGACTGGTTTAGTATTTGTTTATTTCAGATGGTAAATCAAATATTTGTATGCTGGTTCCATTTCTAATCATTCATCTCACAATCACTACAATTAATGTAATCATTACTCTCCCAATAAGTATGGCAAATGAACAAACACTTTTTTGCAACAAAACAGGTAGTAAAAAAATAAATAAAACATCAATAACAACAACAACAACAACATCACAACTTGGAAATGATGTGTTAATGATTAGGACAATGTATACTTAATTTTAATATAAGAAAGAAACTAATACAATTTAAATATAAACTAAACTTTAAATGTGCACTTACCATGCTCAAGCCTGGAAGAGGAGCAGAATTCAAATAATACAGTACTAACATTCAATGCTGCCGATGTATTTTTGGTGCTTAAATTTCAACTGTGACTAGTGCCAGAAACAATTCAGTGCTTTAACTGATGATTTCACTCAGACATTCTTCAAAGCTTCAACCAAACCTATCTGCTTCCATTTGCTTATTGTTACCACTAAGTAAACAGTACAATTCTATAAGCCTAAAGGGTCTGTTTCGAGTTTTACAAGCCCATGGTGAATAACGTGCATACGGCTGTGGGTGCCAGTGGTCATGTGAGCAGACCCAATGAGAAACTATTAGCATCTATGATTGCTGAAAAACAAATTAAACATGTCTACTGGTGCTAGAATGTAATGTACCATGGCACTAGAATCAGGCGCCACAGCACCAAATTTCCACCACTGTGCAAATGGGTTTCTTGGGCATGGCCTGAAATGCATGCCAAAAAACCTGGTGACAGAACCTACTCACTCAGAGAATATACCTACATTACATACATACAGAATAATTTTATAGCATATGAAACAGGGATAACATTGCATTTTTTTAAAATATCCTTTACCATACCCAGGAAAGGAATATCATTGTAGGATGTCCATGCTCATATACAGTATGTACTGATTTAGTTATACTTACTTTAATATTTAGTTGGAGAGGTTCCAAAAATATGTTTAGGTCTATATGAAGTACTATTGATGGTTTTCCATTTTGTTTTACCATGTTTCATTGAGATGCATTATCTACAGTTCAAAAGCATCCTTGAGGCAGAGGCAGCCTTTTATACATCATTTCCAAAAGCACAAAAGGTTACAAGTCACCTAATACTCACCTGGAAAGTTGAAAAATGACATGATGCTGAAGTGTACTGTAGTAACACATGTTTGTTTTACTGAATAAGGAAGGCCATTTCAACAAGAATAAGCTCTCAGAGTAAAAATATTTGTATCAGATTGGAACACGAACTATAGGAAGGAAAGCATAGCCATGTTAGAATATGTATATCAGTATGACTAGGTCCATCATTCTCATTTTTTACAATGGCACATTTCAATCCATGTAGTGTACAGCAGTGTAAATTTGTTAGAAAATCACAAAACAAGATTTTTTTTTTTTAAATACAGACCACACCAGCAGTCAATCATCATTTGTTATATAGAGAATAGCAGATTTTAATGCAGTAATGTGAACAGGATAGGCTTGTGGGTGATGCCAGACCAGGAAGAGACCGGACACAGTACTGTGGTTGAATGCGCTGGTGCGCGAGTTTATTGCAAATGAAAGTTTTGAACATAAAAAAAACAAACAAAAAAAAAAAAACACTTTCAGTAACAAAACAAAAATGGCACAGTGGCCAAAATAAATACTCAGAGACACACACACAAATAAGTATCATGCTGGTTTAAAGCCAGCATGAGAAGCAATTGTTATATTTCTTTAGTTCTTACTGTCTCGCTCTTTCGTTCCACCTCTGAACACCCAACCCTGTTCAGCCAAAGCTGCAGTTGTTATACATGTGACCATCTCCAGAGAATAATAAATCAATCAATCTGGAGACGGTCACATTCTGCACAAGTTTAGCATGGATGGGGAATTTTAATCCCACCCATGTTGTAAAATAATTAACAATAAAACATCATGTTTTTACACACTAAACCATACATTTTAAATAATAATAATACAAAATACTAAAATAATACAAAATACACATGTATAGTAAACATGTATAGTAAATAGCTATGATTTCAGTAATTATGCTTCTGTTTATAAATAAGCAAGAAACTAGTTGTATTCCAGACCCAATTTAGTGGTGAGTTTAATGTAATTAGTGCACATGTTGGCAGTTAATGTAAATGGATCTTTGTTCACTCTCAGGCTTATTGATTCATCTTCTCAATAGTAAATGTTAAAGATTGTGCCTGACACATATACAGGAGACAACCATGCATTGCAAAACCACAAGAAGATTTATACAAATAGTCTGGGTCACCCCCTTCAAATAAAAATCAATTGTAAACAATAGAGGATATAGTAAATTGACCATATATAGAGGTATGATTGAGTTGACTTATTTCAACTTATTTCACTGATTTCAATACTCAGTATGCACCACTCATCATTAATACGATTGTGCTGCAGTATCCCTGAAGAGAGGTATAGATGACATCAAGAACAAGACAGCCAATAGCAAACAAAGTGCTGCAATTGACCAACAGAATCAAGGCTAAGTGTATTGAAGTTTTAAATCTTACAGTTATTCTTACTTTTAAATAATATCCTGCAGAAATATTTGTATGCATACAGTAACAGATTCTTAAATTATACCCCACAGTTCTGCTGCATTATACTCATTCCGATGTGTTAAAAATAATGAAATATACTATGTTTAAATGCACTGCAGTAATACTCTAGTATATTTCTCAAGGTTAATCAAATCAAAAAGAATAATGCATTACTATATTATCTGACCTAGATACAGAAGATGTTAAAGATTGTGTCCTTTTTTGATTGATTGTTGTAAATTAGTAAAGATAAATTAAGTTAATGTTCTTGTAATATTGCTATTTTCTTGTAATATTGCTACTTTCAGCAATAAGAAACATTAAACCACATCACATTGTTACCTAAACCATTTACACAATCTCTGCATAACACATCTCTCTTTCAGACTGTACATAGTCTAAACTCTGAGTAAGAGAGGATACTCTGCTCTTGTTTGCGTGGGTTGGATGTATATGTACTGATTTTTTGTTTTTTTATTTTTTGCAATATCCACTTATTTATAAATATCCAAAGCAAGTATATTGAAATGTAGTTTGTACCTGTTTACAATTGCCATCTGTTATTTTAAAACAATGTGTCAATGAAACACAAAACATGTTTTTATTTGTATCCAGTATTAGATGTATGTTTTTGTGTTTTCTACCAGACCATAATTCTATAAAAATGTATAGAAAGTAATACTTCATATAATACTTCATGGGATTAAATTCGCTATACATTATTAGGGGTTAAAATATGGCAGTAAATCTAACAGTTATTTTCGTTTCTAGAGTACCTGCTTCATTATAAACAGCCGGTTTTAAAAGAGTTCATTCTACTGGGGCTGGTTCACCTCATTATGAGCTATTTCAAATGTGCTAAATAAATCAAATGTGAAACAATATATTGTACATTATATTTATGATAACAGAGACATTCTTTATTAAATTGTTTGGTCTCACATTTATGGATCAAAGTTGTGACTCTAGAATTATATGACAATGGCTATGTTTACAACAACCTTTAGCAAGCCACAATGGTATGTTATCTTCCCATAATGCACTATTTTGTCAGACATTCAATAAATTTTTTTTATGAAGTCTGTGATAAAAGGAGGTACGAGCTAAAGAGAGGGGTGATGACTCAGTCAGATCACGCAGGGTGATCTGGGTTATTTTCTTGGAATAGATGTCTCAGGTACAGTAGACTCGAAGGCTTGGGGTTTGCAAACAAATCAACAGCCTTAGGCCTTAGGGGGGTTGGTGGAAACAAATCAACAGCCTTAGGCATTTATTCTCTCAGTTGGACTACATGGACAATGATGGACTTGGCCATCTGGGGTCTAAGCCTTGTATGATATATGTGGATCCTGAGGACAGAATGAATGAAACGTCCTTGGCTCTGCTGAGCAGCTTTCATTGCATATCAGCATGAAGATGTGGATGTTACCGATTTAACGTGGTTCTTAGTCTTCTATCCATGAGTACTGTAACTTAACAGGACTCTTCCCAGTTGTTGAGTGGCACATAGCATCTTCAGCAAGTAAGAATCTGGCTAACCGCATTGACCAATCCTCCAATGTAATGCTCTTTAATGCCTCCTTTGTCCTCTGAACCATGCACTCAGCCTGGCATACAGAAGGTGTGAAAGGGTGCCACGATCACATGTCAGATATAATTGCACTGGACAAATTCCTGGAAGTCAGCTGACTTAAAGGCGGTGCCATTGTTGAATACAATTACATCATGTAAACGCTGTATTGCAAAAGATATTTGAGGACATGGAACTCATGGTGATGAGTACTAGTCAAATAGAGTGAGAGTCCACCACTTTCCTTGAAATAGTTCAACCAAATTAACATGCAGTCTAGACAATGGATTGGCAGTCCATTCTCATGGGTGCAATGGAGCTTTTAGTGCAATGTACTGTGTCTCTTGACATGTTGCACAGCTTTTAACATACTCCACCTGTACATCCATTCCAGGCTGAATGGATACACAAGTTTCTTGCTAATGAGATCATATGCACAATCCCTGGATGAATGGCGTGCATTGCCAGTTCAGGTATTACCACATGTCTCTCCCACAAAATACAATTCTTGTGCACTGACAAATCACTTTTGCATCAAATGAACAAAAAAGCAGCTGCCTTGAACATCTTCAGGCCAACCGTGTACTGTCGAGGATCTTTCACAATTAGATTTTTTTAAGCATGCAAATAACTTCCAATAATAAAACTGGTACTTCAGAATCATGAGTCAGCAATGGCAGGCAGCTCAGCACATCATCATTAGCCAGTTGTTTTCCTGGCCTGTAACACAACTTGTAGTCATAGGCTCCCAGCAACAAACCCCACCCAAGCATGCATGGTGACAAAACCTGTGACATTGGCTAAATTGGCATAGGTGACAGGTATAGGGGATAGGAATCACTTTTCATTTGTTTGTAATGGATAAAATAGAAAGGAAAGCAATGTAATCTCCGGTTTGTTTTGATTGTTTTTGATCACTATATGTCAAACAAGCTGTTTAAGTTAAGCAGTCAATCAAACTGTAATCCGCCATTGCTGGAAAACGCTCCTGTGATGTCACTGGTTGAAGAAGGCAGCGGGAGGTGTGTGAGAAGTCCATCAAGTAAGTATACTAAACAAATATCAACAATGGCAAGCAACGCGTCAGTAAAGAACCACCCGACAGGTGTATATCGTGTTGCCCCTGGTTGCACAAATTACTACTACAAAGATTCAAATGTGCATTACCACTGTCTCCCAAATAACAGAGATAACCAATTAAGAAAGTGGCTGCCGGCAATAAAATGGAAAACTGTCCCAGACTTACAACATGCTCGCGTAAGCAGCATTCACTTCTTTGTCTGTGATTGCAAGGTCAATGCCAGTGGAAGCTACATTAATGTCAAAACCAGCGAATTAAAGCATACGGCCTGCTCCAGTGTTTTTAACTTTTCGAAAACCACACAAGCTGTGACTGTGCGACACCATGTGAAAAGGTAAGACTCCATCAAGGCAGGGTGGAGAAAACGCAACATGTTTTGTCATGAGATGGCGTTGTAAGTTCGATTTCTGATCCTGATCTGATTCTCCATAAAGGTGTACATAGCAGTCCAAAACGAAACAGAATATACACCACTACACTTTGAAACTCTAAAAAATACAGTAAATCCTAGGTTGCAGATTGTAATGCGTGTGCATATTGCTTGTTGACAGTTCTCTCGACCAATTAAAACACGACCGAAACAGACTCCAGGAATACAAACACCAATAAGAGCAGCAGGTAGGTGGATATAAAATAAATAAAATAAAATAAATAAATAAATAAAGCACGATATCATGAGTTGGTCAGTTATATGCTTAATTAATCATTTGTTTATTTTATTTTTTTGTGTGCATTTGTGAATGACGACACCCCGAGAGCCATATCTGGTTGCTTGCAAAGTCAGTGAGCGCTCCAACCAGTGACGTCACGAGAAAACGATGTCAATAAGGTGGAATACATCAAAATTGAAGTCCCAGTTGTCGTAGTTTTAAAAGTCTTTTTGATTGTGTTATATGATAAATACAATGGTGTTTTGCCTAGGAAATGTTATCTTTAGCATTTGATGAATCATTTTAATGCACAAAGTCTTACCGTTTCCCTTCCACTTTAATTAATACAAAAACCACAACAAGGGCCAGCTTGTAATTTTGGGCATAGGTCCTTTCAGTTGAGGCTAGTGTTCAGGATGTAAATCTGATTGGTGCTTCCACTCTGTTTGGTCCCTTGTGACTCAGCAATGCCCCAACTGGAAGCGTCACAGAACATGCTCCTATGGGTTGTCGTAATGAGCCAAAACATCATCTGTTTGTAGTAACTGCTTTGCTTTAATATGGACATCTTCATGTTTAGCTTTCCATTCCCACATTGGAGAACAGGTGTGGAGAGGAGAAAGTAAAAATGAAAGTAAATATGTTTTCACTCTAGCACTTTTGGACATTTTTCTTTTTTAAACTCTCTTGTGTGTCAGTAATGATTTCTGAATTTTTTTGCACTGCTGATTTTTTTTTTTCTCATACTGGATTCATGCCACATTGGAAAGTGTATTGCCCTCATTTATATCAATTACCAATACCCCTGATCATCATATGTTTTACAAAAATGAAAATGATTTTAATTATTTTCAGAATGTCAGGCAATATCATTTGTTTACAGTACTAAGAGTATGCATATTTCATATTTATTTATTTATTTGTAGCTGAAAATTTATTAATGCTTTAACTCATTAATAAAAAATACAGTTTGTTGGCTTCTTAGTTGACCCTTAAATAAAGTGTCAAGGATTTTAATGTTGAATTTGATACTTTAGTATAACAGTTAAAAAAAAAAAAAAAAAAAAAAGATTTAATTGAAGTCTTTAACTTTTTAGCACCCTAGAAAAAAAGAAAGGGCATAAAGGAATAATTTAAAAATAAAACCAAACAAACATTACATTCTCTATCATTTTTCAGTCTTGCCATGGTGTTCTAGACTTGTTTTGATTTACTTTAATGGCAATATTATGCACCTTGCCAGCCAGCATATTTCTTCAATGAATACATAAATAGCAACTTGTCATCTATTTCTCTAATGCAGTAATATGACTTTGTGTTTTTTTCTTTCTGTTTAAATGTCAAGAATTAAAAATGTGTGGGAATGAATGCTTAATTGAGCAGTATCCATGAACTTGTTTAGTCCCTGCATTGTCATTTAATGGAACTGACAAAGCAAAGAGAAGAGGAAATCAGGGGGCAGAGTTTAATGGGAGCTTTTTGCTGTTGCGAAAGTGCATGCATCTAAAACTCAAAATAAACACGAGAAAACAGAACCTTTTTGCCAATTACACATTTTGAGCAGAGATACATTATTCAATAATGCATTTTACGTCCTCGTGTTCCTGCACATATTGTAAATAAGTGCTTAATTATCAAGCATCTTATGCTCGAACTCACCTGCAAATTACAAATGAGAGTGAATGCAAATAAAAACAGGTAAAACCTTACTTAAAAACATGAATTAGATAGTTGCATCAGGTAATTAAATGCACTAGTTGATATGACACTGTCACAAAGATGGCTGTAGTGGGTGATGTCAGACCAAAACCAGGAACCAACACAGAAGAAATGGAGAGTCGTGGAGTTTGGTGAAGCTGAGTTGTGCTCAGCATTTAATGATGCAACAAATATTTATATCCCGTGTACCAATGACTATACACCAACATTAACAGACTACACGTAACATACAACACAAATAAATAGCCCAGGGGCGAGGCACTTTGCCATAGACACCCACACAGATTTTTATCATGACAATTAAATTTTGGACATTGAAACTATAATACAGGGTATGAAAGTCTGTTCAATTATTAGAAATGTAAAGTGGAGAATAGAAATCATAGACCAAACAATGACAGACGACACACATTCACACCGAGCAAACGACAACTGGAAACTCAACAGTACAGCACAGCCACAGCGCTTCGGCAGAAACATTTTGATCAGAAAACTGCAGCTCAACCTGGATTCAGTGCTGAACCAACTGATATACACAAGAGAAAACATATGTTACTTGTGTTTTAAATTAAAAAATAAGTCAATTTTTAAAGTTTTGTATGTACATACAGTATACCTGTTTACACCTATTTATACACTAGTTTCTTTTGAAATGTTTATTTTATTATAGTTTTTTTTTTCATTTTGTGAATTAGTGCTTTATATATGGTAAGTTAGAAAATAAACCCTTTTATGTTTAATTGTTTATTTAAATACAATGTTTAGGCTGTGCATATGTTTGATATGACGTGCTTGAATCAAACTATCAGTTGCATCTGATAGTAGGTCTTTCATTTTAATATTGATGTTGTTGAAAATGTAACCGTCATCATGACTTCCAGCAGCGGTTTTAGATATAAGTATAACCGCAGCAGTTCTATTGTTAAGATTATCATAAAAACTGCTTTTTCAGTTTTGAATCAAATATCTTGCATAGCCGTGAAAGTCTTTTCCTTACAGATCCTGACAAAAAAATCCCTACTAGTTAGGGGGTTTCAAGATGGCGTTTTCCATAGATTTGGCGATTGCAGCAGGACACAGAGTGGTGATTCTTCTTAAGAGTGAGTGTTGAAGTAAAGCATGTAGACAGTCTGTTGTGAGTCTTTAAAGTGTGTAGAGAACATTTCTTCCCAATAGAAACCATGGTTTTTATGTCTAACCAAAATTAGGGTGTTTCTGGACTCCAGCCAATCACACAAAATGTCCAATGAATAACAGTAGTCTTGTTTTCATGTCACTATAATTGGTCCATTTGAAATGTGGGGATTGTTTTAGGAGTCACTTTTGTCTCATGTCCTGATTACATGTTTTAATGATTGCATTGTTTGAAATACACAGTTGGCTTAATATTTTAATTGTTTCTTTCCCCACCCCGTCTCTAGAAGACAAATTTTTGTTAAAAAGTTTAAGAGTTAAAATTGTTAAAGGATAAAAATCTGGTGAAGTATTTATTGAGAATTTCTGTTACAATTTCTTGAAGAAACTTCCGCTCTTTACAAACTAAATGTGTAATAGTGCATTTTTAGTTTGGAGTTTTAAACAATTTCCGTCTGCCCTAATGAATTTACTGACGTGATTTTGTGTTTTTAAGAATATGCAATAACACATATTGTGTTCATAATGATTTTAAAATCATGATGTTAGGAAAATATTCTTAATCTTTAAGTTTTTATCGATCCCTTACAGTAAAAATAATTCCAGAGGATGTCATTGTCTGCCTTTATTGTCCAAATGACCCAGCTCAGCTGGAAGGGAATGTGATTCTTCTTTTAAAGTTGGGTCGCCCTCTTCTTCTGTGCTTAAAGCAAACATTGATCAATGATCTGATGTGTCTTTATCACCTCTCCTTTATCAATGAGAACATGTTAAAGAGCTTCGAAGTGTTATCTGTCTTTTTTCTTTCTTCTAGAATCCAGGCTGATAATAAGCATTCTTTGAGTTTCTTTTGGACAAAATTTCTCCTTCTATAGAAGTCTAGTTAGAAAGGAGTTTTTATTCAAATATAGTATAAATAGTTTTTTGTTCTATTATAGCACAATGACCCATATTGATATTGAATTTCCATTATTCTAACGTCGTGATGAGTGATGTTTTTTGACGGTAAATGGCTTTTATGCATCACCAGATGAAATACTGTCATTAAACACTATTACTGGAACGATAAAGGAGACGGTAAGTTTTATCAATATTGTCCAAGGTATCTATTTTTATCCTTATTCACTTCCTCTTTTGCCTTCCTGTTTTTCAGGTTATGTTTATTAATATTATAAATTTTTGTTTACTCTAAGTGAGAAAACATTATGATATTATATGTGTTGCGTCTCCTGTGCATAAAACACTTTTTTTTTTATTATGATTATGATTATGATTATGATATATATATATATATATTATATATAAATATAATATATATATATATATAGATATATATTAGAACGAACCTAATGACTAAAGTTCTAAGTTTCACATGGCATCTTTATGCTATGATACTGGTGCCATGAAAATATAGTATGAGATTGTACTACATATTTAAATATTACATTAAAGAGCCTGATTTATACTTTGTGAGGTGTTTGTTCGAAATACAAGTGCATTTTCAAAATAATATTTTAATTAATTTATGCCTGAAAATCCTTGCCCCCCACCCCTGGAGATCTTCTGTGTGTATACTAGAAATGTACAGTTAAAACTTATTTAAGTTAACAATATTATTACCATTAAAACAGTTTCTTAAACACATTAACACTGCCAGTGCCCATAAAAAAATCATGTTATCAAATCCCCTGAAATGGGTTGACGTGTGGCTCGCAAGCTACAGGTTGGACTCTGTAAATACTACATACATGCCTGTGGGTACCAACATTGGTATTTACATTGACTGGATCCGAGGACAACCCCAAGACCCATTATTTGTCAAGAGATTTTGTCAAACAAAACTGCAAAATTGAGATGCCATATAAATACTGTACTTTCTATATGTACTTATACATATACACATAAAAAGTAGTTTAAAAATGCTGTTGTGAAAAAATGTGGGACAAGCGGCCTGTGTCGGAAAGGGAAGGCATGTGCATAAAGAGTATATAAATATATATATATCTATTTATATAATATATATATATCTATATATATATATATAGGAATAGTTTACACTGTACTTTGACGTGAAATTACCAGCTTTCTTGTATGAATATGGCCCATACTTTAATGGCTGGAAATTACTGCCATCTTTTATGAATATGGCCCAGAGCCTCTAGTAATTTTTTTTTTTTTTTTTTTTTTTAATTATGTCTCAAGCCTTAACTTTTTGGTGATACAAAGCTTTTGGCCATAGCTGTACACTGTAGCTACAATATACATTTGTTAAATTGCTAAATACCTATAGTTAAGATTAAACTGGGAAGTTTTATCAAATCTTCTACCTCAGAGATGAAATGGGTTGACAAAAACTTCAACTGCACCTGGGTAGTGACAGTATAGTTTCCCCATGCTGACTGCCAATATCAATATCAATAGCCTTTCTAGGGCCTATTATGATGTTTTTAGTGAACTAGACTGAGACCACCAGTCCTAATTGAGCAGCAACCAACCCAACAGATGGAGGGCAACCAATCAATACTGACAGGATTAAAAACAAGTTGTAGTCACTGTATTTTGTATTTCTCAAAGTTTTCCACAACAGTCAGTGTGTTCAGAATACCGCATTTGGTATGAGACAGTTTACCTAACCTTTTTGCAATTGAAGATGACATGACATAGACACTGCAGTAATAGTGACATGTCCTTTGTGCATGAGCACGTGTCACATTGTTTTGTAAGAAGCTTTTTAATTTTCAAGAATTATGTTTTACAGAATTAAATTGACCGAGGTCAGTCCTGGGTTCAAGAATCCTGCTCTAGTGAGCAGCTTGCAGTAGATAGTAAACGTTGTTTTTTTTTTGTGTTTGGGGTTTTTTTGCAGTTATGTGTTTTGAACCAAGGTTTACGTTTGGATCACACCTAAAACTGTGTACGTCTGGAACTTGGATTCAATAGAACAGGGAAATAATAGAGGTCTAAAAAGTGTAGCAAAAGTCAAATATGTAACCAGGGAATGCGTACATAATTATTGGTTTAAAAGGATGTTTTTACCAAAATAAATAAACAGTTAACAAAACACAATGTAACTGACTTTCTTTTAAGCCTACCCTTATCTATTTAGCAAACATTCATGAATTTAATGTACCCATAGATCGCAGTAACAAAAGCAAAAAATCTAAAAATCTCAATATTTCTTATGAAAATACCGTTGCTGCTAACGGAATCAATGAACACTAGGCTAGCACAAGCAGGGTAAAGATAAAAGGGGAGATGCGGTGGGAATTGTTTAAAAACAAAGATAAGGATGTAGCTTCATATGATATCTATATCAATGCATCTCAGAACACAAGGGCAGTAGGTGGAGTTCAGTTTTACTTTAACTATTCGTTTAAGGATAACACATAAGCTTCCACACATATTCTTATTTATAACCCCTTTAGGTAGCTGGCAAGTGCACAAGAACATAATGATTTTTCGTTCACTTTTCTTAGGAAGACTGTTGCCTTTCTGTAACATAAAATAACATAACAGCACTGAACCAGGAAGGAAGGATGTCTAGTTTAGAAGGCTTTACCTGCTTCAGTTAGTTATGCAATTGCATACAACACAAGGCGACATAGCAATTATTGAAATAATATTTACCTTTTTTCAAGATATTTTAAGAAAAACATATATACAGGAGATTAATAAAAAAAACTGACCTTCAGTAGTAGCAGAAATGACAATTGTCATAGAATAATCCATTTGTATATTTGAAATGTATTACCCCATAGAACATTTTTGCTGTATTATAATAAAGACAGATAGAGACAGATAGACAAGCACATGGAAGACAGAGATGTATTAAAATTCATAGATATTAGATGGATGCATAAATAAATTTGGTCCTAATGCAAGTAAATGCACATCATTTTTAAGACTTCCTCTCCAAAGCTTTTAACCACTAACAACTTTGTGCATGCATCAGTCGATAAACACCCATGCTTGACAGCTTGATGGATAACCTCTTTAGTTTTGTGAACACCAGAATAATACACTCACCCTTTTAGTTATGCTGAGAACTCATTATGTATCGAATCATGCTACAGCATCTCAAAGATGGAAGTATATTTAAAAAAAGCCTAAACCATGGACAATGTTTCTTACTGAACAGATATCATGAGTAGCAGAGTGAAGGATATATGTGTTACCTCAAGAGTGTAATAATTATATTACCCAATCTCTAGCAAAACATCCTCCTTTCATCAGTTTATCTACAGATAGCTTTTTAGAGTCATTAGAAAATGATTATTCTGGATTGCTACCCGGCAACATAACAATAGGTTTAAAAACACCCACACAGCAACCAGTCAGCACTAGTCAACCTGATATGAAGTTTCTTAAATGGATATATATATTTGCTTCAATTCAATGTGAACTTTTGGGATCCAAACCAAGATTAACTCCTGTTTCTGATAATGCTGCTGAATTACGTTGTTGGGAAATGTTAATCAGATTAAATATCTTGGGGATGTTGCTAGATTGTACACTTACATTTGCATATAGATAACATAATAAATAATGTACATACACAACATGGAGAGTAAAAATTGTATGACCCTGTACTGTTGCTGATGGATCTAGAGCATGTAAATCATTAAAATATGTACCATACAGTATATACTTTTCAGACACAAATATGTGACTCACTTTCATCGTGACTATCACGGAATGCTGAGTGGTGAAGTCACAGACCAGGAAGTACACAGAGGCACAGGACTGTGGGGCAAAGAGTTGGGCGTGTATTTATTTAATAAATAAAAAAACACAAACAAACACAAAACACTTTAATAAAACAAAAGGCACAACGGCCAAAACAAATATACATATACAAAACAAGTATCGTGATGGTTTCACTTCAGTATGCGTAGCTGTAGTGAGGGCTAGGCTGGGTTTAAAATATCATTTATGGTAGCCGTCTACGCCACTGAAGGCACTGCCTTCATATGATGTTAGATTGTTAGAGGATAAGGTCTTGACCAAACACGCAATAAAAATGCCAGGGATGTAAAATAATCACATTTATTTAAAACACAATTTTGTTTATATTCTCATATTACATAAACTAATGCTGTCTGTTAGGTACAATGTTCCAGCCAAATACTTCAATTTGATACACAGTCATTCTTTCTCATGCATTACACACTGTTACATAGTTTAATATAGCAACAGCTCTTTTTAGAGCAATACATTGTTTAATTTCTCTCTCATATTCAAACACATACACACAGCACTAGACAAGGCTGGAGGTTCCCAAATTAAACAGACATAAAAATGAAATAAACAGTGCTCAACATAAGTGAAAACAAAAAAGATAGGCTTGCCCTAGGAGTCAGGGACGGCAACTGAGCATTTTTTTCAAAACCGAGTTCCTCAGAAAAAGGGCTGTCTGCTACAGACATCTCAGCACTATGGATACCCAAAATGTACAACATCTCTCAAACGGGCGCTTTCCAACTCGACGCGTACATTGCCTCTTAATCGCTTAATCAGTTGATTCTCTGCAGCCACCTGCTCCAACCGTGACTCCCAGGGGGAGTCTAACACACAAAGGGGAACATCGTGATTTTTTACCCGCCAGCTTTTAAAAGAAAGAAAAAGGAAGTTACAACATAAAATCAAAAATCACCCAATCACACAAGCACTACCACAGGCTGGGGAACAGGCTTTTCCCACTAAATGCCCACTGCCGATTCATTTTAAAAGAAAATATACATAATCGACAATACGCCGGGGAGGATATACATACACAAAAATAAGGTGCTCAATTCTAAATCATAAAATGTGCAAAATAGAAATATGTATATGTGAAAATCCAAAACAATCATGCCTAAAAATACAATAAATTCAACTCGTTACATAGCAATTGTCATCTTTCTCTACTCAACCCTTTTCCCCCGACCTGAGAGATTGCTGCCTCTTTTATGCAGTTGTGCCTGAGCTCGATTGCTTGGCAATCACTCAATCGGTCTCAGGCACATTCTGATTCTGCATGCATATTTCTTTGGCAGGGGAGCCAATTAACCCTTCCCTTCCAACCCAAAATATATTAAACAATAACAATAATAATAGTAAGAATAACAAAATAAACATAGGGACGGGCATACCTTGTCATCAAGGCCTTGGCAGCAGTAGATAAAGGACTATATTTTAATATCATATTTTCCAACATTGCCGATCTGTATTCAACTAGAACCTGAACTCCAGAACACAATTGTGTTATAGTGTTCTGAAATACTGTCTACTTAGGTTTATTTAATGTTTAAACAGGTTGGCGAAATGTCAGCGAAATCCAAATTTTATTCCGCAACCTACCTGTCAAACATGTAAATTTACAGCGATTTAAGTAGACCCCTAGTTATACTAGTTATAAAAGCATTAAAAACAACAGATGAACACAAATGATTACTTTAAAAATTCCCTCAATATTTGACTACATTTAAACCAAATAGGTCTGTTTAATATAAACTAAAGAAACTTGACAATGATTTGATGAATGCTTTTAAAGCCTGGACTAGATTAGTTCATTTCTGTGCAGAAAGGTAATGAACTGTATTATTGTCCTTAGCAATGATGACATCCCCGTCTACCTGTCACTGTAACTATTGATAATTATGTATCATCGTTCTTTCTTTCTTTCCTGCATTTATTGACAATATGCTGAGACAAGGGTATGATCTTAGTCACAAACAGAAATGTTAACACCTGCATTGCGGATTGATTATTTTCTAATAAAAAAGGCTATTATACTGTATGTATTAATAGCCTAATGCTGCAATCAATGTGTTCGTTGATATGCAAAATCTATCTCTCATATGAATTTAATTAGTTTATTAGTGTTTTCTTCAGTACCATCGAGGTCAGACAGGCAACACACAAATAATTAATTGGAAGTGCATTTGTATTAATTAACAAAAATAACACAAGTGAAGCACAATTTGATTTTAACCCTATCCCTGTTGAATTACACAAAATCTACTAATAATCATAATAGTTCTCCAGCACAACTATTCTAAAGTGAAGAAAAATTAATGGATATAACATTACACAATTAGAATGGGAGCAGTGAAAACAATACTGAAGCTTTACAGTTCCTTTTTATATTATATAATTCTCTGAGGGTTAGACTTTGCCCTCCCAGAAGCAGAGACAAAGAGAGACAGGACAACAATATCTGTGTTTCCTGAAAGGCCAGTAGACAAAGCTGACATTCAGGGAAGTGATAAATCTTTTATACATCAGTGCTGGATGTACTGTAAGGTGCTTCACAAATGGGAGTCAGACAGCATTTGACAGCAAGTTTGACCTTTGTCTACAAAATCTTGTTCTCTGGGGCCTTTGAATGAAGTATTGATTTAGATTTATATAAGGTACTGTATCTTAATTTGTTCTTTTATTTTCATTTTGTGATTGGCTATGTTTACAACGAAAATAGAGGTAGAACGCTATGATTAGAGTGCTATTATTCCAGAAAAAAAAAAAATTCACTTGACCCTGCCCTTGACATCGGTTTACAACCAGTGGATATCGTTTGCCTTGTATGGTCATTAAGGAGGAGCTATGCTAATATTTCAGATGTCACACATTTTAAGAACAGTGCATCTACAACGACTTTCTTAAGATTTTTGAATTATATGACAGACAGTTCCAATTTTACTTACTGGTCTCACAGGAAATAAGTTAGCGTTTGCCTTTTTGCGCCTTTCTACTCACTCGCGAATCTTAGCGCTTAAAGACAAGGTTATGCCGTCTCCATTTTCAGTCAGTGAACTTTAATTCAGAAAATTGTTTTACTTTTAAAAATGTTGTCAGGATCTTACTTAAAGCTACGTTATATGTGGTTAAAATCGAAAACACATTGTTATAATATTAATAACACTTGATAATATTAATAACACAATTGATATTGTATCAAGTTGTATTTTATTTAATAATAGCGGTTAACTTCAAGCTACTACAAAGACGTGGTCGTGGAATTTATTTTCATGTGCATTATATTTGTGTTAAAACATTATAATAACACTTTTTAAATAATATGACAATAACTATTGTTTAATATTCCCAGTTTAAAAATCAGAGTTGTCATTTTAAGTTTGTAATCGCCGGATATTTACATTATAGGTTTTCTTGTATATACACGTCCATATATGATCGTATGAAAGTATTTATACTAAGCCAATCATTTTGTGTGTTTCTCAAATGATCTATTTATATGTCTCTTAAAACACTTTCTTTCACTAAGAACATATACGTTTTCAGTATATATTAAAACAGGTTTAGATATTCCCACACGTAGACTTGATTAAAACGTCAAAACAGTATTCTCTGAATCAATAAACATGCTTGTATCCACTTTCCCATAACATTTAAAAAAAAAAAAAAAAAAAAACGAGCATTTACCGTGAAAATAATAACTTAGTTAAACTTGGGCCTACATAGAATAAACGCTTGTATTTACTT
This sequence comes from Polyodon spathula, assembly GCF_017654505.1. NCBI lineage: Eukaryota > Metazoa > Chordata > Actinopteri > Acipenseriformes > Polyodontidae > Polyodon > Polyodon spathula. Next base: position 52,535,515 of record NC_054539.1, read on the forward strand.
ACGCCACAGTATGATACTACACAACACTTTTGAAAGGAAATAAACATTTTGCAATGAGTGATTTTTAAACATAAATTATACTGACAAAATAATGTTTTTAAAATATTTATTTTTTGCTAAAAAAACCCAACCCACACTGCACATCCAAACACAGCGAGCGCTTTACTTTAAATAAAATGTATCTATAAAAACGTAAGCGTACATTTACACTTCGATAAATAAGACGACAAATGTTACTTTTTTTAAATAGAAAAATAATGTCTGCAATACACTTAGATAAATATGATGTCAACGTCAAATTAAAAAAAAAAAAATACGGTCTGCAATAGCTTTTTTCGTTTCTTAAAAAAAATACAAATGGCATCTGTAAAATCTTGGATAAATCTCCACAGAACCTTGCCTTTAACTTCTAGAATTCGTGGGTGCGCAGAAAAGCTTAAAAAGGCAAATGCTAATTTATTTAACTGCTAATTTATTTCCCTTGACACCGGTACTTAACCTCCGGATTTACAGTAGCTTCATGTTAAAATAAAATATGTCTGGTATTGTTTGAGAGACACAGAGAGTTCATTTTGCTCCTGAGATTTCAGTGGTGTATCAGCCATAGTCTGGAGGTGTGTATATTTTGACTAAATCATTGGACAAGAGCCGGTTCAAATCACAGCTCTTCAAATAGTCTGATACAATATATATATATATATATATATATATATATATATATATATATATATATATATAAAACAAGTTAAAATGCTATAAGGATGTACACAACTCTCATGCTTCTCAGACTTCAATATGCTCAACTAGCTGCTGAAGAGAAACAGCAAGGATGGAGAGTCCAAGTTTACCCAGTGGAGGTGGGTTGTTGAGGATTTGTGGCATACTCTACAACCTGGTTTCTCAGAGAGGTCGGGTTCATTGGCCAAGAGTTGCGTTGCACAGTGAAGAACTTATCTGAAGCAGCAGAAAGGAGCAGCAACTGGCTGTGGTTGAGACGGAAAGATTCTGGATGGGGATCTCAAGCACAATAGAAAGAAGGCAACGCTGATGTACAGGTAAGTAAGCTGGGCTGAGCTGAGTCGGGGGTGGAGGGGGGTATGCTGGGACGCCAGAATCACTGTTGAGCCCTCTTGAGGTTTCGTGGGCTAGTCAAAGAAACACAAAGTGTGGAAGGAGACCACTTGAAGACCCCAGAGATGTACCCTACTTAGCTCAATCCAGACGGTTGTCATGCTGAATCGCTGGGGAGACCGCACTGGGTTGATCCCTGGAGCCAGCATTGCAGCCGTTGTGTGTGCTGATGTGCTGGGGAGGCAAAATGAGCTGATCCCTGGAGCTGGCATTACACTTCAGCAATCAACACCAGCCAGAAGGATATCTACATCATCAGATGGAAAACAACGCAAATGGATGGAGATGCAGATGAATCACATTAGTTCACTTTAAAGCTACGTCTTAGTTGGTGCTTATCTTGGCGAGAGCCGAGTTCAAAGTTCTACTCTCATGTAATGGAAATCATCACAATACTACAGCACAGGTCATCTATAAATCTCACTGAGATATTATCTCAGAATGAACAAGGACTATACAACCACCAGATTAATGCAATACTGTACCTTCTGGAGTGCATGTTTACAGTCTTTTTTATTTGCTGTCATATGAACATAATGGATGACCTGTTCAATATGTACATATATATTTGTGTCAGCTCTACGTATTCATTTCCTATTTTTTTTTTCTAAGATTGTGATAAACCAAATTGGAATCAAAACATTGTTTTATAGATCTAATTTAGATGTATTATGCAGTACTGTATATCATGCAGCACCACTGTATAATGTTCAATGTGAGACAAGCAAACAAAACACATGCTACAATGGCAGGGTTTCCATGGAAAAATAAAAAAAATATTAATTCTCACGCTATTCTGGTAATACTGAGTAATTTGAGTTTCCATATAGTTTTCTTTTTAGGAGAGAAATTCTCCTTCCAAATACAAAAAACCGAATTATATTAAAATATGGGAGGGTATATCCAAATGTTTACATTCCAATTTGGCCTTGCATGACTACTGACATCATACAGCTTTTTTAAACTGGGTTTTCACAAAGTTGTTAGGTTGTGCTGAAACTACATTTCTGGTCTGAAAAATTGGTATTGTATTTCCCAACAAAATAAATTTACAAATACTCAAATTCTTAGCAGGTATTTTCCATCAAACAAACAAACCAAAAAAATAAAAAAAAATATGTACAAATTACTCAAAAAAATAATAATTTTGAAGAGTGCTGGTCTCTTCCCAAACTCCTTTGCAGTTTCAGAGCTGTTACAGGCTGGTTATTTCACTTAGCTATTTTTACTTTATTTAGGCCACCTGACTGAAGTGATACATTTCTTCAAACATAATTCAATTGAATGATGGGCCTAAATAACTGTTCTGTTTCCAAGGTTATGGAAATCAAACACCTCAACATGTTAGTCTTTTAGGTGTATTACTGTCTGTAAAAACATGTAAAACATCAGGACATGTCATTGTATTGAATTTAATAATGGCTGTATTTTGATTTGACACTGTTTAGACCCACTAAGCAGGCCCCAATGAATGCTACATCTGGTGTGCATAGAGGTTGCTTTTTTGCCTCACAAGCAATGATGTGGTGGCTTTGTTTCCAGTTATCTGGTGTGTGGTGTGTCTCATGATAGCAGTATGCAAACCTCAAGAAGTTCTACTTTGCTAACTTTGAACTTCGAACCAGTAAAGGTTCATAAAAGTGATTCATATAAACATTGTTGGTAACCCAATCAGCCATGACAAAGTCGCATCGAAATGTCACCAACTGTTTTCCAGATAGGGCTGAAAAAGTGACACATTGCCTTACAAATGACTTAGAAAACGATAAAAACACACCAAATTCAGTATTACACAAATTAACACACAACCCCTTGTTAAATGTTTACATGAAGTGTATGCATATAATTCTTAACCCATTTTCAAAAGAGAAAGTCAGAGAAAGAGTATATAACCTTGTGGGAGGGTAGTGGGTGGAGCTTTTGGGAAGGACCAGAAATGACAGCAAACAGGAGCCGGAAATGGAGATTAGTCCTTAGAGCCCTGTACCATCAATGGTATCAGGGCAGAGTTTTATTTTACAAAAACAATAAAAATAGAACAGTCCAGTATTGCAAAAAATAAACAAGAAAACCACCTGGAATACCAGCAATGGTAAACTCAGGTTTGAAATAAAAAGAGTAAACAAAAATGTCACGGTTACAAAATAAATAACAACAAAGGAAGCACTGGGTTTCATTGTGGTACTGCGGTGGGTTTCCTCTCACCACTTCTTAGCTCCCTTTCACAGATTAATGGCCAGTCCTCGGTTCCTCACTCCGGTAATCCAACAGTGTCCAAGATTTTCAAGCTTCTGTGAATAACAGCAGTGAATGAAAGCAACACAACAAGCACAGCATGTGTTTTCAGTTCAGCCCAGAGAGCACGAATGGCAAAACCATACTGCTTAAATACTGCCAAGTCCCACCCCTGTAATCAGCACGCTGCCCCACGTCAGCCAATCAACGAGAACAGCACAGCTGATTGCAATGATGGGACCCGACGGCCGCATGGTTCTACCTTGGGCCAAGATGGCTGCCTGACCCGGAACTTCCTGCATGGTCAGAGTTCAGCCTCCTGATCCAATCACGGTCAACCCTACACAGCGCTGCCAGTGGTCGGGAGGGCAAATTACGACATGGGCTCCTTCCAGTCCTGTCACAAACCTACATTACAAATATAGGTTATTTGCTATGGCTAAACAGAATTAAAAGAAATGTTCCTTTCGGCAGTGAATCCTTCATGCAGACGTTGCTGTTTGTTATTTTGTTCCACTCGACCCAGGTCATAGCATGTCGACCCATATCCTGAGGTGGTCACTGCGACCCAGGTCAACCCGGGTACGACCCAGGTACAGTATGTGGTTTCACACTACACCAGATTGCGACTCCGGGTAGCCAGAACCCAGGTCAGAAGATTCGACTTTAGATTCACACGTTAATTTCACTCTCAGCATGTGACCTGAAATCACTGTCAGCATCAACAACGAGCAATGCAGCTTGAAGAGAATTCTCTCTGCTTATCCACTGATGAGCATCTCTCTCTAAAACTTTGGTTTGCAACCTAGCATCATGAAAAGGTGAAGAAATGTTTTTGCAGTTGTGTGGCCGTTTTAAACTGGGAGTGAATTAATGCTATTATAGTAGGAGCTGTACGTGACTACAAGTTTTAGAAGAGTGATTGTCGCAAGTCGATTGCCCTGCACAATGGGGAATTAGTGTTGGTGTAATTTTGTATGTGTGTGAATGGGCTTATTTTGTCTTTTTGGAGTTGGTTTGTGTGAATTATTGTTTACAGACAGGCGCTCGATTGAGACTTGCTGCCTGCTAGGCTTGGTTGAGGGGAAGGGAAGCAAGTGATTGGCTGTGCTGGAGAACTGGAGACTGCTGACTACTGCATGGGTTAACCAGAGTCAGGGTTTCAGCATTCACACAAGAAGAAACTGCAACCACTGGCGGTCGTGTGTATACCAGGGCAGGGTAGGAACAGAGCTTAGTTTCAGGCAACAGCAGCCTGCAGTATAAGTGTATTCCAGCGGAAACTCCTGTTTAGGGGAGTAGTGTTAGCCATTTTTACAGCACCGTTTATTTGTCTTTTTTTATTTTTTTACTTTGTTTTATTTTTCCTAAGCACAGCTTGCTGTATGTGTCCTCTGTGCGTTACGATTGCTGGTACTGTCACGTGGCCTGTTTGTTTGTTTTCGTTCTGTTATATGTCAATCAATCCTGTGCGCCTGTGCCGGCATTTCAACTCCACCCCGAGTTGTCTGTCTGTATTGCTGGAACAGCGGCTACCCACACACGTGACAGGAGCATGACCCTGTCCCAGTGATACAGTATTAAAAATTAGAGGGTGCTGAAATAGAACTGTATTTTTATTTAATCATATTCACAATAAATGTAGATATTGTGCCTTTATTTCACAAAAATACCACTATAATGTATAGCATTATATCAGGCTGCCTACAGTAGTGCTGTGCACCACTAGAAAAGAAAGTATTGCTTTATGACAGCACCACAAAAAGCAAATGATGAATGGGAACCTGCACAGGGGGCAAAGTAAGAAACAGTCTGCAAAATGTGAACACCAGAAGTTCGAGAATGTTCGTTAACTTCTTGAAACCAAACTTGCAGCCCAGACTTATAGATCACCTGGCAAGTAGTGATTATTTGGATTCATAGCCAATAAAATGAATTGCTCCATTCAGCATGACCACTGCATCAAATAGTTTGGGGTTTACAGCTTCACCATCCTGTAGGGTGTTATATGTAACAAGCAATGTAGGAACTGTTCTAAAACAGAGAGCGTGCCAACCAGGTGAAGTACACTTTAACAGAACATTTTAGTTTGAACTATAACATTAATAATTCATCTGATGGCTCTTCAAAGGACAGTTGAAATGTACAGTACAGTACATACTGTTCTGGACACTGTTGAGTGGTGAAATATTTTGATTTAATTCAAGCCTTTTAAACCATTAGCAAGAGCAATGCTGTTGGCAAGATCTCTGTTCATGACAAACAATCTTGATTAAAAATGTAATTTTAATATATGTTGAATGTGTCAAATTTCATATGACTGCAATATGTTTCTTGCTGTCAGTGTGTCTATTTGCTGCTTTCACTCGACATATCTTTCTTAACACATTTGCATTTCAAAAGAACATTGTTCTAATTAGATATTCTGATAAGATATAGCTCTCAATAATAATAGATTAGGGTCTACTGGCCCTTATCTGTCTGACAAACTGGTGGCTCAATACTAAGGGCCTCATTCACTAAACAGCAGTAATGTGTTTTGCATGCAGTAAGCCCCTTTACTGTGTGCTTTTTACACCTGCTGTATTCACTAACCAGTGGCAGGTAACCTAGCGCGTGGAAAAAGTGCCGTGTTCGAGTCATTTAAATATAATGAATAATGTTAATGGGTGAAAATGTATTCAAAAATTACATCACAAAATACTGCAAGTGAGGTATTTGATATGCAAACCATATTCACTTAAGGGCACTAACTTTACTAGGTGCCTCAGCATGTGTTAAAAGAACTGCTTATTGAAACCAGTGTGTCACAGAACCAGCAGAAGAGCTGCACAGCAGAAGAGCTGCACAGCAGAGCGAGCGAGAAGAAGAGTCAGGGAGAGAGTATTTCAGACCAGTCAGTTACTAGGGCTGTATGAGGAGGAGGTAGTGACTAGATACAGATTGAGCACAGAGATCGTACTAGCCTTAAATGTTAGGCCTGGAAAATTCACGATCTCATGAATTTCCCAGAAATCATGTATTTGACTGCCTTCTGTGAAAAAATATGCATTATATTTTTCTTACAGTATTTTACATTACTCTTCACCTCCCCTGTTCATTTCATACTCTTAGCAAGTAGAAGCAGCGCTACAGTAGCTGTACAAGGACCGGCATCAATGCCATGCATTTGGCTACAACAGCAACGGGGTCAAACAAATACAGGCTTCATGATTGGTGAATTCCTCATACTGTCTGCCTTTGTAATAGCCAATGTAACAGAGGGAGAAATACTAGCTGTTTACGTCTATGCTTAGTCGTATAAGGTGTTTTTTTTATTAATATTATTTTTTTTAGGTTGATAGGTTCTAGTGGCATATATGATGTTATGTCATTTACTAATAATTTGACGGTATCTGTGGTTTTAAAAATGTATGAAAACATATTTCTACATACTACTACACAATGTACTGTGTGTATAAAGAAAAACACAAAAGATTAGTTTTTTGTCATTTCAGTTTTGCAGTTAACATTTCTCCCTTGTTTAATATTTTGGGATTAAAGGCAGCAAAATAGTCTATGAGCATTACACGGTCATTTTATTTAATGTATCAATATAAATTTTAAAGGTCTCGAAAGGTCATACATTTTACAAAACTCAAAAATGTTGCTTCAAGGTTATTTAAAAAAAAAAATCTATTTTGTCGCTTGTTACTTTTTTTTGTAGCAAACACAGACCATTTTAAATGACTCTTGTTTCTAGCAAAAGTTTGTTACATTTTTAAAGACTGTTTCAATAGTGACGCAAGTTCCAATATTCCAATGTAGCCTACATTTTAAAGAGTAGCTAGGGTACATGTTAAAATGTTTCAGCATTGGTTTTTGAGAGACGTTCTTAACTAACAACACATAGGCAAGTTACATCAGTAGAATGTAATTAGTGTTCCGTGTTTGCGATTTATTCAAAATTTTACTGAAAAATTATAGGACTTTTACTGATTTATACATGATTTTTGTCTATTATTCAATATTTTACCGGTATTCTAGGAAATACACAATATTTTTATTGAAATGCTGCTTTATTTTGACTCTGACAGTAATAAGCAGCCGTACACTGTACCCTAGGATCAGCAAATGTTTAGATGTCAGAGGATCAAATAAAGTTCAAACATGGTTCTTTGTCACTTCACAAACACATTATCACCTGATTATGTTGGCCAATTAAAGTCTGATTATTGTGGCAATTGCTGTGCATCATAACTAGTAGCCTGATCAAAAACTAATACTGCAAATACTGCTGCATTGAGGTACATGTTTGCGATGACAATAACAGAACATGCTGAAAAGTAAGCGACACCTTAAACTAAAACAAGAAAGTGAACTGAGAGACAATCCATTTATCTAGCTTTTACACACGCTTTAATAGAAAGAAAGCACAGAATGACTGTTAATGAGTTTGTCAAAGCTCTGTGCTTTGCTGGACAGCCTCTGTTTATTGCAGAGAGGTATGTTTTGATGACTTTGTGCGACAGCACTGCCTGTAGTAAAACACTGCCTAACGCCGTCAATCTTAATCGAAAATATTTGACAGAAAATGGTGATGCTTTAGTTGGTAAACTTATATGGAATACATTGATGTAAATGTCCAGTGTGATTTTTGACGCATCTCCCGATGGCTTGCACCACCCAGTTCTGCCATTTTTTTTTTCTTTTTATGATTTCAAGGTAAATAAACCTGGCTTGTTTTGTGCTGATGTCATGTTCATACCTTCTGTTGATATTATTTCCATCAGCACAGCGATTTCCTAAACATTCTCAAAGCACCAGCTAACTTGGGAAAACGTGGCTTCGACTTTCACAGATTCTGCTTCATCATACATGCCAGGGACATTATTAATCAGAAACCACAACTGCTGCACATAAAGACATAAAGTATGTACCCCCTCCCCGTTTTAACAGATGTTTCAATTAAAAACAATTTTTTACTGATTCTATCCCAATTTTAATATATGTTAAATAAACTCTGAAAAATTCCCAGATTTTTTTTTTTTTTAAAAGATAAAAACCAAAAACGCAGAACACTAAATATAATGTAAATAGAGTTTTCTGGTGAGTGTTTTTATTTTAAATGTTTTTATTAAATAGCAGTTTCTTAACACTCCGTAAAATGTGTTAGTTTTTTTGTCGTTTGTGAATTTCTTTAAAAAAAAAAAAAAGTGAATTTTCCGGGCCCCTACTTATATGAGGAGATCAAATCTGATCTAGAGCCACTTACAGATAGGAGCCATGCAGTGCCAGGTCTAGTGAAATTGCTGTCCACACCACATTATTTAGCATCTGGGTCATTTCAGACAACTTTGTCAGCAATTGGTTGGATATCCTATCCAAATATTCCCTGTGTGTATGTTGCAGATGCACATTAGCACTTTATTATTTAATTATTTAATTATTTTTAGTTTGTGTTTGTTCACTCGTATATGTTTTGTTTCTTTCATCATGATATGATTTTATATTTCACAGTGCACTATTTATGATTGATTGTGTGATGTTTTGCTTTTGCATTTGATTTGGCCATTATTGTTGCACATTTTAACTTGATTGTTTTTAATAGTTTTAGATTTCGATCAATAAATCTCCTTGTTGATAATTATTGTTGGTATCCTGAACTTAGAAATTGTCTGTGTGAGGCACCTGTAACGTGTACACCAGATACTGAATGCTCTGTGGAAGTGCACCACGAATTATATCTATTATCACAGAGAGACAGATGCTCTCCATAATATAAAAGTAGCCTTTTTACAAAGTGTCTGGCTTTCCAAATGTATTGGGAGCTATTGACTGCACCCACCTAGCACTGTCACGACCCCAGGGTATAGAGCATATCTTTCATAATAGGAAGAATTACCATTCCATTAATGTACAAATGGTCTGTGATGCAAAATTGAGGATTCAATAGCGCAGCAAAAAAACCACTCAGACAGTCTGGGATATATGAAGATTTCAAGGAATATAAAGCTAAGTGAATGTAGCGACCGCTGCTTCATTTTTTGTGAGCTGTGTGGCCACACGGTAATTCTAGTCATTTACTGTCGTTTAGTGAATGAGGCCTTATGTATTGTCGTAGAGATGCCAAGGAAAGGGTGAAGCAGCTAAAAAAGGTCTTTACTGTAACAGGTAAATCATCTTTTTTTCAATAAAACATAGCAGAAGGACCTTGGGCTGGGGACGTAATGCAAAAGCACTGCATTGGAATGAAACAGGTTTTGGGATAAACAGAAGACAATTTTGGTGTTTTAACATATGAGTCAAAATCCAGAAAAAAAGGGAGTTGAAAAGATATCTGATCACTTCAGGGACAGGTTAGCAAATGTAACTTATATCTACACTGCTTCTAGTAACACTTATACAAACTGGAAAAGGTTGCTTCTAATGAGTGCTCTGATTTTTTTTCAGAGTGCTGATAATACACTCATCATTTGAACAAGAAACTGAAGTAATTTGACATTCTCTTCAATATGAATCAGAGGACTGTGGGCAGGGTTTTCGAAAGGCTGTAAATGATAACTCCAGTGTTAATCAACAAATCAGTATATAACATTGATTTTGGCATTTTCAAGCAGTTGTTATACCTATTTCATTATTAAATAATCGTGCTAATGTGATTTCCAAAATAATGTTGAATTACGAAATAATGTTAATATCTTAACGAGCAGTGCTTCTTATGACTATTTCTTTTGTTTGCATGGGAATTTAAAAGCAAATCTGTGTTAATTGTCATAATTTATGAGGAGTTAATTTGCACTTGGAAAAGGTGGGTTTAACCCTTCGTGGTCCTATGTCGGACCAGGTCCGACATTACAATTTTCCCTTTCCAGTCTAAGACGTAAAGTACAGGTATCTAGTTGTTTTTTCTCTGGAAAAAGCAGAGACAACCTTTCAATGGCTGAGTGAGACCGATAGGAGCCAAATGAAGCCGAAAAAAGGTGTATCTGATAGCCCCATGCACCACAGAGATATCATGGACATAAACAAAAGAGATAGCTGCTTCTGCATCCAGAGCTTAAAGAATATCACATTTTCAGAGCTTACTGAGATGTTATAGTAATAAAATAATGACTTGGATCTCATTATTGAGGAGTTTGGCGATAAAACTCAGTATGTAAGTCTATAAAGAAGTATGTTAAAAATAAAGCGAACAAGGGGTACGGCTTGGCTGGAGATACAGTACTGACTATACTTTACGATTCAATGCCTTTTAAACCTGTTTTACTCTGAAAAAAAAATTTAAACAGTGGGTGTAAAATAAACAGCATGTGTGAAAATAAATTTGACCTGACACGCCCACAAAACGCTGAATAAATGGACTGCAGTGTTAAAAGATTCGTAAATATATAATGAAGTGCACAATACATTGTATACATGTATAATAACTAACTAACTAACTACGAAATGGCACTTCAAACTTATTTATAGACTTATTTATAGACTACAATCGTACATACTAAAATATACAAAAGTAGATGTCAGCATAAGAAGATAAATTCCAACCAATATACATAGATGGCTTACCCCCATCCAATAATAATAATAATAATAATAATAATAATAATTTTGGTAATAATTTGGTTAACAAGTTCCCCTTATGTATTCATTGAGACAGGAAGTGATGTATGTGACCTGCGACAATTAAGCTTTTTAATGAGAAATTGGTTCATTAACGACCTCATCGACTCAATTTCAAAGGATTCATTTTATTAACAAATTTTGTTTGAATATGACTTGCTACTAAAGCTCTAGTTACTATACTGTGAGTTTGATACAATAACACTGGTTTTTGAAAATCCTGCCCTGTGGCTGTAATTGCCTATGATAATGTGAAGGATAATACAGTGCAGTGGAGGGCACATGCTCCAGTAGCCACTTATGCAAAGGTACAGTGCTGTCAGATTTACATAAATGTGTTGAAGGAGAAAACAAAAACTAAAATCCTATTTAGTCAAGATATGCTAATTTTTTTTTTATATGGTTTTAAAACAAATGGATTAGTAAATGTAAATTAAGTTGTGTATTTTCAGCAATGAAGGTGACTGATCAGTCCAAAGCAATAACTGTGCTCCATAGGGTTTCTTAGATATGCAATACATTTGTTTTTCCATATATACAGAATGCTCCCTGATGAGAGTTTTGATGTCACTTACAGTTCAATAAACATGATATTGAACTTCAGTTTTTGCCTTTTTTGATTAGTTTATGTGTATGTGTTCCTATGTGTGGAAACTGAAACAGTTCCATTTAAGGTTATTATGTACCGAACTCAAAGTACTTAAGGTACATAAAAGTATGTTGTTAATCCTCAGTTTTTCTTCATATTCCTAACCTAGAAACTACAAGAATCAAAGCAGTGTAATTAATAGTGTGATAACTAGGGGTGTGCTGATGACCCACAATGCAGTCTCATGTAAAATGTATTTCTGGCACTGATTTTCATTCAAAAAGTGACCAGACAGTGATTTAATGTTTATGTTTAAGACCCAATACTAGTCTCTTGTACTTCTAGCTTGGGAGATGATTTAATGCATTTGTTTTTGCTACAAGTAACAAGTAAAATACTTTTTAACTTGTGTAATAATAACAGATAGACATTGGATCCGAGTACTCGGCACAATCGTAGTACTTTTAAATGACATACATTCTGAATCGATAAGTCTTACAGACTTCATTTTCACTCAGACACACTCACTTTCGGTGCTGCAACTATGGATGTAATTGCTTCTGTGTTTATAATATATATATATATATATATATATATATATATATATATATATATATATATATATTTTTAAATATATATATATATAAAACTTTTCAGTTAATGAATTCCTCCAGATCCACCCTTATACCCCTCAGTGTGACACCTGAATCTGTGATGCTGATGTCCCTGTTATGTAAAGATTTTTTTATGCAATCCACGAGGTGATGTCTGAATTTAACCTCTCTTAATCTTAGTCAAGGTTGATGCCTCGGGAGAGCGCCTGTGCCTGGCGTGATGCTGTTTTAAATTCACACACTCATGTCAAGGACAGGTGCATTCATTTAAGGGTTATTTTTAAATCTATTTGATTCATTGACAATAACCAGACAGATGCTCACCGCAGCTAATGCTGATGACTGTCTTGGAAGAAAATTGCATTTTGAAGTGAGTCTCCTATATTAAAGATCAGACGTGAGAGACCTAGTGATGCTATGTTCTATTAATCTCACTCTTGGTGAGTAGGATCTGCTAAATTAACTTATGGTACTCTTGCTATTCTGATCTGCCCTTACTATATGAAAAAAAAAAATCATAAAACAAAAAACTCTGTAATCATTTGGTTTTAATATTGATGTAGTATGACTGTAGTTGTTTCTTGTAATTTGTAGTTAATTTATTTCCAAACACAAATTATTGTCGTACATCAACTGTACATATTTAGAAGGGCACATGTTAATTTCAGTTAAACACACTGGCAACTACAAACAATTCTAAATGCAATCAGTTTTAATAAAGGTGGGAACAAGAGATTAGCAACCTCATTATTTATTTATTTATTTCACTTAGTGTGGTTATGTACTGCACATATGTTTTTGTTAAAATTACCTAATTATTGAAGTTGGTATTCTCAGGTCTTCCTGGGTACTTGCTTCCAAATAAATTAATGTTACTGTTAAAATGGGCCTAACAATCAGTTGCAATCAACCATTAAGTATCTGTATTACCTCATAGGGTAAGGTAAGGTAAGGCTTACATCAAAAAACACTGGCACCATTAATTTAGTTTTGATATTGCAATACCCTAGACTCCAATATTTCCTTAAGTATGCTGACAGCTTGTGAGTCTTTCTTATGTTCACACACTTGTGACTTTAGTATCACTCTAGGCATGTTTCCTTGCTGATAACGAGTTGAGCAAGCAGGGTTGACTTACCTGGACTAATCCAAATTAAAGCAATAAAATTAAATTTGCTCTTTTTTTTTAAATTAATTTTTTTATGGGCTCAAAAATACATTATTCACGCACCTAACATGGGATGTTTATTGAAAACTTCACAAACCCTGTTACATGTGCCATGGGTTGCAGGGGCTTTGCAACTTTTTCAGTTTATTGTTTGCATCTGATGGGAAATAGCTCATAAACTTGTGACATATTTACAACACTTGTGTGCAAGGGTGTGGGAACCAGAGGGTCAGGGGGTGCAGCAGCCACCATGGCTTGAAATACAGGGGTGCTGTGCACCTGCTGGTGCAATGATAAATCCAGCTAGTCTCGTGAATCTTATAAGCTGTGTATGCTCTGCTCTGCGCCTTTTTACATTGCTTTTGAACACAAATGATAATAGACCAAGCACTACTGACTGTCACAATAGGGGCAGGATATTTTATAAATCGCATGTCGCAATCTCACAATAATCGGTTTGTGTTTAGGGTACATCAGAGGCTTGTATACGGTTATTGAAATGCACCTAGTTAATTAATGTTTTTAGCATAAGATAGTTTTGAACAGCATCCCTTTATATAAGATTATTCAAGAAAATATGTTGAATGCGAGCATTTAATTAACACTAGCCACTAATTAATATGACAAAGAGAAAAATACTCATCCGGTAGTTTAACACACAATCTTTATTAAAAAAAACAAAAAAAAAACACTTAAGCAATTCCAAATATTTGTTAATGATAAAAGTATTGGCACCTTTACATTAAAGGTCTGTAGATGTATAAAACTAATTAAAATATATATTCATTGATTGAAAACCATAACACAGTAAGTAAGCTGCATTATAAAGTCAAAAGCCAGAAGAAAGAGTAATTATATCCACCATCTGTTGAAGACGAGCGGTTTGGCACACAGCAGGTGATGGATTCATGGTTGAGGAAAGCACTTGTAGCAAACTACAAAAAAGGAAATAACTACAGAGAACAGTATCAAGGAAATATGAAATACCAAAATCATTAGTATGCTTATCATGGAGAAGAGAAATCTGGTAAATTAAATCTAGGGAGATTATATATATATATATATATATATATATATATATATATATAGATATATAATATATAGATAATTATATATAATTATATATCCTTTAAAAAAGTATCATAATTGCCACGTATTCTTCATGAATATTGCTATACTTTTATTACAGATTTAAAGTTCAACCTTGATTAAGCCATCCATCAGCAGCAGGCATTTCAAAAGAATACAAATTTGTAGTAATGAAGCATTCAGAAATATATATACTGATAAAAAGTACCAGGAAAAAGTAACAGCATTTGATATTCATTATACCTATTATTATTCTATAATGTAAAAGGAATCAAGTCTAATCAATTAATATGTTATTATTACATGTTTTCTAGCTCTTAATGTAGGTGTTTGTGCAGGAAATTGTATCTTCACTTCCCTCCCAAAAAGTAAATTATAACTCCCCTACTAATTGTTTGATTTGATGCTGTGTAAGAAATCAGAAACTGGAAAACCACTTAATCTAACATTTAATCAACCCCCAGTTAGTTTAATAACTTGAGGTACATTATTTTATTTTATTATTTTTATGATGCTTCAATTATAAAAAATATCATGCACATATCCAATCTTGAAAATAATAAGGCAACTACACAATAATTATTATTATTTTTATTTTTTTTTAAGTAAAGCAAACATTAAATATGGGAACAAATATGAGCATACAGTCACAAATGTTGTCAAGGCATTCACTTGGTCCATGTGATGCATTTCGCACTAGCTAGCCCCAGATTGGTTCAATATCTACTTCAGGGCAGCAACTATCCCCATAAGCCCCCTAACTGTGAGAAACAGATTGCATGAGTCCTCTTTAAGAAAGATCAGCTACAGCTGCTCAATTGACCCACAACACCAAAGAGACATCTGATTACTCCATTGATCACCAGAACTGGCAACTCCATCATTGGGCACAGTTCTGTTCACGGATGAATTAAGATTTCATCTATTCACTAATGATCAACATGCTTGAGTAGGAGACCCAAGTAGAATGATATTCTCAATTTAAAATATATATGATATACTCAATTCAATTGAATATAACTGTGTTGGAGGGGACTCACATATAAAGTGGGGGAGTGTAACAAGGTAGACCTCTGCCATGTGGGTGCATGCATTCGCTGCTGAGTGACAGGCAGGAGATCAAGACGGAGGTTGGAGTTGATACGCCCCGCAGGCAAACGGGATTTGTTTACATACAAACAGACAAGTCACGTGACACAACCAGCAAAATAAACTTCAAACTATAAAATAGCTGCTCCTTAATACATGGAGGTCCAGCTTATTCACCTCACTATACTTTTAAGGGAATCTAACACCCCTGAACTAATCTTTACTCTAACAAACCTCGACTCAGGCTACTCGGCTGGCCGCCGGCGGGTTCGACTTGCTTACTCTTCGTAATCCAACCCTGGTTCACACACACACAGCTTCTTGTTTTGACTCTGATCTCGGGTTACCCTCACAGTGAGCTGAGGCTTTCAGCAAGGTGTTTACATCTCTTTGTCCAGGTAGCATGGACAATGTTCAGCCCATTGGCTTTGACTTTGCAGCAGCCCTGAAGTGAATAAAAGGGACCTCTTTATACCCGACACCCCCGCTAGAACACACCTACATGATGATTATGATCCCACAGCAAGCAATCACACACAGCAGGCAGGCTCTCTCTACATAATTATTTACAGTCATTACACAAAATACTTACAATATACATTTACACAGCCCTCTTCATATGCAGGGCTCCTACCCTGCCACAAAGGAAGAATTTTAATTGGTGGTCACATGGATCTTATTGTCCTTCCAATGGGTGTGTTTGCAGTTCATGATCCCCCAAGACGTCATCTGCCGCCTGATTAGAAGCATGCCCCATCAATACAGAGACTACGTCACCCCCAGAGGTGTCCAGTCTGAGACTTTCATTTGGACCACTGTCAATTGATCAGAGACCTAATAAAATTAATTGATCTGTTAATTTTGCCTTTTTAAAGAAGCTTGCTGTGGTTTAATGATTGAAATGTGAGGGTCGTAAATTGAAAAATAAGTGGAAGGAATCTAAACTTCATGTTCTGTACTTTGCATGGAAAAGCCATCCTGTTAAAATATAGGAAAGGTCTGGCATCGGCTAGATCAACTTATTATTCTAATTTAATTAAAACCAATAAAAAAAATCCTAGATTTATTTTTGCTTCCCTAGATAAATTAGTAAATGTAATACTCAGACCCCTAACATTGGCTCCTCTTATACTGTAGCTACAGTGACTTCTTAAATTATTTTCAAAATAAAATTCTAGACATCAGAAATTGTATTCTACACTCTCCTTCTGTTATGGAGGATTCTTCCATAACTGGACCATTTAGACCTGTAATTGCTCCTGTGGCGGCTTTTTCCTTGATTACCCGACAAGAATTGTCAGAGATAGTCCTGCATGAGAACCACTGCATGTGCTCTTGATCCCATTCCTACTAAACTATTAAAATATAAACTTTAAAGATAAATGGATCAATTTCCTTCAGTAAAATCCCCTTAGCACTTAAGGTAGCTGTGGTAAAGCCATTGCTCAAGAAAACTAACTCGGACCCCAAAGTCCAATCTCAAATCTGCCATTTTTAGCTAAGGTTTCTAAAGAGAGTTGTTGCCAATCAATTACACACGTTTCTAGCTCTTAATAGCGTATATGAAAAATGTCAGTCTGGATTTTGTGTTGCACATAGCACAGAGACAGCCCTTGTTAGAGTAGTAAATGATCTGTTCATAAGCTCTAAACCAGGTTTTTCCTCAATTTAAATGATCCTACATCTGTACTGCTTTTGATACTGTGGACTGCTCCATTTTAATGAATTATCTTGAAAGCTCAGTGGGATTGTCAGGAGATGTCCTTATTTTTCGGTTCATCTTTGTTGGGGATGTGAAATTGACGTTGTCTGATGTTCTGCAAGGCTCTAATTTAGGTTCTTTGTTATTTTCGTTATGTATGCTAACTTTAGATGACATTTCCGCTGACATGGAGTAAACTTCCATTGTTACGTTGATGAGAGCTATATTTGACCCACCTGTTTAGACTGCACTTGCACATCTCCTGATCTAGCCGTCCTACTATGCAGTGGACTTGCCTGACCTAAGCACCATGTTACTGGGTGCTCAGCTGATGCACTATTGCACAACTATTATGTCATTGTGGATACAAATTGTATTAATTCTAAATTGCTACTTCTATACCTACCTACCTATACATATTGCATTCTAGTAGTTTTTGCACTTACTAATTGAATTATTGTTCTTTCACTGTTACCTTGTATTGCCCTGTAACACCCATAAGTCACCTTGGATAAAGGTGTCTGCCAAATAAAACAACAACAATAATAATAATAATAATAATAATAATAATAATAATAATAATAATAATAATAATAATAATAATACTATTTTGCCTAACAAAAACAGCATATTGTATTGTACATGTTCAGCTATACATGTCGCATTTGCTAAGTACATGCTAAAGAATCTTCACTAAAGATGAGAATGACAAACAAAAAGGTTTAGTATTTAACTGAAATATTCAATATTGAAGGAAACTACAGCCTTCTTTGAATGCATTTTCCAGGTGGTAATTCAAAGGAGCTGCAGACTAATTTGTCATTCATCCTTCCTCTGAACTTCACTACAATTTAAATAATTAATTTAAGGCTTTTAAAGTACACTTGTTCTCTATCGATTTTGTGTAGGGTACTCATTCTCTCTTAATGGTAGTCTGATTTCTGATTGCTACATTGCTCATAAATATCTTAGAAAGTAGCTACAGATTAGAGAGCTGCAGCAAATATGTTAGTCTGGAATTTGAACAGCTCTAAACAAGCCCTTTGGAGCTTGCACAAAGTTTTCAGCACTGTTCATAAAAAAAGGCTTGTACTAGATCGCATCTCAAATTAAAACCTGAAATACTGCTGGAAATGTTTCAGTTTGAAAAAAGAAAAAGGAATCCAATTGAATAAAATATAAAATAAATGAATTAAGTAAAATCAACAAAAAATAATGAAAGAAAATAATGAAAAATGAATGTATTCTGTATATAGTCAGAAGAACATCTTGTCAGTCTGTCACCAACACAATGTGAGTTTATTTAGTTTTTTTCTTAGATGTAATAATTTCTCCCAAAAATGTTATACCTCTCTTCCAACTTTCTGTTATTATTTATTACAAAAAAAAAACTTGTGTCATAATTAACTAGAAGAATATATAGTTTAATCGTTGATCAGTCATTATGAATACAAATGTTTTCTTCATTATTCCATTAGTAAGGCTGTCTATCTGGTACGCTTCATCCCAGCGATGGAAATTCCCAATTTCCAAACAATAATAAAAAATAATCTTCTTCTTACATGGAGCTGTTTTTCAGTTCGGGTGCCTCGTACAGAAAAGCGAACATGGTTTGTAAAACATGTAAAGAATACAAATACAGCTAAGTTTTCTATGTGTTAATCCTGATCGTGCTGTTTGTTCAGTGACTTGTTCACAATCAGTATTCATACAGTTTATTTCAAAGACTCCTCCCTGGCTTTGTTAGAGATGAGATCGCCTATGTTGTTACTGTGATATGCTGAAACCGTCATTCAAACCATGGACAAGTTGCTATTGTGGTTACTGTATTGCCGCTGACAACAAACACTATTTTTGATTTTATAATTATTTTTTTTACTTTATTAGATATACTAAATTTACTTAAATAGGACAGCGAGGAAGTAGAATAGTCTACATTGACAGATGTGTGCAAGATTGGCAATTTTCTTTCACCAGGCAGAAAAAATATAAAATACATGAATATTGTATTTACGTATTTTTGGTTGGATTGATTTGGAACAGTGATTAAACATGAAAAATAACATTTGAGGTCCTTTATCAGAGATTAAAGTTATCGTATTGAGCAATCAGGTTAAAGAAAATCTCAGATTAATTTTCTAATAATTAAATGGAATCACTTGTGCTGGAAATAGTTCATTTACCATACTGCAGATGATATTGCTTCAGCACTGCATCATATATTACAAGACTGGAAGCTGGCTGGAAAAACAGTTGCATTTGTATCAGACCATGCAGCAAATGCTATAGCAGCTATTCACAAGTTCAGGCTTACAGTAAATGTAGATCATTTATTGTTTACTGCCCACACGCTTGACCTAGTACAAAGTGATGCTATGAAAAGTGAGGAAATGCTTGTAAATTGTAGATAAAGGACATGTAAAATGATAAAAAAAATAAAAAAAAACCTTGAAACGCTGGAATTCAACTTTATGCTTGAGCGACTATTAGAACAGAAAGAGACTGCTACAGCTTCCCTTGTCATCTTAAATGCAAAAATTCCCTTGCTATCGCAAGAAGAATGAGAGGCTATTTCTGGTGTACTAGCAATCCTGCAGCTTTTTGGACAGGCTACTCTTGAAATGTGGGCTGACACATCACTTCCTCCAGGATAATACCTGAGGTTCGACTGCTCCAGTTAAGCACAGCCTAAGCTATTTGGAAGTATACTGACTCATCTGTGTGTAGCGCAAGCTGGTAGAGAAGGTTTGCCAGTTTGGACAGTACAGATGCTGCAGCTGCATGCACACTACTAGATCCCAGATTTTAAAAAGTAGCTTTTTAGTAACACTAGCCATGCCACAGAGCTTGCAAGGTAATTACAGACATTTATTCATTTAACCAGATGTCAGGGAGACAGTGCAAACCTATAGACATGTGAGACAGCTATCATTCAGGAAGCAGCAGACAAAACAGCCAACCAAAAGTTTTCGGGATCCCTTTGAACAGAGATGGCAGAAAAAGATGTTGTACAAAGTGCCTTAGCAGAAAGTAAAATGGTGGAGTGATACATAGATGAAGCTAATGCCTCATGTGAGTCAGATCCACTATTATACTGGCATACCAATGACAAGAAACACCCACGTCTAAGAAGCTAGCCAAGACATTTATTAGTTGTTGTGTCTTCTGTTCCTTTGGAACAAATATTTTCAAAATGTGGGGAAAATAGCATAAAACAGATTTAAGCCTGCTCAAGTGAATAGTTTATGTTCCATTATAAAAACATGCTGCACAAGCATTCAGATCGATAATGACATTTGCATTTAAACTACTACTAAGGTCAGTACACACATTACTTGGATTGTACACGCAGCTCTCAAATTGATGCAGGGTTGTTGAGGTAGAGAAATGTTTTTGTAAAGAAGTGTGGCAGGGTAAAGCATTCTTCCTTGTTCAGGGGTGAAGTGTGGCCTCTCGACCAGGGGCAGCACTGTATGCGCTAACTCCCACCCTTTACCTCTCTCCAAGATTGCGTGGACCTTAAATCTAATGTCCAATTGGGTTGGCCATCTTGAGAAAGGTAAAACCGCACATGTATTTCAAACACCATGTTGATGAGTCATTTTCTTATTAGCTACCCCTGTTCCCTAGGTAGGTGCAGGACTGATTCAACAGGTCAAGTTTGTTGTATATAAGGGGAGTGTGTGGTTGAAGGAATCAGTCATGCTGTGGAGGTCAGGATAGAGGAGAGGAGCCCAGAATACACAGACAGTGAACTCCACTTGTGGCTATTCTAACCTTTTGGTTTAACGACAGTGCCTGATGGATAGCTGAGTGGAAGATACTTCGGGACTGTTCCAGAACCTGCCGAGTGAGCTCGGGGAGAATTCCGATATGTGGCTACCTGCACCTGGCTTCCTTTGCAAGCACAGAACAGCTCGCAAG
The DNA here is from genome assembly GCF_017654505.1 of Polyodon spathula. Classification (NCBI taxonomy): domain Eukaryota; kingdom Metazoa; phylum Chordata; class Actinopteri; order Acipenseriformes; family Polyodontidae; genus Polyodon; species Polyodon spathula. The sequence goes on from NC_054539.1 coordinate 52,556,658, forward strand.
ACCCTAGAATGATATACATAGTGGCTGTGCAGAAGTTACAGAGACAAGCAGACTATTGTTTACATTTTTGTTTGGCCCTCCTCTTTAAATATCCCACTGTTTAAACGGTCACAGACGGGGAATAAATAAACCACTTAACAGCAGTTTTGGACTTCCAGTTTGTGTATGTTGTCTCCATCACGCACAGGCACTATCTCCCACATTTTCGTAAATACATTATTTTTTGTATTAAACCATGCTAAAGTACGTGTATAAGCCTTTAATCCTGTTCTCTTATCTTTGTGAAGATTTCTATATATTCTTTGTGAGTTTGTTTTTGACCCACTGTGGAAAATGCACAAAATTTTCTACAAATAAAGTGTTGAAATGTTTGTCAGAAGATTTTTCCTTCCATAAAAAACTGCAAAGTTTGTTTGAATATTTTTGCATACTGGTAGTTTATTTTTAAGTGCACAATGCGTTCGTATATATGTTTAGGAAATATATTTGCATGAAAATCTAGTTAAAATATTTTTCTAGAATAGGAACTGTGGTTCCAAAGTTTGTACACGGTTCTAGAACAGGTTCCAGCTTTTTTGTAGAACCACCCATCACTAGAAAAAAGTAAATATTATAAAGTATTTGGTGCTGGAATCAATTAATTAAATTATCCCACCCCACATTGTGAAAAGCTGCTATGGAAAGGAGGGTATAGGTATTTTTTAACTGGAGCTTGAATTCCCATAGACCATCACTGAGCTAGAAAGGAGCATATCTGCAAACAGTATTGAGTTTTTGAAGTTAAGACTCAAGCCTATTCCTAGGTTGAATGCTAAAAATGCTAAAAATGTTTCCTCTCTGATGTTTTGACTCCTGATCTTAAATATAATAAATTTAGCTTTGCATTTATACTACTGATCAGTACTAATGCTAAATTAGATTGTGTATTCACTTTGCACCTCAATTATCATTTCTTGTAATGTCTTATTTAGCCAGAGTTTGGATAATGTTTATTGGGTTGTTTTTTCTTGGGTACAGTTTCTTAGTAACTGAATACATTGGATTCTGGGAGATGTAGTTGTTAGTGGAAGTTTTGTGCAGCAAAATTGCTTTGCGTTTTTGTAGGAATTTAATTTTAATTTAGTATTTCTGATTTTTTTAATGCATTAAAAACAGCAGGTACGCCTCTTATCTGGACTGCTGTTAGTGCCCAACACAAATCACTGTTAGTGCCCAACACATATCACTGTTAGGTGAAGATGGTTAGATTGTTTTGATTGGGGGCAAATGGAGTCTGCACATGGAAAGCCTGTGTCATTGTTTGTGTGTTTATTGTATTTATTTATCAGGGACACATACAATTATAACATAAGTGTCACTTACATGACACAAGATGCATTGCATTTTCAATTTAGCCAGTATTCTAATTTCCATTGACAGTCCCTGGGCAGACATTGATGACAACTGTAATAAATCTCCATATTACTTCTACTCTAAACTATAGCAGTAACCTCCTATTGAATATTTGATTAAAAATACATACACCATTAAAGTCATAAATTACCTATTAAAAGTGCATAACAATCAGCATCTTACATAATCAAGTTACAGTACAATTTATATAATATAAATATCCAATATACACAATTCAAAGTCAAATACATTCAGAATAAATTAATGATTGCATAACTGATTATGTTTCAACCAAGCCTTAAGTTTATTACAAAATATTTTTAAATCCCTTAAGACCTTAATTTCTGAAGGAAATGAGTTCCAGAATAAAATACCTCTTATAGAGAGAGCTGTGTTGGTAAATGCTGTCTACGCTTTTCCACTTTACAGTTCCCACATACAGCTTCCCTTGTGAGCCTATTAGTATACCCAGAGACTTTTTTCATGAATTTCTTTAATGGCGGAGTACATAATCCATACAAAATTTGAAATACCATTTTTGTATAAGAAAATGTTACAGCGATGGTATCTCACAGATTTTTATCCAAGATTTTTAGAGCTTGGTTATAAAGAGAACGTATTGGTTTAATTACCGATTCACTTGCTTTAGACCAAGAGGTAATACAAGATGATATATGTGTATCTTTGCAGACAATGACAATTCAATACTGACAAAATACTTTTAGGCTTCTATGTAGCATTTGCAGCAAATTGTGTCAATCTTATCAGTGAATGAGGTGTTGAGTGTTTGAATGTGTTGAACCTTGTATGCTCCAATAATGGGCTCCTAGTTTATGCTATGGGAGTTGCTTTGGCTGGAGAGACCCGCATTGGATTATAGTTCAGGTAACCCATTTTGCATTTAGTAGGAGGAAACCATAGTATCTTATTTCTATATTGTTCTGTGTATTGCCTAATCACAATAGACTAGTCCTATTCACTCTTTATTTTATTTAGAATATTATACCTGCTCTCAAATGTACATTATTTTACAAATTACTTGTAAGAAAACAGTGAACAATGCAATGACATTCAATGTATTTCTGTTACCAACTAAAAAGCCCATTTGAAAAGCTGCTTGTGCAAGTTAACATATGGCAATATCCAGATGGTTTGACAAGAAATGTTTTCTGGAACAGCCTTTCAATCATATTTTGTCAGACCCACGTCCAACTGTTTTGCCAATAAATGTTTTGTAAAAAAGAAAAGAAAAAAATACACAAATGCTGATCTGGAATAAAAGGATGGGGAAAAGCCTATAAATTACAGTCAAGGGAATGTATTAATCACAGTGAGACATTTGCTAAAATACTTTCAACAAAAACACAGGGCAACAAGTAAATAAGAAATATATTTCATTGTCAAAGAAAACAAAGTGCAGTTCATTGACATCTGCAGGTCTTCAATAATGAAATACATTAAGATGAAAAATTCAGTGCTTTACAGAGACTATGTAATTTCCATCTAGTAGTTTAGATCCATAGCCTTTTATTTACAAAAATATTAGCATTAAGAACATATTTATTTTCTTGAATTCAAAAATGTTATAATATTATAATATAGTGATGGTACAACAAAACATATACACATTTCTTTCCTAATCATTTTGAAATGTCTTTTATGTTGAGTGGAAACAGGCTGCTGCTGTTCAGTTAGAAGCCATTAAATGCGGTTATATTTATTGATCTGTCACTTGTTACTTTGAAAATGGGACATAATACAGGATTTTCTTTTTCTAAGGCTAACTGGCTCAGGGGTCGATTTGGTCAACCCTTCATTAGCCACCACTGTATTTCATTAGTGCTGTGGTCGGCAAAGCCTCCTTGGCAGGGCTGTATCAAGGGCGGAGCGAGAGCAGAACTTCATTGTAATATTGCCGCAAGGAGGGCTGACATGGGGGATTCTCCATATGATCTTTATATATGGTAGCGGTGGGAAAAACACAACAAACTGCATACTGTACACGTAACGTTTTCTGTGTGTCCGCTGATGTTGAAATACCAAATCGCACAATATGTCATTCAAAACCACTTGACAATGTGGGGGGCACCGGCTGAACAGCTGACATTTTGAGTTACGTTTCACTTTCAACATATCGGAAACCAACTTAATAGATGCAACACAGATGCTATATTATTTTTACTGATATGTACTTGGAGTTTACAGGGGCACATTATCACAATTGTTACTTTATTCCTTTTTGATTTGTTTTCAATCGTCCATTTTCAGTCGGTTGAAACAATTTAATATGCCAGTTTTTTTTTTACCGTCATGGATATTAATGGGAGAGGTTGTAAGTGGCCCTGAGAATAAACATTTATTATGTCATTGCAATCACTCAGGTGAAACAATGCCTTGTAATTTGCCCAAATATCAATATTTTTCAACAGAGCAAGGTCCCTCAGGTTATAGAATAACACATTTTTATCCATATATCTCAAGCAGAATACATAATAAAAAATTCAGAACTTTAATTAAAAAAATAATAATAAATAAACAAAAACAACTAAATATTGTGTTGGGAAAAAAAGCTGATAGTTTGTATGGTTTCTGAAGTACTTTATAATGTTCCTGGGTTGCCATAGTGGAGAGACTGAGTTGCTATGGCCTCCCACACCACAGCTCCCCCAGAACCCAAAGGCTCGGAACCCCAATGGAATCGGTAAGACTGTTTTTGGGTCAGGGGGCGCAGAAGAACAGCCAGAAGCTGTGAAGGGACCTGAGGAAAAACATTGCATTGGGTGACCTGTCTGTCACATGGCTTTTTTTTGCTATGAGACATCTCAGAAGAGAAGAGCATTATCGGTGATCCACTCGAGATAGACACTCGAGCATCAGTGGATACAAATATGCTGTAGGAATGTATTGTGAATGTGCCACTGTTGAGGGAAGTGGAAATAAATTACTTTGTGTTGTATTACATGAAAATAAGCAACAGTGTAAAAGATGCAGTTAAGAATAATTTTGACAGCTCTATAGATATTATTGACATGCTGTTTGGGTTCAGCTGCTAGGATACCAGCTTATCCAATACCGTGATTCCTTGTCTCATGTACCCTGCGGTTTCTGTTGACTGTGACGTTTTGTTTTTTTTCCCCAAAGTATTCACTGATTGTAAGTGAAAGAAGAATCTGACACCACTTATTTCACCTGAAATGTTAAATTGTTGTAATTTATTTAGTTTGCTACTTCATGAGTCTGTGAGAAGGTGAACAGCAGGTGTTTGACTTTCAAAATAAAATTCTTAATAACTGAAATCCAGACTAGCCAGCAAAGAAGTTGCATAATTAGAGGGGAAGAGGGATGGCCTTTATTAATAATATGAACAGTAGATTGATAATCACAAAAGATTAAGATAGATTTTTCTGCCAAAATAGGCCCCAGAGATAAGCAGCAATGTCAATGGGGAAAACCTCAAGTAAGGCTGTGGATTTAAGCTGAGGGGGAAGATTTTTGATTTCTGGAGGCCAGACATCTGAGAAACATTGATTAAGAACAATTCCACCAAAATTTATTTTAAAAAAGCATCTGTATGAAGTGAGAGGTTGTGGGCGGGGCAGAAATGAAGTCATCGTAAAAAAGAGAAAGGCCTTTCCAGTGCTGTAGGAGAGAGGACCACATCCTAATGTCTTTCCGGGCTTCAGCTGTAATATTAATGTAACAATTGAGATTTGTAGCTGTTGTAGAGAAAGCAAGAGACAACAAATAAATGCCCTACATTTTACAAACAATAGAGGAAGAAGAGATGGATTTTAAAAGTAGAAAAACCATTAGAAAGGACAGCAATTAGATAATTAACAAAAAAAAAGATGATCGGGGTGATATTGAAGAGCATCTGATAGAGCAAAGATGTTGGTGGGGGTAGAGGCTATCAGTAATGATGAATGTCATTTGAATGAAAGAAGGCAGATGGAACGTGAATGACATTTGGCACAGAAACTGCACATATGTAAAAATGGCATCATCTGGAAATGCAGAATGAGGAATTTCAAATTATTGCACAGCTGTTTGCTCGCCGGAATATTTGATGGGTCTTCCATGAGAATCTTTGCTTGTTGAAAAGGCAGGCGGAGCTGAAGAATGAATACGTGAAACTGCAGACACACGACTCCTGAAAAAATGAGTTTTGTTGAGAGCAGGGGAAGAATAATTTGAGGCTGATGAGGAGGCTGAAGAGGAGGCTGCTTTTGGAGACCGAGGTAGAATAGGCAGTGGAAGCATAAACTCTGCAAGAGTTAGCACAGGTTTTAAGTAGCGGTTACAGTGCTGTATTTTCTGTAATTTTATGCCATTTTTTTTTTAACAGTGTATGTTATTTACTATTAAAATTATTATAATTATTCATGAATATCCTATAGGAATCTTGCACAAGATTTATAAGCCTCACTAATTGACAAAATTTAAATGTTTGGTCTGGATAATAGAACGACCTATTACATAAATTATTATGTTCATGTTGCAGTGAGAATAATTTGGTAATGTTTAATTGACTAAACAACATATTAATTTCATTATTAGCCAGCTAAGTAAGCTATGATTGTAAAATAACACATTGATTAAATAAATACAGTAGGATACATTAAGACATTCAATGCATCATGTATTATATTTTTATTTCCTATAAATGCACTAGTGGATAACCCTGTAGGCACTTTGCATAACAAGAAGGGCTCCGTGTCTTTGGACTCCTAATATGCAACATAGAGGTACGTATTATAATCCTTTTACATTCTCATATTGCTAATACACACCGACCCAAAGTATACAAATTAATCTAGATTATACACACAAAAAAATATTAAATAAAAACAAAAGCATGATTGTATTACATAGCCTATTTAAATAAATCTGGAGGTACAGTGGCTTTCAAAAGTATTCACCCGCCTTGGACTTTTCCACATTTTATTGTGTTAAAACATGGAAGCAAAATTGATTTAATTAGGAGTTTTTGCCACTGATCAACACAAAAAGTCCATAATGTCAAAGTGGAAAATAAAATCAAAAATTGTTCTAAGTTAATTACAAATACAAAATAGAAAATAATTGATTGCATAAGTATTCACCCCCTTGAGTCAATATTTGGTAGAGACACCTTTGGCAGCAATTACAGCCATAAGTCTATTTGGATAAGTCTCTATCAGCTTTGCACACCTGGGCACTGCAATTTTTGCCCATTCTTCTTTGCAAAATTGCTCAAGCTCCATCAAGTTGGATGAGGATCTTTGGTGAACAGCAATTTTCAACTCTTTCCACATATTGTCAGTTGGATTGAGGTCTGGGCTTTGACTGGGCCACTCCAGGGCATTGACCTTTTTGTTTATAAGCTACTCTTGTGTGGCTTTGGCTGTATGGGGTCATTGTCCTGCTGGAAGATGAATCTTCTCCTGTTCTAGGTATCTTGCAGACTTCAGCAGGTTTTCCTCCAGGATTTCTCTGTACTTTGCTGCATCCATATTTCCCTCTATCTTCACAAGCTTTCCAGGCCTTGACAGAGAGAAGCATGTTGCTGCCACCACCATGCTTCACGGTAGGGATGGTGTTCTCAGGAGGATGTGTGGTGTTAGGTTGCGCCAAACATAGCACTTAGCATTGAGGCCAAAAGGCTCTATTTTGGTCTCATCAGATCATAGAATCTTCTTCCACTTGGTCTCAGAGTCTCCCACATTCCTTCTGGCAAACTCTAGCCAAGATTTGATGTGAGTTTTTTTCAACAATGGCTTTCTTTTTGCCACTCTCTCATAAAGGCCAGTTTTGTGAAGCATTGTTGTCGTATGCACAGTGTCTCCCAGTTCAGCCCTGGAAGATTGTAACTCCTTTAGAGTTGCCATAGGCCTCTTGGTGGCCTCCCTGACTAGCCCGGATACTCAGTTTTTGAGGACGGCCTGTTCTAGACAGATTCACAGTTGTGCCATATTCTCTCCATTTCTTAATAATGGGCTTTACTGTGCTCCGGGGGATATTCAATGCCTTGGAAATGTTTTTATATCCTACCCCTGATTGGTGCTTTTGAAGAACCTTATTCCAGATTTGCTTTGAATGTTCCTTCTTATTCATGATGCAGTTTTTGTTAGGAAATGTACTAACCAACTGTGGCATCTCCCACAGACAGGGGGACAACCTGAAATCATGTGAAACACCTTAATTGCACACAGGTGGATATATATATATATATATATATATATATATATATATATATATATATATATATATATATATATATATATATATATATATATATATATATATATGAGCTTAACATGCAGCCTACAGCAGTCAGTATTCCCAAGTGGTTTCCCATCCAAGTACTAACCAGGCCCAATATTGCTTTGCTTAAGCATTGCATGGTAAGTTCAATTTGAAGAGCTTTTTGCCGTCAGAGACGTTGCCCTGGGATCACTACAAGGAAGTATCTCTTCTTGACCCCCAACAAATTATGTGACTTCTAAAGACAATTGGTTGTACCAGAGCTTATTTAGGTGTGTCATATCAAAGGGGGTGAATACTTATGGAATCAATTATTTTCTGTTTTATATTTGTAATTAATTTAGAACAATTTGTAGAGTTTATTTTTCACTTTGACATTATGGACTTTTTTTTGTTGATCAGTGGCAAAAACTCTTAATTAAATCCATGTTGTAACACAATAAAATGTGGAAAAGTTCAAGGGGGTGAGTACTTTTGAGAGCCACTGTACTCTTTATTGACTGTCTAAGGACAGAATGCTGTATCTGTTCCCCCAATTTCTTCAATGTTTTCCATGTTCATAGTTGATTTGACTTTTATTTCTAGACTTGTTAAATAAGTATACAGAGGCGATCTATATCTATATTTTTTCATTTTATGTCGGTCCCTTTTCTTTGTTTGTTTACCTGCAGTTCTTTTTTGACTAACAGCATTCTTTTTGTGAAATATTGATTTCCAAATTATGTCTCTTCTTCATTGGCCATAATTTTATAGTATCATTTTAGAAATAATCTCTTCAACTAAATGCAATTCAGCGTAGCTGCATGCATGTTTCAATGGGAGTGCTTGAAAGCTGGACCAAGGCCAAACTGCCAGGACAGGACACTAAAACAATGTACTCTTCCAGTTCCATTTACTATATAAGGGCCAGATCCTCTGTGACATTTGTGAAAATTCAAAGAACATATTGGTTGGAGGATTTCCTTTGTTGATATTTCCTGGCTTAAACAATCAATAATGAGCTACAGTACTGTAGAGTTTTCCAAACACACTCGACCTACCACACTTATTTAAACTCCTGTGGTCAATTTGAATAGATCTCCCATTTTGCCAATAACAATACCCCGCAGAGCAGCACAGCATGTAGGGACACCACGTGCAGAGATAGACTCAGCAGGGCTCCCTGACAAACTGAGTGAAGAGCTTTGCTGCAGGTTACACAGCTCTGTTGACAGATGAAAGATCAGCAGGCAGATTCCAAACTAATGGCCCAAAAACAAAACATAACAAATTATTGATTTTTGTGTCACTTGTTACATCTCCAGCTGATAGTTGCATTTTAATTGTACTATTTCAATGATTATTTCTTACTAGTGTTGGATGCTTTTAAGTTGCATCAGGAGAAAAGACTATAGTATATATTGAAATTATGGTAAGAATTAAAAATATACTCAAATGTTGTATTACCGTAATTATCAATCTATAAAGTGCACCTTGGGTATAGCAGGAACACCTTGTATATGTTCATAGCTGAGTAGCCTGGAGTCACACATGCACCTCTATACCAATGGTTATCAACCTTTTCATCTCAAGGATCAGTGCTCCCAGCAAAGGTAATCTTAAAATGGCTATTGTAAAACAGAGACCTATCAGTTTACAACTATTTTTTCTTTCTTGTGTGCAGGTGTCTATGAAGATGTGACAGCTTCATCTAATTATTTAACAAGATTTCACCAGACATAACAGAGTGGCTGCTTTGTTTCACATTCAGTAACTGTTAGACTGTTAAACAAATACTTCTTGTCATAATTTCGACACCACATCTTCTCAGACTTACACTAAGTCCTTTTCTTTGTCGGTGGTACAAACAGATTGATACATTTCGATAAATGTGCAATTAGCAGAGCATTGAGGTTTGGGAATCTCAACATCTTTCAAATCACTGCCACTATGTACCAGCTGCAATAATAATTAAATTGAGTGATATAATACAGTTAGGTTTTTAAATCAATGTTACTACAGATAAATTTCTCAGAAAATGTAATAGTACTTGCCTAAGGTTCTATGAAAATCTATTAATTAAAAAGTAGTTGCTGAATATAGGGAGTTTGTCTTAAGAAACTTGTATATTTAAATGGCAGCTTGTGAAGGAGCACTGTAAATCTCCCTCCCGATCAGAAAGGGAGATATTTAAGGGGAGTGGTACGCATCCCCAATGATGGGCTGACTCGACGACTGTAAAAGATGGAGGGATACTTAATAAAAAACAAAAATCATGTACTGTACTGTGAAAGAGCTGCCATAGAGAAGATGTACCCTCATAGGCTTGTATCTGATTTTAACATTCTCACTGCCCATTACATTGTCTCATTCTTTACATGTGCCTGCTTCCTTTTCTCTGAGACAACCAGATTAAATAATTGTTACTGAGGAACCAATCATTAAATACTGAACACACAAGAACTATATGCACGGTGGCATGGTGGTTAGCGTTGCTGCCTCACAGCACCATGGTCCTGGGTTCTATTCAGGCCTAGGGGTCTGCCTGTGTGGAGTTTGCATGTTCTCCCTGTGTCTGTGTGGGTTTTCTCCAGGTACTCCCGTTTCCTCCCACAGTCCAAAGACAAGCTGTTCAGTTTGGTTGGTCACTCTAAATTGCCCTGTGTGTGTGAGTGGTGCCCTGCGATGGACTGGCATCCCGCCCAGGGCGTAGTCCTGCAATGCGCCCTGTGTCTCCCGGGTTACTCCGGCTCACCATGACCCTGTAAAGGATTAAGTGGTTAATGATAATGGATGGATTGATATATATGCACTATTGGCCTTATCAGGCATATCTGTTGCAATGCGTTGAATGTATTTGGAATTTGGTTTCATTAATCCAGCTTTATCCAAGTTTATGGGGGAGTCAGAAATGGAGAGAAAGACAAAAAAAAAATGCCTTGGCCAGAGCAGAAAGAAATGTATGCAGTAAGTTATTATATAGCTAGTATTAAAAACATTTGGCAATATTCATCACTTAACATTCCTTTTAATAAATAATTGTTTCTCCTATTATTATTATTATTATTATTATTATTATTATTATTATTTTATTATTATTATTATTCGTAGTCGTAGTAATATTAGTATTATTAATAAGAAAGAGTTTCCTATCTAGTTTTGCAATTTATGTTTTTTCTGTTGCTGCTTTACCTTGGTTGAGGCCTTGTGTAACAGTGAGCTTTGATGTCAGTTGCAGAACTTTGGACCCCGTTTTGGATCAGTGCCGGGCACTAGAAGGTGTTTAAACTAAAGGTTAAATAACAACAATAAAGATAAGGAATCATATTACGTGCAACAGAGACTGTGATTGCTTGTTGATTTCAAAGGCTACTTTCAGATATCCAAATATCATTCAAAAACTCTACCTTAGTCACAACATTTTGTATTTTTCCATTGATTCCAGTAACCACGTAATTAAGACAAAGCATAAGATAAGCTTAAAACAGCTTCTCATAGTATGCTTTTGATTTGTAAGATTTATATTCTTAAATATAACAGGGAAAAATCAGCAATTTCTGGTACTAAAGAGCTATATGACAATATTACTACAGGCATATTTGTTTGAGCTGGCATATGTATAATATGTATATGTATATGTACATATATATCTGTTTTAGTTTTTATTTTTGTATCTGTTTGTATTTTATTATGCGTTATATATATATATATATATATTATATATATATATATATATATATATATATATATATATATATATATATATATATATATATATGTTTGTTTTGTTTTTATAAATTTGACTATTTTTGTCCTGTAAAGTGCTTTGAGATACACCTGTATGAAGAGCGCTCTATAAATAAACTTTGACTTGATTTGATTGGATTTGATCATAAAAAAACAATGAAACATTCAAGTCCTTTTATTCTAACCTATATTAACCTGAATCCGATCCTGATGTAACCAATATACATTTGTTTATAGATAACTAAAAAATGCTTATAGTCTCTGAACTATGACCTCGTGCCCCACAATGCACTCAGTAAGATATCACTGCACACTCTGTCGAGGGTTATTGTTTACATATTTCATCAAGGGGTTGTGTGTAAATTTACTAAAACAGTATATCAATCGTTTTCAGAGCACAAACATGTATATGTCTGTGGCAAGGTGCTCTACCTCTGTACGTATTTTTGTGTTATATGTTGTATGTGGCGTGCTATTGCTGGTGTATTTATTGGTGCAAGGGTATAATGAAGGTTATGTAGCACAAGTGATTTAAAATGCATATTTGTATTTAGACACAAGGATGGAACAATCACGTCACGTGCAGAGTAAAATGTGCCTGGGTTTTATGTACCTGCTATGAGTGAAGTAAGAAACTTCTAAAATTTTCAGCTGAGTATGCAAATAATTTAAAACTCTGCATAATGCTGTAGTAAGTCAATTTAATCACTGAACCAGCTTGACCTAGTCTGATTTAACATAAAAAGTGTGAGATCTTTGATTTACATCAGCTCTGGGTTATCTGTCCCTATAAGCAGCACCAAAACAGACTTCAGCATTACTTCTGTAAACCTCCCTGTGCGGTTACTGTACAGCATATGGCAGTTGAGGAGATTACAACAGTGAGCAGTTTAAAATTTAACAGTATAGATTAATAATTGCTGTGCAGACCTTATCTTTTTACATAAATAATTCCAACCACTGTATGGAAGTGGCTCATGTTTGCTTCAGCTGTGAGACTGAAGTCTCATATTAATTTCACCTTGGTCTTGGATGCTTTAATAGGATGTATTTTAAATGAAAAATACATTGTTTGTGTCACAGAAGCAAAAGCATATCATGGAGACACCAGACACAGGCAAGTGGGAGGTGAGTGTTGTTTGCGTTTATCCAGGAGTGAGTTGTGCCTGTTGCTGTAAGCTGCCACATTTTTATTGCATTTATTGCAAAAATTTAAATAGAAGATATGAAACAAATAACATACAGCTGTTTCAGATACCTATATATCTATCTGCAGTGAAAATGTTAAGGGGTATAAAACAATAATTTTGATTAGAAAAAAAAAAGATTTAGCTTCTTAAATTCCTGAAAAAATAAAAGTATTTACTTTCTTCGGTGTGAGTGTAGTAGAGCATACAACAAGGAATTATAATCTGTCCAATCTGCATTTACTGTGTGTAAAAACAGTGTATAGAACAGATGAACTTACTGGAAAATCCAGCTTTTGCCAGGGATTGTAGTCCCACAGTATCGCTAAGGTACAACAGGTTCCTCAGCACTCTAGCTCCAGCACAGCAGTTATATAGGCCCGTCCATGCCGTTAGCCTTTTAACATTTAATCTTCAATTTCTCATATCAGCAATTCTGTTGCTGATATCAATAATATATATATTTTTTTTATATCAAATATAGAATTGTTGATATCAAAAATAGAGTTTTTGATCTAAAAAATATAACCTTTTATTTTGATATCAAAAATGCATACCTATGAACATCCAGTCTGCTTGTGAGAGCTCTGGGTTTATTCTATTGAGTGTCTATGGGGAAAGGTTGGATTGGGTTGATTTTCAGTGTTTACATTTTTTAAAAACTTTTGAAGTCTGTTTGACTGTTGCCTAGGCTCTACAAAAGACATATATTAACCTGGTGAATGATGAGATAATGTAACTGATAAGAAAAATTCACCTTCCGGAACACAGTCTTTCATCTGCACATGTACAGTTAAGATCACAGGTTTTCTAGTGCTATGTAAAAACATTTTGTGATTGCAGTATCATATTTACATGTAGCAAAATGCTTTATTTACTGGGGTAGTAAACACCAATAAAATCAGTTCAAAGCAGTTCAATCCAACACCGCTCCATTGACTCTCAATAGAAAAACTTCTCCTGAGCTCTCTTTGTATCCCAAAACCCTTTGCATTCAGCGAGGCGGAAGTCCCCATAGAAAATTAGCGGAGTTGAGTATCTTGGTGTATAATACTTTCAAAGGGAAGTACAGGCCACATGTGGTTATCTAATTAGTATATATTTTTTATATCAACAGTTTTGACTGGATGTTCATTAGTATGCATTTTTTATATGTTTTTTTGTTTGTTTTTTTCCCGGCCTTTCATTTGTATACACTTTTTATATAAAAAATGCAATTACTAATATAAAAAATTAGAATTTTTGATATCAACATTTCTATTTTCGATATAAAGAAGGTGACATAATTACTGGTATGGCAATCTGTTTTAACATTTAATCCATACTTTTTTTGAAAACAATTGATCAGACAATCAAAAATACATTTCAGAAGCTGGCTCTGCCATTGGCAAGCCAGCAGGAGGGACTGATACAGGTGTGTCAAACTGCAAACATTTTCAGATGCTTGTAGTTTTCATTTTGTAACCTGAAATCATGGAATATGTGTTATCTGGAACCTATTCATCTATCAACATATTTATGTATGAAAACTGTATTTTACCCCTTTGCTTAATCTTTTAAACTTTACAAATTCAGTAAGAGGTACATTTAAATATTAAAAATAAAATACAAATATACTAGAATTAAATTGATATACAATTCCGAGATTAGATTTTTTAAACCGATTTGGGGGGAATAAATTGTCTGCAGTGTGTTATGGTTTAAAAAAAAATATATATATATCAACAATGAGAGACTTTGCCCTATTTTTCAAGGTCACAGTTTTCCTATAAAAACCTTAATCAAATGTGTGTAATACTGTAAATGTCTGTGAACATGCCCTCAAACAAGTTCTCCAAGATGCTTTTACTTTTAAATTTTTCTGAATTCCTGGCAATAGACCACAAAACAGAAATTATATGCCAGCTCTAATGAAACATGGCCACATAACCCACTCTTCATTCTCATCTTTGATTTTATCCTTCAGCTTGCAGGTTATGAAGCTGCTCTCCCTGTCACTGAGAAATCTAACCCCATTACAAGGGAAATAGACAAAGCTGATCCTCTCCAGATTGTCCACCTGCTAAAGGAATGTGATGCTGAAATATTTCAGGAGGAGGATGATACACTTGTAAACTACAAGGTATGACCTTTGAGACTCAGGTTAGCTTCTCCCCACATGCCATGGTGGACAACTACAAACCTTTGAATTGCAGTTTTACTTATGGATCCTTTCAAGGACAAGCAGCATTAAGATACTGTCAGTCCTGCAGTTCACACAAAGCTACCATATGAACAAACATTCTGTCAAGCAAAAAGCTAGGGTTCCACATGGCAGCCTCTGATATAAGCCATTTTATAGTGTTCTCAAACTGTATTTTTCAAGTAATTAGGTAACTACAGTGTAATTGCAACTGTGGTTACATAGTAATCACATTGTCAGTACAGTGTAATAACAAATAAATAACTGCCAACATGTTTCATTTTGTAATTAAGCATGTTATTGCATTGTAACTACATAACCATATGTGCAATATAGTTAAAGATGCTTAATATGTAACCAGCATTATTTTATCAGTTATCATAGAAATCTGAGCAGAAACATGGCAAAACTTTGCTACCATAAATAGCGACACAGAAGATGCTCTTACAAATTTGCATACTCATTTTGGACAGGTCTATATCATGTCAAACCGCTAAATTAATGTTCAACAACAAACATTACACCACAACTATGGCTTTTAAAACAGCTACAAGACGAATGCATTCCTTTTCAGTGAGCCGCTGCAGAGATGAATTTCCCATCTTTTTGCTGTCATATTGCTGAATACAACAATTACAGAATTCTTACAGATTTAGAAGTACCCTTTCCAGCAACAGAACGTTCCACTGCTACCCATTTTATATATATATATATATATATATATATATATATATATATATATATATATATATATATATATATATATTTTTTTTTTTTTTTTTACTCCATCAGCCTATTTACCTATGGACCCACTTTATCATGATTGCCATGCAGGCATAATCCGTTATATAAAGCGGGTCATGATATAAACCAAGTTTCATATTTGCCTATGAGCACCGCACATTACGAGTGCGAGAAAAAAATAAAGGAAACTAACGTGAATTACAGAGCAGTGTTTTAATACTGTATATACAGTGGTTGTATATACAATGGTTCTTTGCATTGGTTACACATTAACTGGAATTAAACAGTTTGTGTCATTATCTAGGAAAGGCATGAATTGTCGACTGATGAGAGCTATCAATTAGGCGTTGCACTTGTATAATACTGACTGTTCAAATTTGGTGATGTTGGTGTTTTGTAATTTAACTGTATCCAGTTAAGACTGCCCATACAACATTTGACAGGCTGCACAAAACGTGACAATAATCGGGCTTGTGAGATGATATTAAGAGAGGCAGTTTCTCAAAGAACCTATGGTGCATGGCGAGTGGTTTTTCAAAAATCGTGAAGCAGGTTAACACCATAATCCACACTGATAACACACTGACCCGACCCGACCCGACCCGACCCAAGCCCGAACTGTAATTATACAAACTACACCCGACCCGAACCTGACACCTATTGTCGGGTCCCCCCGGGCTCGGGTTGGGTAGCAAGGCTCTAGCGTGCAGTACTAATCCAAGGAGGTTGGAAAATGCACTGATGGGACATCACTTAGAGTATGTTGTGCAGTTCTGGTCACTACAGAACCAAAGGGGCATTGTGGCCCTGGAAAGAGTCCAAACAGCAACAAGACTAACACCAGCTCTTAAATGACTGAGCTACAAAGATAATCTGAAAGAACTGAATCTATTTTGCCTAGAATATTTAGGGGAGATATAATCTTCATATCTTCAAAAGAGCTGACATAGTTAATCTGAATCAATACTTAAAGTGCAGTACAGAAACCAGTGGACCCCAGCTGGAAGTGGAAAAAGGACAGAGGTAGAGAGACATTTCTTTACATAGGGAAGTGAAGGTATACAATGGGCTACCTAATCATGTTGTTGAGGCAGAATCATTTGAATCCCTTAAGATGCAACTTGACAAAGTTATGAGATCAATCAACCACTTGAAACCAGGCAAGCTTACATGGGACGAATGGCCCCCTCTTGTTCATAAATTAATTTTCTTACATGTTTTCAAAATATGCAGATGAGTGAAATACAAATTTGTCACATAGTATTTGTAACTAGAGAATGCATAGAGTGAACTAGAAGACAACTGTCTCCCTCTCTAGGAAGACAGACAGAAAAACTGACCTGCTTGCGGTATGAAGGAATAGTTCTGAATAAAAACAGTTTCCAGTTCACTCCATAGGGCAATTTGTTACCATGTCTCTATCTAGGTTTGCTGCAAATGTCAAATGTATGCAGGATAAATACTAAACTGGACTAATAACACAAAACACCTTTGTATTGTTAACATATAACAAGATATTGATTTCTTATCTTGTGTTCACAGAGGCTCTACAGTGCATCTGTACTTCAAACTATGATGGATGTAGCCAAGAAAGTGGAAGAAATTTTAAAGGTCCTACAGCTACCTTGTTTACTTTGCTTTTCTTTCTTTTTTTTTTTACCAGCATTGTGGTGGATATTGACATTCATTTTTTTTTTTTTTTATTGAACTGAAAACTTTGCCAAAGAATATAAAAGTCAATTAGCTTACCTAATTGGAGTTTTTCAAACAGAAATGTTGTGATCTACAAATTTCTTTTTTTTTAATTATTTTTAGAAAAGGTATAAACAACAAATTCAGTTCATATAGTGCAAAATGTTTTATGAGGCACTTTCACACTGTTGAATTGCTGTTATAAAACATGTGTGACATAAACAAACAAACACTGACATAAACAATTCAGCAAAGAACAGGTGTACCAGGCAATAATACACGTAAGATAGATGACTTTAAATTAATGAATATATAGTATGGTACATGCCTACTATATAGAGCAGCTGCCTATTTGAGCTAATATATGTATTATATCATAATCCTCATACGTCCCGTCTCAATAGACACTTTTTGTTAAATGCAATGTTTCTAAACAAACCAAAACATTTACCTGTTTTCTGCTTGTCACCTGGAACATTCAAGGGAATTCAAGTTTTTTTTTTATACAAATCTTTCTCACTAGTGTTTTCTTGGTTTCAAAGTACGCATTTGCAAGAAAGCTTCAATCAGTAAAACGGGCACATTTGTATTTGAAAGTGTATTTAAAACTGTTTGAATCGTTCACCATTACATTTGATCCACCAACAGACTAATTTTCTTCCAGGATCCAGAACACAGCCTCATTATCCTCAGTGGATGTGGAACCTCAGGAAGATTAGCTTTCCTTCTTGCGGTACGAGTTTTCTCCTGTTACGGTACTATTTTGTTCAACACATGTAGTGGACACCGTGTGTGATGGTGACTGTATTTTTTTAACTCTGCATTAACCTTATTAAGAACATATGTGAGCTCATCCAACATGATTGCATTGAAATCCATTATTTTGTTTGCAGATGGTCAAATGAGTTAATTAAAAAAAAAAAAAAAAACATTTGCATTGTTACAAATGCAATTATTAAAAATCTAAACACAGTGTAAATAAAAATAAAACAATTACAATTCTATAACTAAAAAGAAAACAGTAAGACTACTTACAAGCCTCTAAATGAAATATACAAATTGCTTATTTCTTGGTAACTATGGGTGCATTGTTGCTTTTTTAAAACTTCTCAAAACGGTTATTCTCAATACTTTTTTTTTTTTTTTAAAGAAAACTATTCTCAACCAATGTGCTATCTTACAAACATCTTAAAATAAGTGTATGTTTGATTGGGTGTCAGGATACAATACAATATGATTCAACTATAGTATGTTTTTGTTTCCCCCTAGTAAGTAATTAACATCATATAAAATTAAACAGTGTATGACAATATGAACAACGTATTCTAATGAAAATAACACCAGCATGTATTTTTGTACATTTAGACTTCATTTAACAAACTGCTCAAGGGACTGCACAAAAATCAAAGTTATGACTACATCATTGCAGGAGGAGATAAGTATGTATAATACCATTATAAACACTTCAAAACACTCAGCTTGATTTTTGTTGCTTTAGCAAGACATTTCATTTCATTTCAGGGCAATTCTGACCTCCCAAGAGGCACCTGAAGACAATCCCCATCTAGGTGTTGAAGCATTAGAGAGGGTGAGAAAGTAAATATTAATGTACTGTACAGTGTTTGCAATTTCAATGCTATGTACAATGCACAAGAACATATAATTCAATGTGGAGAGCACCATTCCTGTATATGCAGGTGCAAATGTTATGTAAAATAAAAGAAAGCGCCATGACAACTCCAATTTCATTCTTTTCATTCTTTACTGATCTGGGTTTCTGTTACATTATATTTTGCATGCAGGCAGGAAGACTGAAATAAGGAGCTCATTATTGGCATACAGCTGGTTTGCTCAACATGGCACAAAAAAATAGCAATCAGTTTGATTGATATTAATATCAAAATACAGTACTTTCAGTCATAAAAGTTGTAAAGTTTTGGCTTTAACTATGATAGTTTATTGTAATACCTTTATCACAGTCCAGGCTGCTGTTGTGTTTCTGTAATGAGCTATTAAAGATTCACAGTTTTTTTCTTTCAATTTCAGTTGACGCACATTTAACATGCATTTCTAAGTAGCTTTCAGTTACACTGCTTAACCAAAGAGTGATGATATTAAAACTAGTAAACAAAAGTAAACATTAATACTGTTAAATATGAACTAAGTACCATTGTTCGTGTGAGATTTATCTGTATACAGCAAGCTATTTTGAGCAGCCTTGGACTGAAAGAAAATAATTGTTAAATATCAGGTTACTTACAGGCACAAATGTACCTGCAGATCTCTTAATAAATTAAATGTAAAGCTATTTTCTGTGTGATTTATAGCAGAAAAAATGTTTATCTTGAATAAGCAAATAATAATAAGCAAAATTCTGCCTTTTTTTGAAGGTTTGCGCAGGGAAAAAGAAAGTTATCTTTATTGGAATTTCATGTGGGCTATCGGTAGGAACTGAATTATTTATTTATTTATATATGTATTTATTTATTAAAAAATTCACTGTTCTTTTATATAGTGGTGTAAAATATTATTTTCAGCCCCTAAGTGGGGAGAAGAGTATGGTGCTACACTGTATAATAATATTAATATACAGCAGTGTATTTTGATAGCCTTTTTGGTATTCATAACACATTTAATGTATTATTACTTTGACAAATGAACAGAAGACAATCCTTGTTGTAATGAATTTTGAAATACTGTGACTTAAGCTTACAAACCTACAATGGACATACAATAGTAGATTAGATTTATACACCAAAAAGACAGTATTTTACATTTAAATGTTTACTCTACTGAACCTAACTTTCTATGTAATTGTATGAAATCATGGAGCATTGAAAATATACTGTTATTTATTTTTTAAATTTCTAAGGCTCCTTTCATTGCTGGTCAACTAGATTTCTGCCTGAAAAATCTAGATGTCTTCACACCAGTTTTAGTTGGCTTCAATCCTGTGAACATGGCAAGGTAAAGTCAAGATAAAAAAAACTGTCACTGAGACTATCATAGCAACCCATCACCAGATAATTGGTCCTGCTTAAGCATCACTTAAATAACTATGGGATGCAGCTGGTGTAGTAGAGAAAGTAATCTTGCTGGTATAAAATCTGTGGCTATTATCTCCTTGTTCATTCCTGTAGTTATTGTTTAAGTCTCATCATATATTAATGTATTTAATTAAGTTATTATTGCTTTAGTTTATAAATAATGAAGAGACTATTTCAGATAATTGTTTTTTATTGAATGCATGCATACTAAAACAAGCATATAGGAGGGAGAAAGGATACACAACTTTTTAGAATTGTGTAATACTGTACTACTTCTTAGAACCTTTAACTATTGTGGCCCGAAGATCGATAATGAGATACCAATATGTTGAATTGATTGGCAGCTGGATATTGAATGATTGCATTTCTTGTTTGTTCCCCATGTTTATAAATATTTCAATAGGAATGAGATCATTGAAGATTGGCACCTAACTTTCCGCCAAGTAGCTGAAAAAATGGAGGAAGTTCAAAAGACCCGCAGAGCTTTCATCCTGAACCCTGCAGTTGGAGTAGGTACTAATTGTTTCTCAATAATTGCATTTATGTAATCTATTTTGCTTTTTAGAATTTACCACATGGCTGTCTGTAGTTTTAGATTTTCTAGGCTTTGCCAAGTTATTGCGTATTGAATTTTCAGCAGACCCTGGGATGTGACATAATAAACTAAGCACACTGTCATCCAAGTAGACAGCATCCCTTGTTAGCACTTTTCAAATAAACAGCCATGTATATTCTTTTGGTCTATATCAGAGCTTTTTACAATACAGACAAGAAACAATTGCTGATATCACACCCTCAACCCAAGTTGCATTTGTATTATAAAAAGTACTATATGAGAAATAAAAAACAAAACAGTTAAGGAATTGTAAAAATTCTGACCTATTCTGTGTACAGATATTCTCCTTTGCATCAAACATATGGCACAAAAGATACATTTGTTTTGCTGCTGTCCTCTCACCCAAACTGCACAAGATGACATTTGTTTTACAAATAAGTGACATCCTACAGTACATGCATATGAATTTATGTATATTAGTTGTATCTTCCAGCCTGAAGGCATCAGCGGCTCCTCGCGTATGAAAGGAGGAAGTGCAACCAAAATCATCTTGGAGAGTCTGCTTCTGGCTGCCCACACGGCTACATCCAACAACAAAGAGCTTACAGCTAAGTAAGTATTGAATTTTGCCAGAGGTAATTGTATTTTACCTCTGTTTTCTACAAAAACTACAGCAGTTAGAATAAGTGTTTTGCAATTTCTGTTGCCATTCCTTGAAAAATATCTGCATTCGTATTTTACAGGAATCTGCTGGGCTGGATGAAAACCTATGAAAAGGTTCACAAAATCACTTACTCCCAGGGTAAAATGATAGCTGCGATTGTAAAGCAAGCAGGTGCAAGGTAGGCTTTTGTCTATATTGCTGCTATAGCAGTGTAGTTAAAAATACAGTAATAATCTACCGTAAAAAACAGTGTATAAGTCGCACCTGTGTATAAGTCCCTCCCCCTTTTTCAGGAAAAAGCCTATAGGTCAAACCGGTGTATAAGTCACTCCCCCTTTTTAGGACTCCCTAAAAATACCTAGAAAATAGACTTATAGAAAGGTTTTTATAATAACTGGCTAAAGTTTCATTTGGCTTGTAGGTTGAACATTTTTGCAAGTATATATAGGAAAAAACACAGCGTTAACATCATCATTGTTTGCAGTATTTTTGGAGGTCTTTCATGAAGTAAGAATTGTACCCAACTTTTCGTAGCTTCTGAGATAAATCAGATGCCAAGTTGCTATGCCGCAGGGTAAACAATTCCAAAATATGTGGTTGTTAACCAGATTATAAAAACACTTTCAGAGTTTGGGATAATGCATTACTTAGATAACGCCTTACTTTAATCAACAACATTGTTATATAACGTGCTATATTTTTAATGGGAGTAATAATATTACAGTTACTTTTTATTAAGTAGGACATTAGATTATCTTTTTTTCTGAAGAAACGGATAAGTTACTTTTTTCAGTAACGTGCCAAACCAAAAGGGCAGGTTTGTTAAACCCTTTCAGCACATGGAAGAGGAGCTATTTGACTTCAGATTCCACAATCTACAATGGGGTACTTCTGACTGTTGCTTGGAAGCCAAAAGAAAAATGAATACAAGCCCTGATTTTAATTTAAATTGACACTCTCTATTACATTTAGCATACTTTCCATACTATATAGAATCACCAATCTTTAGCTTTTTCATGTTTTCTTTTCAGCTTGGAAAAAATGGGCCGGATATACTACATGGGTTGGCAGACCCTAGGAGTGATGGGAATCATTGACGCCAGTGAATGTGTGCCAACATTCGGAACAGGTAATCACATTGTTTGTCTATCAGGAGGACAGAGTCTTGTCCTGCCAAAACATACACAGATTATTTGTTCCTGTGTGTTTATAAAATGGGTTTGATGGTTATTTTGTTAAAGATACAGAATGTCCATGGATCTGATCACTAGCTGTAAAAAGAGAAGCAGGACACCCTTGGGGGGAAAAACATTGACGATGAGCAAATTAACTTTATATCATGTTGTAATGTAAACTACAGAAATCTGTCACAGTTCTGTAAATAGTACCATACAGTAGAAGCTTGTTATGAAAAGTATGTATTTCAGAATATGAAAACATATAACTGCATAATTGAACAGTAATGTATTGTACAGCAGAATGTGTTGTAATTAGTGTAACTGGCTAGAGACCTATGAATCAATGTGTATAATGGTGTAAGTGATCTATGGAGTACTGTTAAACATATATCTGTTTTACTGTTTTAGATTTTAGTGATGTCCGTGGATTCATAAACAAAGGATACAAAGAAATGGAGAATAAAGAAGGAGACTTAACATCACAAGTAGGTTGATAAGAATTCTCAAACCAGTAAAGAGACACATTTGGTATGTAAACACACACAAACAAGTATGATTTTAAGGGTATTCCCGTGTTTGATTATTTAATTTATTTATATAAGTTCTGGAATTTAATACAATACACTGTAATATACTGTTCTCTACAATAATCTCTGCACTTTGAAATTAATGTAAATCAATTACTGTTGTATTTCTAGGGGCCAGTATTTGAAATCTCCCATGAAGATTTTATGAAGAACGTCTTGCCAGATGTTACAGAGAATGATACAGTAGTCTTCATATTTACACTAGATGGTTGGTGCTAAGATGTTTTTTAATAAATGAGAGTTGCAAATGCCACATACATAAAGTGTACCAGTATATAAAACATGACTCCACAAAAAGCAAAATGTTAGGTTTATAGCTGCACTTTTTCACATTTTGTCACTAGATCAGTATCATGCTTACAAAACTGTACCAGTTTTGATATTACAGCAGACAAAAAGGCATGAATTTGCTTTGGCAGGGCTTGTCAGGGTCCCACCCAATGGAAGCAGTAGATGCACAATGTTCAGTTTGACGCAGTAATTAAACAGAAGCTGTGTGTCTTTTAATGATTTTGGCGACTTGAATGAACTTGCAACCACATAACAACAAACAAACACCCATTCTCAGATTTATTTACCCTACAAAAACAGTTTCTCAATTGACAGAATCAAAAATCAAAAGAGACTGTTGAAAACACTATTATGTCCAGTGGCCAGGATAGTTCCTTTACTGCGTAATTTGCATTGTATTTATTCTTATTTGAATAAGATAAAGTAAAAAGAGACTACAAATATCAACTACAACCCCTATCTGAAATCAAATCTTTTTTGCTTTACATTAAAATTGTGATTGAACTAGTCCTAGTATTAAGATCAGCTTAAGTCATCATAAGTATTTACCCCCTTGAGTCACTATATGCTGCCACCACCATGCTTCAAGGTAGGGATGGTGTTCTCAGGATGATGTGCGGTGCTAGGCTTGCACCAAACATAGTGCTTAGTGTTGAGGCCAAAAGGCTCTATTTTGGTCTCATCATACCATAGAATCTTCTTCCACTTGGTCTCAGATTCTCCAACATGCCTCCTGGCAAACTGTAGCTGAGATTTAATGTGAGTTTTTTTCAACAATGGCTTTCTTTTTGCCACTCTCCCATAAATGCCAGCTTTGTGAAGCATCCGGGCTATTGTTGCCGTATGCACAGTGACTCCCAGCTCAGCCAGGGAAGACTGTAACTCCTTTAGAGTTGCCATAGGCCTCTTGGTGGCTTCCCTGACTAGTGCTCTTCTCGCCCGGATACTCAGTTTTTGAGGATGGCCTATTCTAGACAGATTCACAGTTTTGCCATATTCTCTCCATGTCTTAATAATGGACTTTACTGTGCTCTGGGGGATATTCAATGCCTTGGAAATGTTCTTATATCCTACCCCTGATTGGTGATTTTGAAGAACCTTATTCTGGATTTGCTTTGAATGTTCCTTCTTATTCATGATGTAGTTTTTGTTAGGAAATGTACTAGCCAACTGTGAGACCTCCCAGAGACAGGTGTATTTAACATGAAATGATGTGAAACACCTTAATTGCACACAGGTGGCCTCCATTCAACTAATTATGTGACTTCTAAAGACAATTGGTGGCACCATAGCTTATTTAGGTGTGTCATAGCAAAGGGGGTGAATACTTATGCAATCAATTATTTTCTGTTTTATATTTGTAATAAATTTAGAACAATTTGTAGATTTTATTTTTCACTTTTTTGTGTTGATCAGTGGCAAAAACTCCTAATTAAATCCATTTTGATTCCATGTTGTAACACAGTAAAATGTGTAAAAGTCCAAGGTGGGTGAATACTTTTAAGAGCAACTGTATTGCTGAAATAGTTTCTTACAGTTGCATGTCTTTAAAATAAATAATCTAGATCAGGGCTGTCTAACTGATGCCAGCAGATTTCTAAATTCATACAAGCTCAAGATATCTGGGATCAGGGATGTGTCTTAGTTTGCGAATTGGAGCGCCTCCTAACATTGTTTTCTTACGTGTATTGTTTCAGATGACCTCCTGGAAATTGAAAAGCTGGCAAACCAAGTAAAGGACAAAACACCAAATCTTTATGCCATCTCCCATGTAACCACAGGGCAGTATGTTTCTGTAGGTATTATATCTACTTAAGATTTTAGTTTAGCAAGACAGAGAAAAATCTCGTTGAGGCGCTAAATAACACATGTACCTTAAAAAACAACAACAACAACAAGCAGTATTAATTTAGCAAGAATTTACCTTAGACAAGGTGTTTTTTATTTGTATGCATCACCTTTTCTATAATTTGAAAAATAAATCTATTAGCTTAGGCCCAAGATGGAATTATAGCTGTATTACATACAGTTTCATGTATATTTTTATTATTATTATTATTATTATTATTATTATTATTATTATTATTATTATTATTATTATTTTTATATACATATATTCTACTGTTGTAGTTAATTAAGGTATATTTCATCTTTCAGGCTAACATCAAGAAAACCTTTGCATCTGTTATGAGTATGACATGGCCCATTGTATTCTTCGAATATGAAGGATTTTTTCTACAGGTAGATTATTTTATTTGTAGATTTATAGCTTTACACTTGAATGGCTGTGTGGAATCATTAGGTCTATGCTATTTATAGCAAGCATATAATTTTACCCAGGGATATACAGATAGATACAGCACTGCCCCCAGTGGATATACGAAATACCACACTTTATGTGGTCCTGTATTTCTTACTGATAGTGATGTATTTCCTATTTCTACACTGGTCTGAGTGTTGCAGGGTAGAGCCTGAGACAGACAGGTGTGGCGCGGCACGCAAGGCATTTTGCCGACTGTATCGCTACCATTGCTTTCATATGGTGTTGAAATGGTGGTACCACTCAAATAGAATCCAGAGTGATTTTTATGGCGGTGCTGACAACATTTGCTTGGCAGGAAAAATCATGAATAAAACTGTTGTCTACAGAGGTGTCCAAGCACCCTGAAGTGTTTGATCCCTCCTGTATTTCATACAAGGACAGGCAAGCCAGTATTTTATACATTGCCGCTGATAAGCATCCTTCCTGTAGCCAATTTGATACTGTTATCCTGTGTTGCCTTTATAAATTATTTATGTACTTCACTACTATTATTATTAAATAATTGGCTGTAAAATTATACATTTTCTAACACTTTAGTACTAGGCTACTTGCTGTCAGCAACATATTGTATGTTTCTTTGCTAAGCTGATTGTTCATTTCATACACCTGCATATAGATCATAGAAAAACACCACTGAAAAACAAATCAGTGTTTTTATTTAGTAGATTATATGGGGGGCATTACAGATCTGGCCAAAAGTTTTGCACCATACACTATACAATTAATAATTTTACGTCGACATATTGAAATTACAGACTGCTTTGTAGTTTTCCAAAAAGTGAAAAATGTGACATTTCGAAATCTAACATGAAACACTGTACCACTATTGTAGTTTCTGGTAGACTTTTGAGATACCATGTTATAGTTTCGTAGTTTGCATGATTTTTTAATTATTTTTTTTAATTATGTCTGCATTCTAATATTGTACTAGGTGATGCAAAACTTTTGGCCATAATGTACATTATATTCCAGTACATAACCTACGGGGTGGTATTGACAGTTACTGTACTGGGCCATTCAGTGTTTCTATACTGTAAGAAGTAAGTCAAGTAGAGCGTCCTGCTCCTGTGTGCAAGCTAGCAGTATCTCACCATTTAAAATGGACAGCGGTGTCGCGCCGCGCCTGTCTGTCTCAGGCTTAATAGTTACACTTTGGTGTAGCCTGCTGTACTAAGGTAGAAAACTATTTTGAGGCCACAGGGTGATGTAATCCTTGTGAATAAAAAGTAACAATGGCATGATGACTAAAACAGAAATGATATACAAAGTGCATGATAGGAAAAATACAAAGTTAATGAAGAACAACAATAAATCAATTTAGAAAACAGTGATATTTATACTGATAACAAGTTGATCCTTAAAGTTGTAGATTAGGGTTTAAATGGATGTTGCCTCCTTTCATTACAATATTTTTCCAGTATTTTTTTACTTGTTGAAATGACTACTTGCATGCAGGAATTAAATCTACGTTCATGTAATACCTTTTCTCTTTTGCTTCCCTCACATAGAAGTTTCAGAGGGAACTGAGCACTAAGTGGATCCTGAATGCCATCAGCACTGGTGGTCACATCTTGAAGGGAAAAATTTACTTCAACCACATGATAGATCTGAAAGTCAGCAACAGCAAACTGTTCAGAAGGGCAGTAGCTATTCTCCAGGTAATCTTGTTAAAGAGGCCCACAAGCACCTGCGTAGTATACGTGATTCCAAATTTTCACACCTTGTGTCTGCACACTACATATTGGGAATCAAAAAACAAAGCACATCAAGATCGCTTCTATTTATTAATATCATAATTTAAATTGGCAGCCCTTTCATTGATATGGGAAGTAAAAACTGTTTACTTGAAAAAGAAAACAAGATCAAGTCCAATCATGTTTTCCCCATTCCAAGCGTCAAAAACCAACAAAAAAAGAATCGCATGTTTTCTCCAATAGCATTTCTTATAATATGGCATATATATATATATATATATAATATATATATATATATATATAATATATAATATATATATATATATACAAGCAGATAGCTACTGGGGGAAACTTAAAAATAAGGAAGAAATACAACCTGGAGTGCCTTTAAGGTATATTTATTGTTTTAGTATACACTGTACCTATATTTTCCCTTTTCCAGAGATTCACAAGTCGCTCCTCCATCATGTGCCAGGAGGCCCTGCTGAAGTCAATATATGAGACTGATGACCTGAGTGATGAAATAAGAAATGTAGAGATCTCTACTCACACCACACTAGCTGCCACAAAGTTCAAAGTAAGACCAATAAAAACCCTTGGATAGTATATTGTTTGATAACGGAGGGGTGACCTGGAAGAACTTTATAACCTACAATCAAACATTCAACTCATTTAACATTACCATGAAAACTAATGTTTGGAAATTTAAAAAACATATTTTGTGTATTTATATTTGAAGAGTCGTCATCTTGGGAATATTCAAAGTCATTCAATCCATGTCAATGTATTTTGTAGGTGGTGCCCACAGCAGTAGTACTCTTGACTCGGAATTGCTCAGTAGCAGAAGCCATGTCTACGATACAGGACAAGCCCCTAGTACGAGAAACCATTGATCGCTTCCTGACTGCGCCGGGAAGAAAACGAACAGCAGACCAGAATGAAATGCACAGAGGCAAGGAAAATGAATGAGGATAATGAAAAAAGAGTGTAGCATAAGCTTTGTATTAGGCTAAGAAAAGCTATCAACAGCAAGTAGCACAAAATAACATTTTGATCACATTTGCAGTTTCTTAGTTTCTGTGATGGTATTTTAAATATTTTTCTAAATCATCCAATCATCTTTTTTTTGTGTGTGTGTGTGTGTGTGTATATATATATATATATATATATATATATATATATATATATATATATATAGTGGATAGGAAACATGTGTAGAAAGCATTTGCAAGAAATTAAATCATTGCCTTCCTCCAACAATACAAGTCCACTGGGTAGTGTAGTGTGACGGAAAGTTTACTGCTAGTTCTGCAAGTTCAAATCATCACCTTAGAATGGCAGATGGCTCATCACTCCATAGAGCTTTACAATGTCATGAGAGCTACTAATGTAACAATATAATTATCAAATGGTCTTAACAAGATTATGTTAATAAACATATATTTTACTGAAGAAAATAGAGCTGTCTGATTGAACACTATCAGTATTGAAAATGTCATATCCAATAGAAATTATGTTTTTGGCGAACCTGCCACATAAAACAAAGAGAACTGCTAATGTTACAGAACTAATAAAATGACTAATGTACACACAGGAGATCTTAATTCATCCTCCTGTGTTATTTATGTTACACTTTGCAATACTTTTTTGTGGTAAATGCTTTGTGAATATGGCCTGAAATCTGTTAATGTATTCATAAATCTGTACTGTGCTATTAAGTGACCCTTACCATCTTCATAATTAATACGTGCCTCAGACCAGGAGAATGAGAGAATGAGTCTTAACAGTATAATTTCCTAGCATAATTTCTACATTTAGAATAAAAGATTATATGTTAAATGATCCAATAATTACTTGTTTCAGTATTTTGTTATTTTTAACACATACGTGAAATTGCATTGTTAACTCATCATGTTTAATCCTGATAGATATTTAAGATAGCTATTTAAGACCATGAAATTATGTGAAACCACACACAACCATAACTGTACATCACTTGAACTTCAAGCTAAGACATGTCAATTGAAATAATGGGCAGTCCCAGCACTTTGTATTCTCTAGGTAAACAATTTAATGGATTGATTTCAAACACTGTAAGACAGTACGGAAGAAAAAAACAAACATTGAAATGACATTTGAAGCTACCCACTCTTCTAATGAATATGCCCCTTAAAATAAAGTTAGCATTTTGAGGCTTTTACTTTATGTCTCTAAGTTAATTCTAAGCCAAGGTGTCTGCCTTCTGATTGTAGATAAGCATGTGCACAAAACTAAAACCCTGCCAAATTTCAAGAAACAAAATGCTTCAATTAAAAAACCCAGAAAGCAAATGGAAGCGCTCCTACATGCACAATAGTTATTTCTTTCTGGTGCAAACTTAGCACAGTGGTTAATGCTTTGTGAATGTGTGAACGGGGAGAGAAAGAGAAACTTGCTGTTGGCCAAGCTGGTAACAAATGCAAGGTTTGGGTAAGGAGAAATGTATTCTACTGGACCCAGTCAATTACATCAGTTCCTAATAATAAAAATGGACATATCTTGTTATTGCTGTGTTGTTTTCACAATGGTAATGAACTTAACATTTCTGGAACCCAAAACCTGAATCTAGCAGAATTTGGAATTGTGGACTGTGTACATGCCTTGTTTGTTTGTTTGATTTTCCTTTTGACAAACCCCAATTTCTTACCGGTATACAAATAGCATATCTCTGATATGATAAGCTTCCATTAAGAAACAAATCCTGAAAAAAAAAACGTGATCATGAAAAAACCAAACCATGAAAGGCTGCTAAAGCTCTATGCTGTG
This sequence comes from Polyodon spathula, assembly GCF_017654505.1. Taxonomy (NCBI): domain Eukaryota; kingdom Metazoa; phylum Chordata; class Actinopteri; order Acipenseriformes; family Polyodontidae; genus Polyodon; species Polyodon spathula. Next base: position 52,586,969 of record NC_054539.1, read on the forward strand.
TGCACACAGGAGGAACACTTCTATATTGTCATTGAGCTCATGAAGAATAGGAGCCTGACTCACTTTAATAATAATCAGAGACAGATGGAAGGCGCAGTAGAATTTTCTTTTAAAAATTATATATATATATATATATTCATACATACCAACAATCCCGCTGTGGTCGGGACAGTCCCGATTTCCTAGCAAATGTCCAGCTTCCCGATGCATAGGAAGAAAGTCCTGATATTTACACATAGAAAATGTTTTATTTATTCTGCTCAGTGAAAACCCCACGCTGTGCTCTTCCTGCGGCTGACACATCTGCTGATCACTAACTTACCGGTATACAAAGGTAAGAACGCTTCATTGTGTCTGTGTTTACTGTCATGCTGGTTGTGTGGTGTTGATTTGAGGGGATATGTCTATTAGTATATGAACTATTTCCAACTATCCCATGTCTATGGTGCATATCACATCCCCCCCACCCCCCCCCCCCCCCCACCCCCCCCACCCAGAGACAAGAGTCCGGCTGAACCGTTTCCAAATGTTCTCAAGTATGTATTTTTGGCAAAGGTTTACAACCCTTCATACATAAACAGTAAATAAAAAAGTACATAAATAATTTAACCAGACAAGTTTTAAAAATGGTAAGGGGGAGGGGCCCCCCAAATACCATGCTTGCACCTTAGTCTTTAAACTGACTGTGCTATATTATGATTAGTTACAGTTTTCATTTCTATTACTATGATTTACCAGATTATACTATGGCAAAAGCATAGAACATTGAAGGTTGTTATCAACAGAGCTGAGGCCATATATACATCTGTTCTCTGTTGGTGCCCCCTTGTGGTATTAAGTACAATATTTTTTGGAAACTTTATTTAGACTAAATGAAAACAAGACCTTTATGGTGAGGGACAACTCAATTCTTTCTTTACCTGCATCAGGTGTACAAGTATTTTGTGATCTTTATACATATGGACAGGAGTCATAGCCAGGTATTTTGTTTATGATACACTTGTTCTCTCATTCTATAGCTGTTCTAATAGATTTGAAATTCCCCAAAGATGACCTGCTTGCACAACAATAATTAATTAAAGGTGCATTGCTAGACCAACTCTGAAATCACATCAAGCCCAAACGTACACATTTCTATATGGGCTGGTTTAAACTGCATTCCATTTGAACATGGTTTTATATTTGTATTAGCTGTACACTAAAAGCACCAGTTAGTTAGAGATTTGTACTGTACTTTAGGAGGTGCTATCCTTTCGGATGAGACTGGAAGTTCCCTCACTGTTACCAGAACACCATATAAATGAGAACCTATTCACTGTGGTCTGACCTTGTAAAATAACAAATTTGGTGGCAGTAATTCTACAATTTATCATTAGCATTCACTGTCAAGTGAATATATAGATAAGTGCTAAATATGACTGCAAGCTACACTGATGAATACTTCAAATAGTCAGCCTTAACAATTTAAAAATTAAATCTTGTTTTAGAAATGTGTGGAAAATCTCACAATTAGTCTCACATAGTCAGTTCTATTAGTAAATGCTTGCTAAGCTTGGAAGCCATACCCCTTATGCTGACGACCTTGTTCATTCTGTCTACATTACTCATGTTGTGTTAATGTTAGTTACCCACACCTGAGTGGGCTCCAATGTCGCCTGTAGTGGTACGCGCATTGAACCATGGGATTGATTGTCCTATCCTTCCTTTTGCCATGCTTGTCCTTATAATGCCCCCTATGCAATCTTGTGCCCTTGACAAGGCAATTCATTCAGCAATACTCTTTTTCTCTGTCAACAGTAGCCACAAACGCTCAACTGAAGCCACAAGCCACAAGCCCACTGTGAGATACAAGCTCACTCTCACAGGTCGACCTCTGGCAGCAGAAATTGGAAATTGAAGTTCAAGCGATATAGTTATGGCTGTGTATGGTTTCACTGGGCTCATTCACATCATTTCACGGTCTCAAATATCTATCACGATTAAACATAATATTTATTCCTTCCATATAGATGGAGCAGTCAATTTCAACAGGTCTTCCACTGCAGTGGAATCTTGTGTTCATTCACAAGTCTGGTTCTCAGTACAAATCAGGTTCACAGCCAGTAGGGTTCACAGCAGGTCCAGGTCATACACAGTAAATCAGTTCAAAATCCACAAACAGTAAATAACACACGCCCCAACGCCTCAATGCCCAAAAGCCTGACCACCTTCTACTCCTCTCCCTCTTCACTTCCTGATCTGTGTTGACCCTTTTTATATTGGCCGGCCACACCCCATGACTGTTATGATTGTGGCTGACAGGCCTCGGCACACTGCTCTGGCTGTTGGGGCTTGTAGTCTTTTTGGGGGTGGCCATTTTGCGAATTGCAGTCCCCCCTCTGGTCGCAACCCAATGAGAGGGCAGAGCCCCTTTAGCAGCCCTCACATACCTGCCATTTATCACTCTGCCCCTTGGTTTGTTATATATATATATATATATATATATATATATATATATATATATATATATATATATATATATATATATAATATATATATATATATCATACGGGTTGTATCAACACGTATTCTAGTATGCACGGAGTGGGAGCGGGCAACCCTAAAAAACATTTTTTGTCCTCTCCAAGGAGAGGTGACTTGCCACTTTATTGAAATAACGGAATAGTTTATAACGGAATATATATATTATATTATATTAATATATATATATATATATATATATATAATATATATAGTGCTTTATCTTGTTATACAGGTCTCGGGGGACGCACAATATGAGCGTTACAACTGAAGGGGGTTATAAATGAGGCAGGAGGCGAGGGGTGCCGCGGGACACAAAACAATATTTGACTAAAACACAAAATAAAATAACTCCCTCTCTATAATGCACATATCATATTACACATAAAATGTAACTTTGTGAATTACCAAGTATAAAGCATCATGTAATCAATGCTATATTCTTTACAAAAAAACAAAAGATAACATATCCACTCATGGACCATTTTAATTAGCAGTTTTTAAACTATAAATAGCCTGGCTAAACGGCAGTCCGGAGTTCAGTTTGAAGCGACAGACAAGCAAACCAAGGAAGGAGAGTGGGTCAGGAGAGAAGAAGAAAGAATGGGCTCGCCCCAAGTTTGGCTGCCAGAGCAGAGCTGAAGCTCCCCTCGCAGCAAAAAAGTAAATACATAGGGAAACATTATAGGCCTAATATTTATTTAGTTATAAAACAAATGCTGAATAAGATATCTGTGTTATAAAGTGCCAGTTGTTTATAGTTTGAACAACACCAGTACTGTATTTACTGTAGAAATATTGCATGAATCACTAGTATAGGGAATTGGGGGACATGCTGTAGGAACGTTACACAGAGTGGCTGCTTTGGTTCCCCATCAGTAACTTTGAAAGTTCACAACAAACACCTCTCATCATAATTTCTAATATCTCCATGATTCAGTGGTAGAAACAGATTCAGACATTACTGTAGTGCGAGTAAGGGAGTATTGTGGTTGAGGAATCATATTGTCATGACGAATAACTGCCAGTGCGTACCGGTTGCAAGCCTGTCATGTACCATTACTGCTACAACTACGGCAGCACTTGCTCACGGGCAAGGTTTTTATTTTAATTTTTATGCAGTACATTCATGTCATTCATGTTGTTTTCATCCAATGATAGGAAGAAGAGTTTAACCTTTCAGTTTTCACCTCCTTATTTATACTGTAGCCTATCACTGTTTGCCACACCATTATTCATTTGTATGTGCTGTTGAAACTGACTTTCACAAACACAGGTGTACATAAAGCGCTTTAATATACATTATAATAAGACTATTCACTACACTTTGCGTTTAGACATATGTTGGATTATAACTTTTGGATTTCTTATGAGTTAAAAAGCAAAACAATGGGAAACGTATTATTATTATTATAAATGAAGTAACTGATTTAATTGTGTCACCTGAGTTAGTATAGTTGTCAATACTTCCAGTGCTAGTAAACATTAGTTAGTATGTACACTTTGACCCGGTTGGTATTAAACTTAATTAAACATACAATGTACCATTATTGATTTTTAGGACACTTGCTTTGCAGTTGTTTCCATATACAGAAGTACACAATTTAAAGTTGATTATGGGAAAGTGGGCCCTCATTTGACAATTACTGGACATAATGACATTTAGTATTTGTGCTCTAAAAAGATTATTATTATAATATATTCAATTTGAACACCATTTGAGAAGGTAGTGCTTGAACATATGTATAATTTGAGTTGATTTGCCACAGAATGATCCACACACATGTTTGATAGAAGCAATGGTATGACCCACAGTCAGGCCCAGTAACTAACTTCTCAATGAAATAGCCACTTCCTAATTTATTATTATGCACAATGAACATTACCACGGTTATAGCTAACAACATAATTCAGTATATGGTACCTGTTTAGAATAACAATTGCTTTGATAACATAGCCCAATATAAAATTCCTAATGGTTTAGATAAAATAGTCGATATTTAATACGCTGACATTTTCAATAAAAAAATATGACCTAGACAGTATCTTTCCTAGATATCTAAAAAAAAAAACCCAAAAAACCAACAAAAAAAACATTCCAATATATTACATTATACAGCATGGAGAAATAAAGCCCAGGTCCACAAAGAAAGTCAATGTGGTTGAGGAATGTGGGCTGTTGGTCCTATGATTTGACCAACAAACTGCCTTGAATATCAAAAGATTTATTTTTATATTACTTGAAAATACAGTAATATACAAGGTTTGGAAGTTTAGACTATGGCAAAACATTCCTAGATTTGATGTCCTTGTTCTTTATCTCTTGCACTAACAGTTTCAGCATGCCAGTGACTTAGACTATGTGTACTGTAAAGACAGAGAAAGAAATACCTCATAAAGAACTAAAACATTAAAATGTCAAGTTAACATTGTATAACCCGTGGTAACAGAGGCTAGAGACAAGACGGTTACAAACACTACATCACCAGTTGAAAAAACAAAGTTCAAGACCTATATCAAGGTAGGAAAAGGCACTGTATACAAACATCCATGATGTTTTGACTTCATGAATCCTGTGATAGCTCAAGCTTTCCTGACAGAAAGTAGCTGACTGTTGATACTATGGCTGCATCTCATACTGTGTTTCTGTTGATATATAGAAGTCCTCCAAGGTGACCTGTAAGTATTCAAATGTGGGCCTGTCTTCTGGTCTCTCTCGCCAGCACTTCAAAATGATGCCATAGAGCTCAATGGGGCAGCCATCGGGGCAAGGCATCCTATAGTTCTTGTCCAAGTTTCGGATGACCTCAGGGTTGGTCATGCCTGAAAAACAGATTTATGTCAGTGTCTGCTTGTACTGGGTCCTGTACACAAAGAGTTAATTAATGACAGGTTGTTTTTTTTTTTTCAAGTAGAACATTTTATTTTATTTTTTTTTAAATGTACAATTTATATTAGATAATAATGTTTTATAGCGTACCAGGTGGACTCAAAGATTTCACGCAATTTACAATTGATCCCTGCCTGCTTTTGCTCAGGTGCACACAATCAGCTATTCATGTAATCATTCCTATGATATCTGTTATCACGCTTATAGAACTGCTATCTCACCTTTTATTTTTATTGTTAGCACTGGTTTCTACTCAAGATGAACAGATCTTTCGATGTTGGATGTAATACCTCCATAACTTAAAAAACTTAAAACGTTTAATATAGATAAATGTTTTGACAACGCACTTATTATTAATATTATTATGGTACATAGTCAGTGTGCAAAATATGTTATGTGGATGTTTTTTCAAAGTAATTTATGATTGGGTATTTACAAGTGGTGTTCATGCTCAACGACCCATTTAACTAATAATTCATTAATAATTAACTATAGATTAAAGTTATTTGCCATAGTGAACATGTTAACATGTCATTGCTTTTGTTAACTGGAACTTCCTAAAAAAGGATTTATAGTAGTACAACAATTATTAAAGCTTACACTGTCTAGTCTACAAAAGCATTAGCCATAATTTAACAAATCGTCCAGGCATTAAATATTAAGTGAAACGACAGACATGGTCTTTTGCCTACCACTCACAAGCAAAACAATTGAAAGTCATCCTGTACATGTATATCATTATATTGGAGACATCTGAAAGACTCCCCATGGCCTGTAGCTGTCATGTCATTAAAGCGAACTGGCAGCATGATTGCATGCAACACAAACCACATATTCTGTGCTGGGAATTCTAAATCACAGTACCTGGGTAAGGTATCCTTCCGTATGTAACAATTTCTGTGAGTAGAACCCCAAAAGACCAGATGTCTGATTTGATGCTGAAAGTGCCAAAGTTGATCGCCTCTGGTGCTGTCCACTTGATGGGGAATTTGGCACCTGCAGAGATAATACATCAGGAAAGAGTTTTGCAAAGTGATGTCAAAACTGTGCTTTTGAATTCCCTAACCGATGCAGTATCTTGAACCCTAGTGGCCTGATTGAATGTTTTATTAGTACAGTACTGATTTCTGTACCTGTACCTATGTAACAAAAACAAAATCTCAGTTCAGTTGGGTGTATTTAAAGTAACCTATACTGGAAAGGCATCAAATTGATTCCATATCTAAAAAACAGCATGATTTATTGAATTATATTTATTTTATAAGATGGTAAATACAAGTATTCAGTAGCCACTTATTAATATGGCAAAGACCAATATACACAATTTATGGTAGATTAACAAACAATCATTATAAAGAAAAAAAAATTGCTTCAGTATTTTGTGTGGTCTCCTTCTGCTTTTATTATGGCTTATTTTGATCATTTTTAACTAGTATGTTACACCTTGTTGGTGAAATCTGGGCCCAGTTTGCATAGAGTTCCTTCAGCTCAGACATATTGGATGTACAGTGCTTGGCTACAGCTTTTTTCAGATCAGTCCAAAGCATTTCTATTGGATTGAGATCTGGTAATTACGAAAGCTGTTCCGGAACTTTTATCTTTGTTTTCTTCAAGAATTCCAGAGTTGACTAAATTGTATGCTTTGGGTTGTTGTCATGTTGGAAGATAAATTGTCTCCCAATTAGCCTACGAGCAGATGGTATCATTGTACTTTGTAGAATGTTTTGATACATGGCTGCATTCATAACTGCTAAAACACTCCCATGTCATGATTGAAATGTTTAACTGTAGGTACAAGATTTTCCCATTTTTATTCCAAGCATACTATGGTCCATTTTGGGGGGGGAAACTTTCAATTTTGCTGAAGAATGCTTAAGATTTCTGTTCACATTTCTTGGCTTATTTCAGACAGTTTATTTTATGAATTTTCATAAAACATGTATACAACTCAGTACAGTTCTTTCATGCATGCATCAAAATTTTAATTTAAGTCCTTTAATCTTTCTTTTCTTTTTTTTAAGCTTTCTTGATCTTGGACAATTCTGCTACCTGCTGTACCTGCAATTTTCTTTGGCTGTCCACTTCTTTCAAGCGTTTCATTTTAATCTGTTCTGCGGTACTTCTTGGTTATTGCTCTGATTGTGGATTTTGGTATTCCATAATTCTTTGATACTGTTCTGTAGCCATTTCCTTTGTGGTAGTTTGCTACGAGTGCTTTTCTCAAACATGAATCCAACTCCTTTGTCTTGACCATCATCTGCTGTTCTTCTTCAACAGATGTTGGAAATAATTACCTTTTTCTGGCTTATGACTTTATAATGCAGCTCAGTTATTGTGTAATAGTTTACAATCAATGAATATATTGTTTAATTCGTTCTTTTACATTTTTACATACTTTTACTATAAAGGTGCTAATATTTTTGTCATGAACAAATATTTGAAATTGCAAATAATTGAAAGTGTTAAATAAATCAAGATTGTTTGATAAACTACCAAACATTGTGTATTTTAATCTTTGTTATATTAAATTAGTGACTAATGTTCACTAAATACTTGTATTTAACATATTTTCTTGAATTATTGTATATTAAGTGTAGGGTGCCAATACTTTTTGTCTGTGAATGTATTATTTAAATATAGGTACAAATGTAGATGCCCTCTCAAAACCAATAAAAAAAGGCAAATAACACAAAAAAAATTGTTTCAGAAGGTTCCCAGCTATGGATTTAGATTTTAAACTCATAAATAAACAAATATAAACAAGTAAAAATAACTGAAAACACCTAAACAACAGAAACTGATATAAATGATACACAGTTCTGGGGTATTATCATATATTGAAAGTGAATGGTAATTCTACTGCACACATTCACTCTTCAACCTCACTTCTGTTTGCATGCTGGAGGTTTAAACCTGCAAAAAACTGTTGTTCAATAGGTTCTTACCCTCCTGTGCTGTATATTCTGTCTCAATGATCCTGGCAAGGCCGAAGTCTGCGATTTTGCATGTCAGTGTTTCTGAAACCAGGATGTTGGCAGCACGCAAGTCTCTGTGAATGTAATGTTTCATCTCAATGTATGCCATTCCCTCTGCAATCTGTGAAAAAGTAAGGTCATTCAACTTCATAAATGAAACCTATGGGTTTATTATATTGTCTGTTTTAGGTTTGTTCAGCCCCTAAACACTTACAACTAAAACCAAAGCCCAGATAAATATATTTATGGCTATTTACAAAAATCCCCAAACATATTTTAAAATATATATACAATGACAAATCTGATCAATCTGAAAAAAACAGAACATGTCTAAGTATCACGATTTAAAAGAATAAACAAATTAAAAAAATAATAAAAATAACCAGTGCACCAGGATTTACAAGTAGAATGGTATAAAGCCTGACTTGTAAATAATGACAGGCTTATTTACAAATACTAGCAAATTGTATTTAAAAACTAGTTTGTAAATGTCCCTTTGGGTTAAATAGTTTTCAATCACAAGAAAAACAAAATCAGAAAAGCTGTAACTAAAAGTTTTTTTTTTTTTTAAGTGTTGTATTACTCTGTGGGCTAGATTCCACTATGTAACACAATTTTTGTTCCTGGATAGTAAGTGTTATTTCTTAATTGCTTATGCCTCAAAAGTATAGAAAATGGCTATTATTCCCCACAAACTTTGCTTTTGTGACCAGGACAGTGATATTTCAAAACATCACTATTTCCAATGGGAAAACAGGCAAATGTGTGTCTTTTCGTTCACATAAATTAAAAAAAAAAAACAACATATGAATCCAAATTAACATGCATTTATACTAAAATAATACAAAAATGACTACAAAAGATTTAGAAGTGAGTAGTTTTTCGAAATTTACGATTATACTGTATTTAATAGCCATTTTCTATACTTTTGAGGCATAAGCAATTAGGAAATAACATTTACTACCCAGGAACAAAAAAATAAATAAAATTGTTACAAGGTGTTCTCAAAGCTATTTACTCCAAATCATCAATACCACAATTTTCTTTTTTCTTAATGCAAACCCCCCCCACACCCCACCCCCCAAAAAAACCCCACAAATTAAACATGAATAACAAACAACAACATACTTCATTCAAGCCTCTAAATTCTTGGTTATTTCAGATTGGCTAACCTGTTTAGGTGTTTATCCTTTCTGAAACAACTGTATTAATGGTGAACTGGAGTAAATAGCTTAATTTATTCCTGTGTGTCATTAAATAGGTGGAACATGGACTTTAGAGTATGTTTTAAATGCAGTGCTGTTTATTACTGTAAGTGAGACATGGGATACCTAAGAGCTATTACTTTCAACAACACACTGGTATAGCTCTGTTTGTTTCCTTTAGCAGAATGGTACAGGAGGTTTGTATGTCACATTATACAGCTATGAAGTGGTTTCAAACAGGATGCATAGACTTTTTTTTTTTTTTAATGTACAGAATGTTGTATGTGTTAGTGCTGAGTTCTGCTTAATAAGATGGAAAATGACATTACGTCCTGTCCGGATGTTAATAAAATATAGAGGCAGGGTTGGGTTGTGGTACACAAACACACATGTGATTGGCCACAACTGTTATCACAGTATTACTACCTTCTAATTATAGCTGCAGCCCTAAAGAAAACCAACTGCTAATGTTGGCAGAAATAGTCCTGAATTAAAATAGTTCTAAATCATTTGGAAATAAGCTTTTGCAATTATTTATTATTATTATTATTATTATTATTATTATTATTATTATTATTTCAATGCCAATTAATTATTTCTTTTTCATATTCAAGAATCTTCTACCAGCTACCATACATATGATTGTTAACCTACTGTAGACAGATACCCATCTCTTTTACTGAGAAGTCGTTAATGTCACACATGTAGTCATTAGAAAATATATTACAGGTACTATAACTAAGCTACAAAGCCCTCCTAACATCCTCCTGAGGTATAGGCTAAACTATGGCTCAGAAGGAAACGTGCCCTCCTACTGAGCCACTAAGATCAAATCTTGCTGCTCTTGATATTCTTTGGAGGCCTACTTATCTAGTTAGTCTACAGATCCAACCTTGCTAACTTTCTAAAATCTGACAAGATCAGACTCCCAAGTGTTGTGGCTCATTGTTGACACATAGGTTTATTAATCTTTCATTGTTTTATCCTTGAACTATAAACATTTAGTTACCACTTACCACCTACGCAATTGATGGCGTAACTCTAGGACAAGGTCAGGTGCTTCAGTGTGCGGCTGGATTCTGGGCAAACACTCCAAGATGCCAACACATCATTAAAACAGTTACAGGGTTCATTCAAGTAGTGAATGGCAATGCCTCAAACATTATCTAGTTGTTGTATTCTTCTCAAAGTGAGTTTTTAAGAATTTTTATGGCGACCCATACCAATAATGTTACTGCAATAAGCTTTCCACAAAGCAACCTGAAACTGAAAATCAGAACCTCATTTAAAAGCTGTCAGAACCAAGGTCCACAACTCCAGTTAAAAGCAACACTGTATACTCCTCTCTCTTTAGTGTGTTTACAGTTTTTGTGCCTCCATGGATAAGACAACATTGATTCTATAAAGCAGTCTAAGTTTTCAATGACCTAATTTTATTTTGGAACTGTACTGTATTTATGCGGTTCACAAAAATTAGTCCAGGTTCCAGTCACCCACCAAAATATCCAAACTCCATTACAAAAGCAGTAAATGTGCAGATGATAACTTGTTTAATTTTAAGTTCAAGGACAGCAGTGATGTCAGCATAAAGAAAGATGCACAATCCTAAATTGGCATTATAATAATTGTTAGAGCTGTAGCAGCACTATTGTGCCATGCATCTAAAACACTTTGTTCTCATTCACCCCAGTCTCAAGTGTACAGAAGGAACCTCTCATGTGAGGAAAATCCAGGATAGGACCCTTTAATACTGAAACATTGTGGCCAATAAATTCAAATACATTTTAAAGGGAAATTTGACCTCATATTAGGAGAGAGCTGTGGGGTGAGTGATGATAGCCAACCCCTGCCTATCAGGTGTTAACAACTGCAGTGGAAGTGAGTGGACACAGAGACAGAAACCCTTTTAAAGATTTTTCTTTAAGACCCTATACAAACTTAATGTATTGTATTTTCTCTTTCAACAATTAACAGTAGCTACCAAAAGGTATGATATTGTAAACAGTAATATTACTACTTATCAAGTGATTAAAAACTGAACAGTTGGTATAGGACACTGTGGCAGAGCAAAGCTCTGCCCTTTTTAAATTGGCAGGGATGGGGTTAATTTCCCCTACCTGCCTGGGTTTATTATGTTCAGGTGGCTGGGGTTGATTAGTTGATTAAATGATTAACTTAATTAACAATCAATCAGTGCCCAGCCACCTGACATAAAAGGAGGCCTCTGCTTCCTCATTTAGGAGGAGGGAGCTGAGGAAGTAGGTTGGTGTTGGTGTTGGTGTTGGTGTTGGTGTTGGTGTTGGTGTTGGTGTTTGGTGTTGGTGTTGGTGTGGGTGTTGGTGTTGGTGTTGGTGTTGGTGTTGGTGTTGGTGTTGGTGTTGGTGTTGGTGTTGGTGTTGGTGTTGGTGTTGGTGTTGGTGTTGGTGTTGGTGTTGGTGTTGTCCAGTGAAGGCATTGCCCAGCCTGGAAAACTTTATTTTTGTGAGTTTTGTTTTTGCTTTATTTGTGTTTGAGTATCTGTTATTTTGCCCTTGTGCATCTTTATTTTTGTTTATTTGTAATAAAATTAGTATTTTTTTTTAAACTGCAGACTGTCTCTGGGCCTCTATTCACTCGCCAGCCTGCCACAGACACATTTAAATATCTATTGGAATTTTGTGTTGTGTGAGTAGGAGTCTGAGTGTCTGTGGATGCCTGCGTGTGTGTGTATGCATGTGTGTAATTGGGTCTGCCACTTATTATGTACACTGATATCACTGAGATACAAAACTACTTTACCAACCCCCCATCCCCCTACCCCACCCCTGAATATTGTGTGGAGAGCTTCATGCGTTGCCATGAAGATTAAAAAAAATTAACAAGAGAAAGTAATTAACTTGTTGTTGCACACATTCCACATGCATTACTTGTTTGTGTCTCATTACCTTTCCAACACACACACACACACACACACATAAAAGTATGCAGTATGACATAAACCTTCCACTAAGTACAAGTTTTATTACTTAAAAAATAGATATGCGTAACATTTAAAAGTTTTATTTAATTAAAGTAGTCTAGAAATGTATGTGGAAAATGTGGGAACACAGGGGGTTACATTACAATACAATAAAAAACCGTATGATCCTTAGGTTTGTGAATATAAGACTGAGAACAGGGGGGTATGTAAAATTATACATACAAGGATCCTGAGCAGCTTCATGTACTGGCAGTTCTATAGGTGGAGTACCAGGCTGAGCATCCTAATGTTCCTGTACACATCTGCCAGTCCCTATACCCTGCCTCTGCTCCGAGAAGCCAGTGACTGCTGGTCTGCAGCTGTGGTAGAAGTGCCGAGCGCAGAATCCACTTAACTAAAACACACACACACACACATTATAATGAAACGTGGATGTCTTGTAATATTATAAACATTCAAATAAAAGTCTTTATTTAAAGCGATACGGTACATGTATGTTGTTTGTTAACTATATCCATTACTTTTTGCACATTATGCCTATAGATGCTAACAATTCATTCCAGTTCTGTGTAGTGGAAGAAGAGGTGGTGCTCTGTTGTTTCTGGGACATCTTAAAAGAATTATAGAAATAATAACTACACAAGCACGATTCCTGCTCCAGTTTACATGGGTTTTTACAGCTATTTTTATCTTGAGAAAGAGATTGACCCTGCCCTTAAAGTCGTGCTGACCACAGAACGTTCTTTTCCTGTTTCACGATGTATTCGCGTAACAACGTCAAATTAAAAGAAGGAGGACAAAACATGCATGTAAACCCAGCCAATGTTTAAGAAAAGTCTGTTTTTAAGACATGCTTTTGATTGTCTTATATGTCCTGGGTCATTTCACCTGGAGGAGAAAATTGTCCCAACCCCTTCTCTGGCTTCTTTCCTGTCAATAACCAATGAGCTGTTTCTCCTATAGACTGGCATTATTTCAGCCAGTAACATGCTTTGACCCAGAAGGTAGCTCGGGTGAAATGACCAAGAAAAACATCAGTAACAGACTTCCTGGAAGGGAAGGGAAGCAAATGTAAACTTTCTTTAACCTAGTCCAGTACCCGATGTCTGTTTTAAAACTTCTACCTAGTAAATTGTTATTAGGAGTACCTCATATAATCCGTTATCTTTAGTACTTTTATCTTTAGTTTTTTGATGACCTGCTTTTAATTGTTTAGTTCAGATGATCGTAACATATTTAGAAATTACAAAAAAAAATCTTCTGCTAAACAGTCCTGTTTGCATCACATATTTAGCTGCAGATTTTATTTGTGGTTACAGGTTACCTCTTATGTCGTTTATCTACATTATCTGATAAGCACCTGTGCAGACGGTTATTACTACTTCTATTAATAGCAATGCTAACTACAAACAGCCTTGCAGATAGGTAAACCAACTGCTGTTCTGTTAAGTTTCTAAAAAACATACATGCACTGCACAGTATTATTGTAAAATGCAGGCAAGCCATTTTCAGTGACTACACACAAACATGTCTTAAACATATTTCCCAGTGGCTTTTAGGACCAAAAGAAAAACAGATGTGAAGAGCAAAAAATCTGACAGGTGAGGTAAAGTGGATGAACTGAACTATTGGAGGGGAATGGGTTATGTATCACTATACTACATTACTCATGCAATCAACACATGCCAGTTTTCTATATAAGCTATTAGGGATATATTGTTCATACAAGAAGGATGTCTTATAAAATATGTATCTACTTTGCCCAAATGTGCAAGCAAAATTCGCAAGTATGATATTACATGTGTATACTAGCTGACACACATTAACTAAAGTTAATTCAGTATATTCAAGATAAAACAATTCACAGTTCGACCCGTTCAGTGAAACATATTTTGTAGAAACAGCTAATATGTTACTGTTTGTCATTTCTCATGCAATCCATTATAACATACAAGAAAAACAATTTCTCACCCATTTCCGTTTTTTAAAAAAATCATTTTATTTATTATGTGTTTATTTGTATTAAAGTTTAGCTGTGGTTCTGTAGGACTCCTCTTATCTACATCACTTACATTTCCTGTAAGGTTATGTTACCTGCTTTTTGCTCCATGAAACTCCCCACCACCACCATCACATCTGGTTCCTAATTTAGTTATATCTATCCTGATAGCAATTGGTCTATGTTAAATGATGACTACTAAAAAACATAAACATATTATTTTCCTCTATGCCTCTTTACATTGTAATGTATTTGCCTTTCTTCTTTTAAAAAGTATGGCTTATTATAAATGCTACTGATCTACTGTCCAGCTAAAAGCAAGCAAAAAGACACCCACCACCTAAACAGTCAAATACTTTTTTAGCTGTGGCATACATTTAAAAAAGAAACGCGAGTAATTTTACATACCTGTGCTGACATGTCAATCAGTTTTGGAAGCTGCAGTCTATGTCCTTCATCGGTTTGCAGAAAGTCTAGTAAACTGCCTTCAAAGGAAAACCACACCACAGGACAAATCGTATAGATATACAAAGTGTATGTCATCGTACAAGTCCCTACAAACTTTAAATCCGGATATAACTGGGTCTATATATATATATATATATATATATATATATATATATATATATATATATATATATATATATTTTTTTTTTTTTTAACTGTCTGAATTCTTATCATTATTGTGCTGTTTTTTGGGGAGGGGCATGGATGAGTTGAAAATCTATCTATCAGAAGGGGCTGAGACCTCCAGAACACATCCTGCATATAGTGCTGGTGCTGTTACTTAAATAGAAAAACAGTTTTTGTGCTCAATAAAGCACGCTTTTCCTTGAATTTCACATAAGGAATGCCTTACCATTGGCCATGAACTCTGTAACAATTAGTATTGGGTCCTTGGTAACAACAGCATAGAGCTGCACCAGCTTGCTATGCTTCATTTGCTTCATTAGGTTGGCCTCTTCCAGGAAAGCTTCAGAGGGCATGCTGCCTTCCTTCAAGGACTTGATGGCAACCTTTTGGTTGTTCTTATAATATCCTGTAAGAACAAGCAACATTTAAGTTCTGCAGTAAGAAGTACAGTATATGCCATTTTATGCTGGAAATTCCCAAAGGAGACTGATCTGGGGAAAAAATGACTGTTTCAAAGCAGTACTTGTAAACACTGGATTTCAGTGCGATGAGTTTACATGTCTCAATGTTGCTGGCTTAATGTATTGCTTTTGGGGATGAAGAAAAAAGTTACAAGCAATAATCTACAATAATTTATTTCAGCAATTTTTTTTTTTTGCAAAACTCTAAAATGCTAATTCAAAAGTATTTATACCCTTTGATGCTATGATAGTATTGTCTGCAACTGGACGTTGCAATGTTACAACGATTATTATTGCTAAAGGTGCCTCAACTAGCTATTAATTTTATTTTCCTTGTCAGGGTAGGAATACTTTTGAATTTGCATTTTTGGAGTTTTGCAAAAAAAAATGTTCTTATAATTTTTTTCGGGAAATTTCTAGAAATTATATATTATATATTTTGCAGAAAGCTATACACCTCATGTTGCTTGGCCCATTTATGCCTCAGACATATAGCACAGAGCGCTCTTATAATGCCTGTCACACACCACTAGACTGTGTACATTCCCTGAAAGTATGTTTGTTTGATTTGAAATGCAGCTATTTTTAACGTCCTACCCTCAAAACCACTGTACTGCTGTTTGTCTAATGGAAATATGCTAATGAAAGCAAGGTTTCAAGTACACAGTACATATACCGTTATGGCCAAAAGCTTTGCATCACCGAAAATGTTAGGATTGAGACACCATTTAAAAAAAAAAAATATATATATATATATATATATATATATATATATATATATATATATATATATATATATATATATATATATATAATTTAGATTTTTTATTCAACATTATGTTATCATAGAAACTACTAAATGATATCGCAAAAGTCTACCAGAAGTCATAATAGTACAAATAGTACTGTATTTCATCTTAGATTTCAAAATGTCACATTTTTTAATTTTTGTCAGTTTTTTGTTACGTATGTGAAAAACTACAAATCGGTATGTAATTCAATACATTAACATTATTCAACAGGTTTCATTCAACTTTACGAAGCAAAACTAGTTTTGGCCATAGCTGCGTATAGGATTTTTTTTTTTTTTTTTAAACTTTCATATACAGTAAATATAATTAATTGTATTGTACTGGCAGACAATTTAAATCGTTTTGCATCTGACATTATCACTTTTAGTACTGGGCAACAATGATTTCTCCTGACTTCAGTGACTAGTAGGTTACACCAGAAGTTACAGTCTTTTAAATAAAAGAGCGTAACTGTGCCACGGTAATGGTGGCTGATATGAAGAAACAACACTGATGTGAGCACCAACATTAGTGGCTGTCATTGGGAAGTGGTATGGGGAAAGATAAAGTACGGGAGATCATCCCTCTGAAGGACAGAACTCACCCATCCACACCTCCCCAAACTGCCCTGCGCCGAGTCGTTTGACCATCTTCAGGGTCTCTCTGGGGATCTCCCACTCATCCTGCCCCCATGCTGTCAGGGGTGCTGGAGCTTTGCAGGGCACCGTCAGTCGCTGGCACAGACCGTCTGATTCTTCTAGAAAGAGATGCAAGAAAAGGCATACACTGGGACTGTATGGGACGGGGACTGTGTGTTACTGTGACATGTATTTATCTAACCCAATATTGCAATTATTAAAAATATGGCATGGACAACAGTAAGTTTGCAGTGTATATTCCAACTTCCATACAAACAGTTTTCCACTATTGCAATTCATTATGCGTCTTCAGTTCAATAAAGTGTGCTTTATTGCTTGCTTTTACATGCTTTAAACATGCTTTTATGAAGATAACTGTCTATTAGAAGTTCCGAGTAGTGAGTTCATGTGGTGGAAAGTCTTACTGGCCTTTAAGCACTGCCTTTTTTACTATGGTAAAAAAAAAAAAGTATAATGAAATGTAGTTAAGGATAGCAAAAGCTTATTGAAATAGGCGAGGACTGTGTACACATGGTGCTGTATGCCTAGAACACAGAAAGAAGCACTTCCCAACATTCTGCCTTCTGAGTTTTTTCTCAGGAATGGGGTGATGTGGAAGCATGGGAGGATACTTGTCTTTATCTTATCTGAGTGTTGTCAAATTTAACTTCCAGGACTTCTTGTGAGAAAATACTTACTTGAGTAATGTTGCACCAGATGTTTTATAGAAGGGAAGTCAATCTTAGGGGAGATGTAATAGCCACCTTTTTCTAGGGAACGGATCTTGTAGTGTTTGACTACATCTCCGTGTGATCCAGAGGGATCCCTCACAGACAGGGAGAAAGCTCCTGGAAATAAAGCAGCGTTAGTATATGACATCATAAATCAAACTATTTCAAAGCAGTGACTCGGAGGACTCAGGTTGGGGAGAGACCCACCTTTGCTTGTTTCACTTTCTCTAACCAGAAAGGCTCCTGGTTTGTTTCCTGGTGCAAGGAGCAGACGTTCCGTTTCTTTCCGGCTTATATTTTTAAAGAACCACCTGCATTTATAAAAGATTGTAAATATTTTAATTGTGTAAAAATAAAAATAGCTCAATCTCCCAGTGACTTCTTTTATATAACGCTCTACAAGGTTACCAGTGTATGTATGCACTGTTGAGGTGATGTGGTATTAAGGCTATTATTTGTAATACCTGTAATGCCCTCCATTTTACTGTACTGCTTAATTAACCAACAATTTCAAACACAGAAACAGAATCCCTTACATTCACTTTTGAAATTCACTAACCTCTTAAACACTGTACAGGACTAATATTGTATTCAACATTCAGTACATGTTATAGTTAATTTCTAATACCAGAAAACAAATCTGAATGAAGAACATGCCTTTCCTCCTTCAGGGTATCCAGTGGTGTTGTATAAGTACTTGGAATATACCCCTCCTTTCCAGATTCTAAGGACTTTGCCAGCCACCAATCCCCATTACTGGAAAATACAACAACCATCATTTAATATTCCCTCGCATGACAGGGTCAAGGCATAGATCTTACACCAAATGTTTACAAATGAAACATAAATCTCATGGAACATATTTGAAACACATTTTAACATTTATTTTTATTATATTTCAGATTATATTTTAGACTCACAAAATCACAAGTGTTACTAAAATAAACACTACAGTGTTACATCACAAAAATGTGTTGTGAAGACAGCATACTGTATATTTTATAAAGAGTCACTTACTCTTGTAAAATTTTAAGTTTATCCCCTTTGTTGAACGGCAGGTCATGTTCGTTAACTGGCTCATAACTGTGCAGAGCTATGACAATTTTCTCATCTAGAAGTAAAGAACAAACCTTTTACTTGTACAAATATAGTGATGTAAATATATAAATGTGTGTGTGTGTGTGTGTGTGTGTGTGTGTGTGTGTGTGTGTGTGTGTGTGTGTGTGTGTGTGTGTGTGTGTAAGAAAACATATAACATATCATGATCAAATTCAAAATAATCTCCAACTGGTCTTCTAAAATAAAAAGACATCCCTGTGCCGATCTCTCCACTCTTTTCGTATTGCAGTTTACATGGGAATGGAACAATTCATTGAAAATGTGTTAAACAAGAGCTCATCACATTGTTGCTACTGAACTACCATTAGTTTTAATAATGTGTTGTTTGGTTTGATCTGGTCTGCACTCTGCATAGTTGAGGACCAGGTCAAAACTCTATAAGCTATAAACAGCGGGCTTCAGTCTCTGCCAAAAGATTGATTCCTTGGAAACATTTACTGTATTAACAACGTCATTAGCTAGCTACATTATTAAAAAATCAACATCTCAGAATCTCTGTATAATGTATCAGACAGTGGCCGTGTTTCCATGCAGCTTAGAAAGTTGACACTCGCTCTCCAGAGTCATTATTTAAGTGACGTAGCACGCACATACCACGCGGGTGGGTAAATTGTCTTTTCACGCTAAAAAGCCATATTTTTTGTGTGGAAACATATCCGGAAGTCGTACATTTCGCTTACAAGACTTTAGCAGTGAAAATTTTGTTTGTGACGTAACCTCACGCCACTTTTTGCTATATGTAAAGGCCGTAGCAATCCTATATTATCTGAGAGGTTCTTTGTCCCTTTAAGCATATTTTGAGACAATTTGCTTTCTTAATCAAACACTAATTACCAAAGGAAGTTGTTTCTTTTTATTCTTATATCTTGAGTAAACAAACGACGTGCATTGATTTCACCTGATTCTATCTGAACCTACGTTTCGTTCTGGCTCTAATCGCTGAATTCAGTTTATTAATTTCTACTGCATTAGTTTCTAGTAGTGCGTCGCTGATTTAAACAATCTGGTTTTCAGATAAGGCTTAACAACTATTAATTAAGGTTTAAAGGGAGGGAGAGAGATGAAAAATAAACACCAAAAACTAGAAGCCCTATATATATATATATATATATATATATATATATATATATATATATATATATATATATATATATATATATATATATATATATATATATAAACATGTAAATAACACAAGGCTAGTACACCTTTTTTTTTTTTTTTTTGGCAGGCTGCACTGAGTGCTTTAAGACAACCTAAGACAACCTAAAAACTATGCGGAAACCCAGTTTAAGAAAGCTGCGCTATATCAGTAGTCGCGCAAGGCCAAGTTGAAACTCAGACGCAAACATTTAAATATACCCTCTCATGTTTTAATAGTAATTAGGTTATTTGCATTCGGAACGAGAATTTCACAGGCTAAAAGAAAACTACATAGAAACACACACAACCTGAAAGTACTACCAAAATAGAGTAAGAAAAAGGTGAGACTTTTTTTTTTCTTTTTCCATGGAAATGACCCCCGTGGCTAATCTTGAATATTGTGGGGCAGTGTTCAATTAGATTTTTTTTAAAAATAAAAATGTTATCACAATGCAGCCACTAGTACAAGGACAAAGATGGCAGGATTAACTAAATTCGATTAGCTTTATATTAAGTAAAAATGCATTAAAATGTACAACAGTTCAGTACTGGAGTACAGGCATTTAAAATAATAATAATAATAATAATAATAATAATAATAATAATAATAATAATAATAATAATAATAGCCAACATTATCACACACTGATGTACAAAACTATTGTTTGAGCTTTAGTAAACTAAATTATCATAACTTGATAAAGAATGTACTGTATGTATAAGATATTGTAAAATAAGTAAAACACTGTACCCTGTATTCAAGTTTGGAATAGAAAGCTTTGAAAATGTAGCAATTAGACTTTCAAAAAAGATTGGTACAGAGGAACCCTGGATTAATTTTATTGATAGAAACTTTGAAGCAAACTCAACCCCTGCATTTGATCCAAGAAGTGCACAAGAAATACTCTCCTCGGGATAAAGCGTGAATTATGCCGCTGATGGTTTAGCCATTTTATGCAGTGCTAGCATTAAATAATCACACACAGTTATCATAGTTTATTGTTATTTGGTACTTTCAAAGCTGTTACAAGGATAGCATTATTAAATTATAATTCTTTGGAAATAGAAAGACATATTGTTACAGCAAGACACCCAATGTTTAATAATATATTAACATATGTAATGTGCATAACTTACCATGTTCTGGAGGATGTATTCTTGGATCAACTGGAAGCTGTAAAATGCAATATACGATAATAATAATTAGTAGCAGTTAAATAATTATTATTAAAAAGACGAAGAAGAAGAAAAGAAGAAGAAGAAGAAGAAGAGATTTAGAGGTTGAATAAAGTCTCTTCTATAGATTACTATCTATACACATTGAAAATCGACATCTATGCAGGTTTTTACAATTTAGATATATAGCATTCAAAGATGCTTTTTAAAACTTTGAACATATTTACTGGTGATATGGCACTTAGTTATTTTTTTAATTCATTTGAATGTGTCAACTTTGTGACAATACTGTCTGGTATAGATACCTGCAAATAAATAGAATGTTTCCTCTGTGTGTGTGTGTGTGTGTGTGTGTGTGTGTGTGTGTGTGTGTGTGTGTGTGAGTGGTTGTCCCTGTAATAGTCTCACTTCTATTCAAGCAAAAAGCAGCTTTTATATCGTGCTTTATTTCTAGATAAGGTCTGGTCAAAACATACTTTATTTATTTTGTAACTTACAGCAAGAGGACCACGGAGGGGGTATGTATTGTCTCGCAGCCCATTTGCTCCACCAAATTGATTGTCTTGCTCCTTCTGCTGACTACTGCCAGTGCAACCCATCCTTAAAAATAGCAAAACAAGGCACATTAGTTCATAAACAAATGTATACATTTTTTTTACCAAATCCTGACTGATTTGTCATCATTTAAAGAAACAGGTTATTGCATCTCTTTTTGAACACCCAATTCCCATAATCTAGATACTTCATATTTTGGAGAGCTGGAAGAATAAAGTTTCCCACTTGTGTGAAGTACTGAAATATAAAACTAGTGAAAAGGTACACCAAGCATTTGGTTTGAATCAGACTCTGATCATATAGTGCAAGGAGTCTGGTGTTCTGCCTGCTGGCCAGTTAAAAGTCACAGGCTAAAAATGAAAATAATAACACTTTCCTCTTTGGTGTAGTTAACATCACTAGCACCAGAAAGCAACACCCACAATCCATCTCAAAATGATCTTATCATGCTTCAGTAGTTTTTCATAATCAGAAGAAAAAATAGTAATGGTATTTGACTGTGGTTTGTGGTCGGTTGTTAAACCAACAGCCAACAATTTTCTTATATATATATATATATATATATATATATATATATATATATATATATATATATATATAATATATATATACACACACAGTTGTAGTCAAAAGTTTACATACCCCAATGGAAATGTATAAATTCTAGAAATTTCTGGAAAACAAATAATTATAGGAAAAAACCTTTTGTAGCAAAAGTTTTGCTTTTGTGGCTGAGGAAAAAAAGTTAAAATAAATAAATACATAATAGAAAATATAATAGAAAAATGCTATTTCAAAAGTATTTATACCCTGACAAGGACAATTAAATTAATAGCTAGTTGAGACACCTTTAGCAACAATAACCGTTGTCTTCTTTTATAGCTTGTTTACAGAACTGCTTTTTCCATCCAGCCAAAGAAGGGATTGTAGTGCGAAATGTCCTGAGATAGCAGGGTTTTTTTTTTAATCAGTTATTCACATTTTACATTTTATTTAACAACAAAATATTTTAAACAACAGTTGAAAACAATGTTCTGCAAAAAGAGACACCCTATTCTCATCTAGAACACCTCAGATTACACGAAACAATCAGCAAAGAACGTCTTTTCACAACTGAAAACAATACAAACGCATAGGTCAATTTAACATTGTAATGATTTTAACACTTCATTAAAAATCAGTAATTCAAATGCCACGTTTCTCTCACCACCTTTTGCCCCTAGTATGATGAAACTTGATGTCGATTTCATCCACTTAGAGGGCATACAGCTATGAACTACTACCATGAACTACGTTTCTAACACTATACTATACACATAGTTATTACATTATCAAAATACTCAAAATAAGTCAAAATGTATTAAAGAAAAAACACCTTGAAATTTACAGAACCATGTCTAATCTTCTGTTTCAAGCTGAAAATGTGTTGATTACTTTATCGCGGAATACTTCAAGTTTCTGTGTTCTGAGAGCAGTCAGTCCATTCAGGTTCTGGCGATAGTATTTTTCACAAGCCTTCGAGTATCACTGCCATTACTGTCTGTGGGTCTTCGCCGTGGTCTGAAATTAACTCCGTAATCAGTTGCTTGGGCATAGGTTTTCTGAAGGGTGTGACTAAAACCCGTCCGTTACAGTCCAATACTGTCCGATATCATCCAGTACATTTTTAGTCCAGTCCAATACCGTCCGATACACTTTTAGTCCCATCCGGTAGTGTCCGGTACATCTTTAGTCACGCCCGGTACCGTTCGTATACATACGAATGCATATTAATAATAAATATTTTCTAACAGATACGGATGTATATTTAAAGATTATTTGATCCATTTTATATAGCCTAGTTTCTGCAGTAGCAGAACTCAAGTAGGAATGTTGTGAACATGAGCTGTTCATGGTTCTGAATGAGAGGTAGATGAACCTACTTATCTGTTTATATAATAATTAACTAATTAATCTGTAAATATACATCTCTGTTATTTATTATTCATAGTTATTTGTGTGTGTGTGTGTGTGTGTGTGTGTGTGTGTGTGTATATATATATTATATATATATATATATATATATATATATATATATATATATATATCCGGTGTCACAATTTATGTCCCCAAATAACCTCCAATTAAATGTCATGCTAGGTCACAAAGACACACACACACACACACACACACACACACACACACACACACACACACACACAAATGCTGATATACTGACAGCAAAGACAGAGATAGAATAAACAGAAGATCAGATACAAGTTGCCTACTAAAATCGCAAAAAATGAAATATGTGATTATAAGAGGGCATATAAACTTCTACTCTAGTCTCTACAGACTTTAAACTAGATCGATCAGTTGGAAAGGGATAATGAGCTTTCAGAAATATTGATGGACTCCAATGGGTCGAAACGCAAGATATGGATTTATAATTCTTAATCTGAAGTCTTTAATTGCATTTGCAAAGAAAATCTTACTCATACCAACAGAAAATAAAAATAGCAGTAGGCTATGAACACTGTCAAATTTATCAGACGGGACTTAAGGTGTACGGTACCGGGCAGGACTATAGGTGAATCGGACAGGACTAAAAGTGTTTCGGACGGTGTATAGG
This sequence comes from Polyodon spathula, assembly GCF_017654505.1. Classification (NCBI taxonomy): domain Eukaryota; kingdom Metazoa; phylum Chordata; class Actinopteri; order Acipenseriformes; family Polyodontidae; genus Polyodon; species Polyodon spathula. The sequence continues at coordinate 52,611,375 of NC_054539.1, forward strand.
ATGGTACCAGATGGTACCGGATGGGTTTTAGTCACATTTTTAGTTTTAGTTTTGAACTTGCTCTCTGCATTACAGTGCATTTCCTCTACTTTTTTTTGTCACTGAGTCCACTGCACAGACGCATTCAGTTTTTTAACAAACATTTATGGTCAGCATGATTTAAGTTTTATCGATTGCACTGAAAAGCTGGTTTTCTTTCACTGAAGAATCCCTTGAGAATTTTTCACTTCTCATCAGCGGGATGGATCACACTGGGGCCAGAAGCTCAATGAAAGTAAAATTGTAGGGGCTCCCGAGTGGTGCATCTGGTAAAGGAGTGCAGGATGTGCCCTATAGCATGGACATCACTGGTTCGAGTCCAGTATTCCACTGCCGACCGTGGATGGGAGCTCCCAAGGGGCAGCACACAAATGGCCGAGTGCAACCCGGGAGGAGGACTCATGTCGGCCTGGGTATCCTTAGCTTACCACGCACCAATGTCCCCTGTATGGTGCTGTTTGGATACGGTAGAGTCTGAAACACTGGGGGTAGCTGACTCACTGTGGTTGGCGGCAGGTTGCTGCTGGCACTCCAGTGTGAAAGAATCCACTGGGGAAAAGTTGGTGGTTGACTCGCTGGAAGGTGGTTCATCAGCTGATTTAGTTTTTTTGGCTGGACAAGCGAAAAAATCCCTGATTTTAATTTTTTTTTTTTTTTTTTTTTCCCTCCTGTACCATTTTCTTTCGAGACCATTGCTAACCTTTTCATGAAACTGTCCTAGACCAAAATTGGGCATACTGTATCTACAGCAGTTTTGTAAATATAAAAATGTATTTTATTCATAACAAATATTAATTTAGTCTGTCAAAACATTATTTAAATAACAGTTACATCTTTGTAAACATCGTCCCTCCAAGATACAGTTACTTGATGCAGCTTTCAATAATACAGCCAATCAGATGTTTGTCACTGAAGATAATTACTTCCAGTGACCTGCATTTACAATGTGCGAAACAATAGGGTTTATCAAATATCCATACTATCAATCAAATTTATTTTGCATAGTCAAACAGATTTATTTTTATAGTGCCTTTCATGCCAAGGCACCCCAAAGCGCTTAAAATACGAATTTAATATTTATATAAATTCAACTTTCTAAAGATACAGCCTTCATTAGTGCAATTACTTAGAAGTTCAGCATATATGCAAAAGGCATTAGAACTATATTCCAGTTACTGGGGATGTGCATCCTCTGTGAGTGATAATTAAGCTTGTGATACTGGAATAAGGTAAAAATGGCAAATTAGACACCTCGGTTTCATCTAGGGTGTCTTTCTTAAAGTTAATTTTACATTAATTTCAACAAGAAAAAAAAAATAATGTAGGCAGTTTTGTTACTCACTGGCCCAAAAAATAACTACAAATAAATAAATACAAATCTTCCAGGCAAGCACTTGTACTGTATGCTGTCTTCTGATACGAACCATGGGAATGTGTCTGGGGCATGCCTCCCTCTTGTCCACCACATAGAAGGTGGTTCAGCTTCTTCACAACCATTAGTGAGATCATGGTGCACTGACTTAAATGACGTGTGTCTTCACAACTCCTCCACAAAACTACTATTTATTCATAACTACATTCCTGAAACAGAACAAATGCTCTTCATCCCCTGTCTACCTCACTGGGATAATGTAAGCCTGCACAGAAAAAAAGTAGTGGACACCCATACGAAACCAAAGAAATGCCAACACAAAAGAACAGTAGTTAGAGTGGGTTTACAGTTGTGGTTGAAGAGTGGTGGTCAGTAGTTTGTGATTTTTATTTGGTATAGATTAAGTTTGAATGAACCCACTGCCCTTCAGTTCTCCTGAACTGCTGTGGGGAATTGTGAAGGAACATACTGGACACTTTAAATTGGAGAGAAAGTCCAGGGACCAGCTGAAAGGAAGCCGCAGTGATGGGCTGAATGACTTGTCACTTTTCTGTTGTTCTTATGATTTTTAAAACTGTAGCATTGAAAGGAAGCCGCAGTGATGGGCTGAATGACTTGTCACTTTTCTGTTGTTCTTATGATTTTTAAAACTGTAGCATTCTGTACTATCGATTCCTCACTTTAAAGGACTAAAGCGAATCATTATATTAACAAAACTAACCTTGAACTTGAATTCGTAGTTAGAAAATACCACATTCTTAGCAAATTTAGCAAACTCCCTAGAGTCAGCTTCTCCATGATCAGCAAACTAAATTATGGGCAGGGGTACCTCAAAGGGCAAAGTCAAAGGCCAAAGATATAATGAAAATATGTATGTTGTATTTGTTATCTATTCTTTAATAAATATTGTTCTTTATTGCTTATAGTTTTCCTGACTGAACCAAAGGAGCCTGTGATTATTTTTGAAAACATAGACGTTTGTCAATTTTTTAAATATAACTCATCTCATACAACATTTTACCAGGTAAGAGTTGGAATTTGGCAATGTTGTGGTAGGCAAAGTTGCTTAAATAGTGACAGTTAATTATGTTGAAATTGTGCAGTGGCAATAATCACTGGGGGTGTTACTCCAGTTGATTAGATACATTTTCCAATGTTATTGTCATAAAAGGATCTCATAAGCAATTCATTTCTCTACTGAACTACTGCTGTTGTTTGACTTTTTTTCAAGAGAGGTAAGCAACTCAGGAAAGTTAATGTAATAGAGATCCTTTTTTTTTCAAATGTTTTTACAGTATTTAAACCATGGTTGGTATTTAATTTTAAATATAAAATACAGCAAAGATAATACTGCTTTAGAAGAGAAGGCCACTGCTGATACAGCTCAGTCAGTCAGTTTATGATACTGGTAATGTATTTCTTTACATGTTGGAACTTAAAAATAGCAGCAAAAGAAAGTAATAGCCTTTTAAAACATTAACAGTAACACTAACCTCTTCTTCTTTATCTAAATTTTTTTCCACCATAATATTAATTGAAGTATCTGTGCAATAACTAAAACCTCACAAAAACATTGCGCCACCCTATAAAATATCAGACACTGTTTCTAGCAAATAAATACATAGATACATACATAAATAAAACCTTGTTCCCCATATCCACACATACTGTTTTCAACGAGTCCTGTGCTTTGCTTGCATGATTTTGTGATTGCTGGAATCAGTATCACATAATTACAAGAATCGTCTGTTTTTCTCAAAAGCAGGAAACATGTATTTCACTTCCTGTCCATTCTGGCTTTATTGCCCTTTCTGTCTATAAAATGAGATAAAGAACATATTTTAAAAAAAAAATTAAATATGTCTTAGGCAATAAATTAGTTTTGGGGTCTCAATTTAGCCCCCAGTGGAGTCCACATCACAAAACCACCATGTGATTTGATCTATTTGGAACTGGATCTTTGCAGGCAGTCTCCAAAAGAGAGGCAAAGGATTTAATGGGCATGGAGACTAAAGCTAAAAAAAACAAACACAATGTTTGTAGTACTAAGGCCTAGCCAACCCCACAAGATTCCTAAGAAGTAAATAGTTCAGAAAGGCTGCAATAAGGAACCAGATGGAACACAGTGACAGATGAGAGAATGCGCCTAACTAGGTGCCAGGGAATCCTACACTAGGAGTCTTGAGAGAAACCTAATTTGTCTGACACAGGTACCTTCTATTCGCCATGCCAAAAAGAGTGATACATTCTGACTGCTTCTTCTACCCGCATTGGGTTGCTTCCAGTAAGGCAGTCCATGTCACATAATACTAAAATAAATACCAGTTATACAGTGTACAGCAGATAAACTCCCATTAGATGGTTAACAAAATGATCCCCCAGCTGGCTAAAGGTCCATCCCAAGTGACCACCGCAGCCAGGGAATCCCAATCTATCCATGCTGGAGGTGCTTCCTAGAATGGATAATCTGACAAGTGGAAATGGTATATAACTACCTATTCTCTTTAGACCTTTCAAAAGCCAAAAGTTTAACATGTAAAAAGGAAAACATAACAGTACCTTACGTAGAAGAGGCTGCTCTATGGTAGTATGAAGCGGACTGGAGAGTCAGAAACTAGGGCAGCAAATAGGAACACAGACTGCAGGGCAACTGTGCATGAGTACGCATAAAAATAGGAAGATGCTACAGTATAGATTTGTGCAAATAATACAAATTTGGCACTTGCTACCTGCTTGTGAAGGCTCCTTTACAGACCTATTTTAAGCCTAAATATTTGGTCTGTTGTATAACATTTTTTTTTTTGTATGAAAAAAGATGCAATAGTTTATATTGCCACTGTTTAGTATTAAAAGGGACATGTTAAGCAACACATAAAAAGATTAAAAAGTGATTTGGTGGCTTTTTTTTTTTTTAAATCTGGCTGTTTGTTAGAAGGGTTCAGTTTTGTCTTAGTCCTTACCCAGTAGTGCTATAGCACAATAAACTGTAAGTGGCAGTACGTGGCTGATTTTGCAACTACATAGCTAAGTGATTTTGAAGCACAATAACTGTTTTTCTTCTGGTAAATTGTGCAATTAAAAAAACAAACTAACCTAATGTTACGGGTAGCAAATCTATTTCACAATTGAGCAACACATTAAAAGGGTGTAGCTATTTATTTCCTTTCAAAGTCTTTGCTATAACATTGTAAAAGCATGAGTACAGTTTACTAAAACATTTTGTGAAATCATGGTAAAGCACAGAGAAGTGTTAAAACCATGGTAAACTGTAGAATATAGAAAAGCACACTGTTTCCTAATTACAACCATATCAATTTTATAAAAAGAACAATGTAAAAGGCTAAAAGTAATTTTTAAAAATATCAATTCAGACCAGTTTGTACCAGCAATTAATATCCATGTCTCATTAATGGAAAAAAATTAAAATAGTTGTTATGTCGTGCATCTTGACATTTCAACACAAGATAAATTATCTCAGGATCTTAAGATGAAGGTTTGAAATATTGGTATCGTGAGATTGTGATTTATTTATTTATTTATTGTACTGTCCTTAGTGAGCCACCATAAAAGCAGCATTGCAATGCCAGTGAAATATATCTACAATGAATGTGCTATAACGGCACTTGTCGATTTGTGTTTTACTAAACACAGGAACAGCCACACTTTCAATAGCATCTGTTGTATAAGGACTAATATTTCAATAATAGCATAGAACTGAATAGCAATTGTTTTTGAATATCTAAGTTTATAGTTTAATTTAAGGTTTGGATTAGGTTTAAGCTCCTGGAGCATGTGGATCAAAACAAATCTATGTTTGATGCAACTGGGACATAGAATACAGTAGCCCATGTTTGGTTTCGACTTACTGTTTAAATAATTATTATTATACTGGAATAATAATTCATAATTAACTTTAAATCTGTTCCTACAGATGAGATATATTGCAGATATATTTGACCTTTTGGGAGGGAACAGAAGTTACCATTTTGATGAATCAGACAAACTTGTACTGACAAAAAGAGGGGGTTGAAACCACACAAACACCCGTGTTAGGAGCATAGAAAAGAAGAGAAGAAAGCTGCATTTTCTAATTTATTAATTGAAGGGTCTCGCCAAGATATGTATGTAATTATTAGGGTAAAATATAGAAGTATACAAGAAGTATACAAGTCCATTTGTTGTTGTGGGTGGGCTATAGGCGAGATTGCTTTTACATTTTAGAAAAATAATAGGTAGCCTCATAATTCATTCTATAATATGATACATTATGTTTGTGTTGTTGATCTAGGTAGTAAATGCATTTATGAGGGGAACATTTTTGCTGCACTCAAACAATTGCTGAAGATGGAAATATGGCCTACAGTTAGAATGTTGCAAAATTGAAATAAAATATATAAAGATATCTTTGAACAAATGAACAATGAATATCTCAGTTAATTATGTATATCACGTATATAAATATATAAAAATATTTTTCATGCAATGCCTACAAACTGTCACTCAACAATGGAGCATTTGTAAAACTTATTACAGAATTTGTAGCATTCAATATAGAAAACCTCTCTAATCCAGCATTGCATGGGACCAGAAAAGCATGTGTGCTGGGTTAAAGAGGCAGCTACTGTAAAATCGAATACAGTGCCTAGGAAAAGGGTATAAAATATAAATATAAACTATTTTAATGCTTTGAAAAACTCTATTAGAGTACATACAGTAGTAGTACTGGTCAGGTATAACCTGTAATTCAAAAATTGTATTCATTTTAATTGTACTATCCATTATGTAAACAGCAGATATACCATACCCATGGGACATTTGTGTACACACAATATACTTCATTATTAATTTAGAAAAGAAAAACCACAGTACCTGATGCTAGACTGCACAACCAGAGGTTTGTTTCTACATGCACTTACAATATCGTATCGGGCAAGTACGATGTCCAGAGCAGAATGTACAGTAGAAGTTGCGTTTCTATATAACTTTGCTCACACAGCCTTATTGTATTACATGTAGTATTCTATCGACACCTACTTACTCGGTATATAAATACAACAAGTAGATCTCACAGCCTTGTTTCGAACCTTTAGAAGCATGGCTGCTCTAATGCATGCAGTGTATTTGAGGCATAAACAGAAATATCTACAATGACAGAGAGCATCGGCTCATAGGAATTTTAATAGAAAATGTGAGCGCCACATTTTTGACATGGTTTCAGGTAAATAAATTACTGACGAGTACTGTTTGAAGAGGGAGGATCCAAAATATTTTTTATATTACATTCATTGAACATTATTAGAAATGTGGTGGCTAAGTGGCCGGGCACCACACATGATGCATTAATCTGGTCAAATTATGATGCTAAAGCCATTGTAGAGAGGGGTGGCTTCCAAGGTGGCTGGTTGTTGAGAGACAGTGGATATCCCCTTCTTCCTTATCTTCTAACACCTATTACAAGAGTTAAAGAGAAGTACAACACTGACCACTGCAAAACTAGGCAGGTCATTGAGAGGTGCATAGTTTGTCTCAAAATGCGCTCTAGGGCACTACGCAAATCTAGCGGCGCTCTACAATATTCCCCACAAAAATATCCTCCACTGGTTGCTTTCTGCTGGGGCTTGTGATTTAAAAGCACCACACCACCCTGAATCCCACACAGTGACAGACATCCCCAGTAATTGAGTCCCCCTCTCTTCATCACAGAGCATGGTGACAGGCCTCAGCCGGTTTTCTCACTGTCACGTTTCCACTGCTGGTGTTTTTAGTGGGTCAAACTGCTATAGTCTGTCCATTTGTTTAGCCTGCAACCATGTTATACACCTGCCTTCATAACAACTCATTCTGTTAGCAATTTCAGTCCATTTTTTTTCTTTTTGGACATAGTCGTTACACGGTTGTTCAGTTTTGACAATAACAAATCCTTATTACTTTCGGCTTCTTCTAAAAGTACCCGCTAGCCCTGCTGAAGTGCTTCCTTTTACGTGATGTTTGAGATGCCATTCTCATCGTCTCCTAACTCACCCAACCTCTTCCCTGGTTAATTATGGTTTTTATATTGTGACTTCTAATGTGTCTCAAGTGTTCTGATACATGTAATAATTAGTCAAGGCAACGCAATGCTGTGTTTATGGTGCAGTCCCAAATGTTTCATTTACAAGGGAATAAATAAACATAGGGTAGATGGAAAATGGGGTAGTAGGACATTTAAAACTGTAGTTTCTGTCTGTTAGATAAGTAATGATTATGCAAACATAATTTTCTAGACCATTCAAAATACATGGTATCCTTGTGCTGTGTAATTAATACATTTTCAGATAATACAGCATTGCTACCCAACCTGTCATTTAGAAACACAACACGGACAGTGATTTGAGTGGTTTATAGAAACTGGTGATGAGCGGTCGAAATTGGCAGATGATGAGTGATCGAAAGACCTATCGTAAAGGCAGTTACGACCTCGAAATATAGAAATGAGCCCAAGGTTTACATTGGTTTTAGACAGAGAAGAATTACAAATCAGATTGCAGATTGTAGAGGGTATCACACTATTATTTTCAATAAGGATTTGGTCGAGATAAAGTTATTCTCTTTGGTCGAGAATAACTTTAGCATAACTGAGGCAGAAGTGTTAAAGGGACTAGGAGCTCTTAAAATAAACAAATCCCCTGGGCCGGATGAGATCCTCCCAGTAGTACTCAAAGAAATGAAAGAAGTAATTTACAAACCGCTAACCAAGATCATGCAGCAGTCTCTTGACACAGGGGTGGTACCGACAGACTGGAAAATTGCAAACGTAATACCGATCCACAAAAAGGGAAACAAAACTGAACCAGGTAACTACAGACCAGTAAGCCTGACTTCTATTATATGCAAACTTATGGAAACTATAATAAGATCCAAAATGGAAAATTACCTATATGGTAACAGGGTACTGGGAGACAGTCAACATGGTTTTAGGAAAGGGAGATCGTGCCTAACTAACTTGCTTGATTTTTTTGAGGATGCAACATCGATAATGGATAATTGCAAAGCATATGACATGGTTTATTTAGATTTCCAGAAAGCTTTTGACAAAGTCCCGCACAAAAGATTAATTCTCAAACTGAACGCAGTTGGGATTCAAGGAAACACATGTACATGGATTAGGGAGTGGTTAACATGTAGAAAACAGAAAGTACTGATTAGAGGAAAAACCTCAGAATGGAGTGTGGTAACCAGCGGTGTACCACAGGGATCAGTATTAGGTCCTCTGCTATTCCTAATCTACATTAATGATTTAGATTCTGGTATAGTAAGCAAACTTGTTAAATTTGCAGACGACACAAAAGTAGGAGGAGTGGCAAACACTGTTGCAGCAGCAAAGGTCATTCAAAATGATCTAGACAAGATTCAGAACTGGGCAGACACATGGCAAATGACATTTAATAGAGAAAAGTGTAAGGTACTGCACGCAGGAAATAAAAATGTACATTATAAATATCATATGGGAGATATTGAAATTGGAGAAGGAATCTATGAAAAAGACCTAGGAGTTTTTGTTGACTCAGAAATGTCTTCATCTAGACAATGTGGGGAAGCTATAAAAAAGGCTAACAAGATGCTCGGATACATTGTGAAAAGTGTTGAATTTAAATCAAGGGAAGTAATGTTAAAACTGTACAATGCACTAGTAAGACCTCATCTTGAATATTGTGTTCAGTTCTGGTCACCTCGCTATAAAAAAGATATTGCTGCTCTAGAAAGAGTGCAAAGAAGAGCGACCAGAATTATTCCGGGCTTAAAAGGCATGTCATATGCAGACAGGCTAAAAAAATTGAATCTGTTCAGTCTTGAACAAAGAAGACTACGTGGCGACCTAATTCAAGCATTCAAAATTCTAAAAGGTATTGACAGTGTCGACCCAAGGGACTTTTTCAGCCTGAAACAAGGACCAGGGGTCACAAATGGAGTTTAGAAAAAGGGGCATTCAGAACAGAAAATAGGAGACACTTTTTTACACAGAGAATTGTGAGGGTCTGGAATCAACTCCCCAGTAATGTTGTTGAAGCTGACACCCTGGGATCCTTCAAGAAGCTGCTTGATGAGATTTTGGGATCAATAAGCTACTAACAACCAAACGAGCAAGATGGGCCGAATGGCCTCCTCTCGTTTGTAAACTTTCTTATGTTCTTATGTTCTTATGAGACCCCAAAATTATGCCGATCAGTATGCCAGTATGTAGAAAGGCAGGATTAGACTGGTTTTCTGTGTATTTCGTTACTGTCTCTTTAAATAATAGAAATGCAATAAAAGGTAGAACATTCAATGTATATTCTCAAACGCTTTATGTAGATTACATTTGTATAGTCTGTAGTTCAAGTGTGCTGTATAACAGCTGTCTTTAAAAAGGATCTGCTTCTACAACATGTTTTATGCTGCATCAATACCAAGCAATTGGACCTTGTTAGGAAATTTTGTTTTAATTCCAGAATTTTTCTTGCCTTATCTAAGAGGGGGGTGGCACTAACCAAGCACAACATTAGAGTGAATTTGGATTAGTTGCTACTGTAAACATCAATGTTATTATGTACTTCCAGCTTCTTTCTCTGATCCAGTATGAAATCAGCTGCATCCACAATATTTAAAGCTGCTTCTTCACAAACTTCAGTCTCTACAGTGTGTAGAGACAAAAATGAATTGAGCTCTGTTTCTATTGTATCTGGTTTAACATCCATTTAAATGGATACAGGTAATGGGAATGATAACTATACATGTTAACCTATATAAAATGTGCTACACAGATGCACACAAGCTTTGTGATTACTGTGTTTTTTAGTCAATTTGATTACATGTAGCCCCTTAATCACATGCCGTTGATTACCACAAAACTGACAAGCAAGAGATGACTGTCTTAGTATATCTTATTGCCGACCTCTAAATTGCCTGTCACATAAAAAAGATAATATAGAATTTTCCTTTAAAAGCAAGTTGAAGTTACAGATTCCGCATATCTAGTAAGGAAAGCAACCCATATAAAAACATTTTAGTTACAGTAAATTAAGGGTAAGATGACCTAGATCAGTCATTCCCAACCCTGGTCCTGGGAACCCACTATGTCTTCTGGTTTTCATTCCAACTGAGCTCTCAATTACTTAACTAGACTTTTAATTGAACCTATACTTTGCTTAATTAGACTTTTTAAAACTGTTTTCAGCTCTTAAACAGTTGCGGTTCAAGTTACTTACAAAATGTTATAGCTAATTTGGAATCTGCAACTGTTTAAGACCCAGGACCAGGGTTGAAAACCACTGCCCTAGATAACTGCAAGATATACAGAGAGAGCTCTGTATTTCAAGGCCTACAGGGGATAGAAGAATATTAAAATGCCATTTAAGTCAATATAAGGGTCTGTATCTATCAAAGAAGATCATGTTAGAGTTATAGGCTGCCACTTCAGTTTATTGGGCTATTTAAAAAGGATGCGCTACTTTAATAAAACAGAAGACAAAGTTAACATTCAAGCAAAGTTACCAACAGCCATTGGGTTCTTACCAACAGCCAATTGGTTCTTAGCAACAGCCATTGAGCATTTCAGAGTATAACCTTACATTATTTTAGTCTATTAAAACTAAAAAGCTAACCATACTGTATAGTAGCAAACATTGGATTGTTGGTAAACATGTTACTATTGTATTTTGTATATTCTACCAAAGCAATGGCTTTGAGAAATAAATGAAAATATTATTTTGAGGATGTACTGCCCTGGCTGCATGGAACCCAGACACTATTTGTCAGGTCTGTTTTGGTAAATGAAATACAGTTTGATTATTCTTTTAAAGTATTTTAAGAAGTTTTTCATTCATCTGATTCTTAAGGCATTAAATGTGTAAAGTAAGCTAAATGATGATTGTAAAGTGTGACAATATACATTAATAAACATTTGAGAGGTACTTGTACTGTTAAGTAAGGCAAAACAAATTTATATATTCCTGAAACTGGCACCTGACAGCAGGACTTGTCTAGGGTGAAGGTGGCCTCGGGTGCCACTTGTCCTGCCCGCTGGCACTAGTTGTAATCTAATTTATATATTTAATTTATTATAGGTTTGCCAGCGCAGGGGCGGCTAACGTGTTCTAATGGGCAAGGCCATGAGCCAAATTCAAATAACTTCATAATTTACGGGCATGTTTATCTGTCAATTCTATAAATCATTAATTTAATTCCATTGGTGGTTCTCTTTGTTTCTGAATCTGTGCTTTCAAATCTCTATTACATTTTGCTCAGTTAAGTAAGTAGTGTTAAGTAAGTAAATGTATTAAAAACATAATTTATTTAAGCAATAGAACCCCATTACTGTCTGCTAATTAGCCACGTCTATAAGGTAAAAGGGCTATTTATTAAAATAAAGCCTGATAAAATGGGCTTTATTGGGATTATAAACTTGTAAATAATGTCTTTATTGTTGCTGTTATTTTAAACACTAATGTACAGATGTGTTTACCTTTCCAGTGGTGAGATGACAGTGCTGAGGTTTCTAATTAAATAATGTCCTAAAAAGTCTTGAGGTGTTATATGTTTGCATTTGTTTTATGTGAATAATTTATGTACTTCAAATACTACTTGTCAGAAGGTATTTGTGTCTTGCCTTAAAGGTCTGTTTGTTGCCGGTGCCAGAGGGGGGGTGTCAAGGTCAGTGAGTCAAGGTTAGATTTTCCTTATAATTTACATGTTGAGTGTTCAGTGACGCATATTTGGCAGACATTAGCCAAAATGTTTGTCATTTGCCAAAACAATTTCTTATTTCTTCAGGCTTTTATATAAACGTTATCATATATTTGTTTTAATGTATAACTCACATTTAAAGCAATTATTGCAATATTAATCATTCATTTGATTTTCTTGGGGGTCTTCATAAATGTTTTCAAATAAATTTGCAGTTCCCTGTGTCTTTTTCATGTGTGTAGTTTTTAATGTGCTTTTATGTTAGGTGTTATGCCTTTGAAATGAAATAGAAAATCTAAATCTGAGAAACGTTGTTGAAACAATGATGTTTTTACCCTATCACAGTCATTTGTGTGTGTTCTGCAAGCCTCGCTCCCTCATCTCACCCAGGGCCATGAGATCTGTATGCATTCTCATATCATATAGGCCCCCATTCACAAAGCTCATGATTTATTGAAAAAAATGATAATCAAAGTCTGTATTTATGAATAAAATTCAATATGATATTCATTGCACTATTCTGTTTTGAACTGATTTGCAATTTTAAAACAATTTTCGAACCCTTTATTCGTATCATACTACATGTATATACATGTATTTACCATTATTTATGGCCACAATTTAGTTTAGGGATCAATTTAAAAACATCTAAAGAGGTTTGCACCATTATTTACATGGGATATCAGTTTATTGGAAAAATGTTTGAATATTCCATGAGTACTGTGATGTTATTTGTAAAATATATTGTTTGCTTGTTTTTCACTAATTAGTAATTACTGTATAGATGAGTATATTACTGTTTAATCGCCTGTGTATTTTAAGTGATAACTACACGAACATCAAGGAGATATCGATTACAGTCACAGGCAGTGGTGATCTTTGGCATTTGTTTATCAAAACTGCATCGTGTCGTGACGGGTTTGAAATCCTATTGAAAGTGAATGGTAGAGAGATGCTACTTGGCATATAATGCAACAAAAAAAACTTTAGTTTAGGCATTTGTAAAAAAAAAATAAATAAATAAATAAATCTTACTACAAGAAAATAAATGGATCCTAGAAATGTGATATTAAAGTTTGATTGTTAACAAGAAAGAACAATAACAGTTTGATGGCACATTATTAGTATAAAGCTTATGTTATTGCTTTCTTATTATTTCTGTTACATTTTCTAATAACTCTGTACTGCCATAGCATATTAATACCTGTCTAATATTGTTTGCAATATTATTTCTAATAAAACATTATTGATTATCTGTAACTTATCCTTCACATCTAAAGTGTCACCTAATTGCAGTGTCAGTATAATGATATGATTTGTGTGTTATCTTTTACTGTACTTGTATAGAGTACTGTATGTATTTATTGCTTTGACACATGAGCAGCTGCTATTTTTCGTTCAGAACAAATAAACAGGCCCACCTTGTTTGAATTAGGCCATTAATGAAAGTATTTCTGCCTGTGACAGATAAAAAAAAGAAAAAAGATTCACCTCAATGTCTCTTTCCAATGACTTATTTAAAATTAGTAATAAAATAAAAACTAACTTAATGCAAACAAATAATATCTCATTTGTAATGCAGATTTTAGGTGCTAAGATCATATAAATAGTATATTTTAAGTGAAAACTGTATTTTCACATTCAAGTCATCACAAAGCCGTGAAAAAAGACCTGACCATAAGATATACAATCTTAGGGTGATACTGAAGCTCGGGTCAGCCCAATTTTAAACAGGGAACTCAAAGTGACCCACTGAGAAGCAGAAAACTGTGAAGATGCTGGAGGGAAGTCTACACATCTGTAACTTTAAACATTCAATCATATGATATCATATCATATGATACACAGACGCATATTTTCAAAGTGTTTACGCCTGTATTTAACTAACTGAAAGGAGAACCAAACAACTTACTTAGTATATTACTTTGTTGTTTGGTTCTAGTTTTGTAATATTAGAAAGTGTTTTTCCCCCCCTTCAACAAACAGGAGTTAATTAAAGAGTAAGCGATTTGAAAATGTGGCCCCATAGTAGTACTGTAAAGACAACTTTTCAACAAGAACATTCTAGCATATTGTAAATGCATTGATGAAAAAGTATTGTTAAAATGTATGCCTAAATATATAACTCAATTTATTTCTCATACAGGTAAAGAGACATAAGCATAGATGAAAATCATTCCTGATTCACAGTCTTTGGGCAAACAAAATGTTAGACACTTTCGGGTTGTTTGAAATGCTCACAATTTGAATTACACTTGAATAATACACACTAACACTCTTACAGCACTGTTTCAACAGGTTTCAAAATTAAGACACATATAGTATCTCAATCAACTCGTTGAACATTCATAAGTATTCCAAGGTTTTATTGGTCTAATCGCATCAGTACCATACCTACTACTCTTAATTTGTTTTATTAACAAATTGTACATGTGGCAGAGGGAAGCTAAGTGGCCAGCTATACTTGGAAGTGATGCTTCCTTAATGTGCAGCTTTTACTAGTAGACATTATTGATGTCTATGGGTACAGCATGTAGAAAAAGCAATAAAATCTACTCCTCTCCTTACAATCAATTCACTCCTCTCCTCTTTACAAACAATTCACTCCTCTCTTCTTTACAAACAATTCACTCCTCTCCTCTTTACAAACAATTCACTTCTCTCCTCTTTACAATCAATTCACTCCTCTCCTCTTTACAAACAATTCACTCCTCTCCTCTTTACAAACAATTCACTCCTCGCCTCTTTACAAACAATTCACTCCTCTCCTCTTTACAAACTTAGAAACATTCATTTGAAATGCTTTCATGCTTGGTTATAATAACTTGTTTTAAATACAGCAAAATAAAACAAAAAGTTCACCGTTCAATACATGTCTAAACCCTGTTTATTGTGAGCAAATATTTTGGTTGTTTCTGGCAGCTTTATTTGACAGTCTTTGGAATCTCTTTATAGATTGTAACATACAGTATAAAGCCAAGCAAAGCAGTTAATGTTACCTGACACGTTTTTTCTTCAATAACCTGAATTAAGCACAAAATAGCACAGAAATGTAGGTGCAGACTTACCTTGTCCTTGTATAACATTGAGCAGTACTGCATATCTTTTAAATGCAGGGGAATATCTTTAAACACTCAATCATATGAAGTCCAGTTTATATAACTAGTCCAGTCCAGATTGCTTAGATTTCTGTCCAAGAGCACTGAAGAACCATTTGGCTGTGCAGCTTTGCTCTCTCTCTCTCTCTCTCTCTCTCTCTCTCTCTCTCTCTCTCTCTCTCTCTCTCTCTCTCTCTCTCTCTCTCTCTCACTCACACACACACACACACACACACACCCTTTTTCTACTGTTGTTTATTTTTAGTTTCCTGACTGCATCTGTCTGATAAAGGACAAACAATATTTTGGCTCCTTGTGAGCTAAAACAGACCACAGGCTTGTAAAATAGACAAATAATGTTATAGCCCCCTCACATACAGTACACTTATTTTAGTCTATTGTCAGTCAAGAGCCGTGAGTCGTTTAATACTGCTACCGTAAATAAAACAAAAATATAGCCAATATTCAGATCCATTATATCTCAGGAGATCTGTTCTGCTTTAAAGCTTTTAGAAGTCTTCTCAGGGGTTGTACAAAAAAAAGTGCAAGTGAGTTTTAGTCATGGTCAAGACAGAAGGGAACCTTTAGGACAAATAATATGAACAGTGAGGACCAGTGTTGAATTTTGGAATGTTTCATAATGTTAGTTTTAAGGCTGAAATTGAATGCCAGAAGAATCAAGTGAGGAGTTATAGGACAAGGGCCCATGATAATCGCTAGCTGCTTTAACTGACTGAGGATGTGCTTTGGCTAGCAGTCTAATCAATTCCAATGATAGGGAAGTGAGTCTATAATTACAATGTAATACACCGAAACATTCACAAAGGTCATTGCACATAAGCAGACACAGCTAACACAATTTAAAACAGCAATTTAAATGCATATGTTATATGTTTTGTATATGGTATTGCTTAGTGTCCTGAAAAAAGAAAAATCGCAATTAATGTTTTGAAACTTAAAAATGTCACATCTACACTGAGAATATATATACATTCAAATATATGTGTATGGTACTTTGAAGTCTCTTTGTACACTTTGAAGTCTCTTTTGTACACTGCCAGACAGAAGACTCATCTTGACTGCAGAAGCAGACATTTTAAGCACTAGAGAGCAACTGTCAGTCAAATGTATGCATAATTTACATTTGTGTTGCAATCATTTTAAGCCTAGCAACTAGCTGACACTGACACTTTAGCAAAGTCCAGAGTATTGGTTGATTTCTGCTGCACCATAAAATCATTCCCCTGTATAACTGAAACAGGTCAATTCTTTCTGACTCATGTTTATTAAAAGTGAACACATGAGCAATTTCCTGTCCTGTCTACATGAGATTTGATGTAAGCTGAGTGAGGAAAAGGCAGTTTCATCTATTTAAAGTAGCTGTGGACACATTACATGACGTAGAGCTTGTGTCATTTTGTTACAGTGACATAAGCACTAATATGATTGGCTGTAGGTGGGCCCACATGACAGATGTTGCTTAATTTATTCACCTGAAAGATTCTTTAATTGAACCCAATCAGAGGGCTGAATGGAACTCTAAAACTCCAATGCACAGTAGAGGTGTCTCCCCGAGTATCAGTAGAGGTTCATGTTGAACCGTAGAGTAACGCAACCCAAGACCCTGGAAGCTTATCTTAAGGTGCCCTTCTTAAATTATTTTTATATCATAATACATAGAATTATATGTGAATATATAGGAATGAACATGTTGCACTGATCGTGATAGAAGTAAGATATTATTAAATATCTTAGCTAGCTAACACACTAATGTATTTGGTTAATTCGCCATAGATTGTCTTTTCTCAAAGCACAACATTCCTGGTCTCTTTGGAAATATGCTATGTGATGGTAATACACAACATGGGTGATCACAAGCTTTAAGACACTACACTCCCAAGACACAGCTGCTTCACTCAGGAGAGATGCAGTACCTAGAAATGCAGCAGTTTAGCTCGGGGGGGTATGTTATTTTTTATCTGAAAAGATGTGTAGCCGTCTGTTATTTTGCAACGCCTGGAGCAATTTGTGTGGCTCTAATACAACATGCCAGAGTGTACTCATATTTGAAAGTCTGTCATCACCTACACTATAAATACCATTTGTATGTTTGTAATCTATTAATTTGACCATTCATTTAGAGTCTGAAAGGCATTAATATTGGTTCCACATGAAATCCAATGTAAACTGGAGGATCATTGAAGAGGTTTGCAATCATTATCAGTGGTTCTTTGCTGTGGCTTTGGCTGACCTAGTCTGGGGTAGGCAACTAGAACAGAGAAGCAGCTCCTGAACTCAGGTTAAAGCACCTTAATGCAATAAAAAAAATAGATTTTTTTTTTTTTTTTTTTTTTTTTTTTTGTATTATTTGATGCTACTTACTCTTCAAAAGTGAGCTATAAACAATTCATGAGCTAGCCAGATTGAGACAATACTTTACAGTATTTTAGAGTATGAAGAAATATAAGGGGATGCAATTGTGCAATTTTTGGTCATTTAAATTTTGTTGGCACAAGGTGAAGAGGGGGAAATGGCAAATTGTAAATGTAGGGAACCTTTCTCGGTTATACAGGTTACCAACACCCCCCTTATAAAAAGTTTACCACAGTAACTTTCGTTTTCTCAAGCATTTACCATGTTTTTTTTTTTTTTTTTTTTTTTTTTTTTAACAAGCTTTACCATATCAATCTGCGCTTTGGAATTCTTGCATTGTGCTTTATTAGACTTTACCATGTTTTTACTAAGGTAAACTTTTATGTGAAACCCCACTCCTCAGTTTGCTTTTTTCCATCCAACCTGTTATCTATTATTAAAAAAAAGTTCTGTGAGATGTAGCGGTCTACTTGAGTGTTTTTTCAAGCCCACGCATTCATACACACATCCTGTTTAGTCTATTGACGTACTAGTATGTTTGGTTTGTTTTTTATATGTTCATCACATGTTTAACCTTTCTGAAATATTACCACAAATCTAAAACGATCATCCTTTTTTCTGCTAAAGATTTATAAAGCAAGATGTAATGCATGTCATAAAAAATGTGTATTTATCTGTTTCAGCTGCTATTTCAACTGCACATAAAACCATAGCCTTCTCAGCCCATTCCTCCTGCTATAGTGTAGGTCACTGGGCCTAAACATAGCGTTGTGGCATTGTTTCACATCTCACATGTGTGGCTTTCTGATTTCATACAATAAGGATTAACAATGTGACTTAAGGGTTTTCACTTCTCTCAGATGAAATCCGAATTAAATGTGGGGAACGTGAGGAATATAATTTAAAAAAATGGTTGCAATGTTCATGACCCTATTAGTGTAAACTTGATTGAAATCATTTTTAAAGTTGATGTTGTCTTTTTTAGATTCAGAAAGAAAGAAAGAAAGAAAGAAAAATATTTTTTACAAACAGTATTTAATTTATTTGGCATTACATTTTTAAATTGAAGCACTGAACTTGATCTAGGTCAGATATCAGTTCAGAGGTACAGTTGAATGCAGAAAAAACTGATGTTAGTTGAATCATCAAACCAGCTAGATAAGCCTGAATCATTTGGCCTGGATTTCAGCAGACTGTCTATTTAGGTGTGATCTTCGACCCTACTCTTTTATTTGAGAAACATATAAAAAGATTACAAAATCGTCTTTTTATCATTTGAGAAATATTGCAAAACATAGACCTATAATCTTTACATCTGATGCTGAAAGACTAGTACATGCCTTTGTATCCTCCAGAATTGATTCTTGCAATGCGTTATTTTCTGGCTTCCCAAATGTTTATTGTCTCGTTTGCAACTGGTTCAAAATGCCACCGCTAGAATCTTGACTAAAACCAGGAGAAGGGAACATATCACCTCAGTGCTGGCCTCTTTGCATTGGCTTCCTGTACATTTTAGAGTTGATTTTAAAATAGTGTTATTAACTTATAAGGCCCTAAATAACTTGGCACCAACCTATTTAGGAGAACTGTTTACCCCATATATCCCCAATCGTAACCTTAGATCCCTGAATATGGGTTTGTTGGAAATCCCTAAAATAAAGTATGTTAGATGGGGAGGAAGGGCTTTTTGTTATCGAGCCCCCAAACTTTGGAATGAGGAGCCCAGCAATACAGCCGGGGAATGGAAGCCAGCTCCCCCTAGAAGTAGCTGACGGTGTGCAACTGATACCAACATATTAGGCCTAGACATAGTCATGGGAAGATGTTGTGGTGGACTTTTGACACATCCCCGTGTTGATCAAAGGGTCCCCTACACCACGCTGGTGGACACCGGGTTGAGCGTGACACTGGTGAGGCCCAGTATCTACCAGAAAACCATCGAGAGTCAGCAGCACCACTTGACGCCAACCACCATGCAGCAGTGCACAGTGACTGGGGAGCTGTCGTCGATAAGATGGAAGTAGGCCATGAAGATTTAGGTCTGGGGCCTTACTTTGAGTCATGAGATCTGGGTTGCAGCAGTCCAGGACCCTTGTATCCTGAAGATAGACTTTCTCTGGCTGACCAGCAGTCAGCTGGACCTACAGCAAAACCCCCAGGAGGACCCCGCAGAGGCTGGTGAGCTTGACCACCAGCCATTTCCAACCCATGGTCAGCCCGACCTCAGCTAGCAACTCATCAGCCTGCCAGTGCGGCCGCAGTTCAGTCATCTGCTCACCAGGATGCTGCTTCAGCAGCAGTGAACGCAGTCTGGCACCGTAGCTGTGAGGGGCTAGGCCAGGAGCAGCAGATTCAGCTGTGTGAAATGTTACTGGAACACAAAAATACCTTCACAACCAGGCATTCGCAGAGGTGACAAAATCAGTGCTGTCCAGGACTGGCACGTTCCGTCCGACCAACACCAGTTGCGAGGGTTCCTGGGGTTCGCCTCCTATTACCGCTGCTTCATTGCCCAGTTCACCCCCATCGCTGTACCCTTACACTGGTGGCTGAGGAAGGAAGAGCTGTATGACTGGATTGCAGCTTGTCAGAACACCTTTGCTACCCTGCAAGCAGCGCTGACTCAGGCATCTCCCCTCATCCAACTCTCCTGTTCCTATCTGTGTGGATTGTCCTTCCTCATTCGCACAGATCATGCTGCGTTGCAGTGGCTGCTGTCATAACGGAAACCAGAGGGGCAGGTGGAGAACTGGATTGAGCAGCTACAGCCCTTCAGTTAACGAATCCAGCACAGAGCCGGGACTCACCCCAACCAGGGCGTGCTGTCCCGTCGCCCCTGTACTGAGGAGGACTGCAGCCACTGCCACTAGCTGGTCTTTACAAGACATATTTTAGTGTACCTGTTTGTCTGGCATCCACTTAAAACAGACAACACTAAGAAGTAAACATTTGCTTGTAGGGTTGTATGGAATTAGTAGTCTATGATAACCTTCTTTTTCACTCCTCTCTTAAACCACTAAGTGGCAGTATGTCCTATTTTATTCTAGCTCACTTTTATAAGGTTTTGCATTCACTGTGTTTTACCTCTATGTCAGTCTGTGTTCGTAAAAGACCTGGACTGAGAGGTCTCCACAGAGCTGCTCTGACCATCAGTTCTTATCGCTTTCAGTTGTGTCATTAGTCTTTCTTTGGAACAGCCTTGGGGTTATGGAATGCCCTTCCAGATTCCACTGTGTCATTGTCAAGCCCCTCTAGGTCTTGCATATCACTTTGGATGTATAGTATCTGTTTGGAGTTATTTAATTGTTTTATTGTTATATTTACAGAGTATGGTCCACTTAAGTCTATCTTTATGTACCTGTGCTGGCCCTGCAGGGAGAAAGTAAACTAATGTTACCCTTTGAAGTGGTGTGTGTGTGTGTGTGTGTGCGTGCGTGCTTGTTTGGTGTTTAGAGTGTTTGAGGAGGGCTGTTTGGACATGGTTAGGTTTGATTAGGACGTTTTCTTAAAGGAATGTTTTCCTTAAGGAGTGGCACAGCACTACATATTTGCTTAAGTTTTGGTTGGTGTTTTAAGGTTGTATACATTTGGTTACTGAAAAAAGGTTTTTCTGATTCTATTTACTTCCAAGAATGTTGCTCAGGTTCTTGGATGATTTGTTTAATTTGATTCTAATGGTGTTAGTGTGTTTAATTTATCTAGCCACCTCCTTTTTGCTTTTTTTCCCCCCTGAGTTTGTCTGTTTATTATTAGTTTGTAGCCCTGCCATTTGTAGGGAGTCTAGACTGTGTTCCCTAAAATGGATGTGCTTCTAAATTGTGTCTGATGTTGTAGAGATGGTGTGCTAGTCTGATTTTGAACTGTCTTTTGGTTTCTCCAATGTATATTATAGTACAAGTTGTACACTGGATTGCATTAATACCATTTTTCTGTTGTGGTTAAGTTTTTGTTCAATGTTGCATGTTATATTATAACAAGGGCTTGTTATGTGTTTCAGTTGTTTAAAGTGTTTGAGGCTATTTTGTTGTTTTTGTTGGAGCATTTACTATGAACGAAGCAGCTTTTAGGTTTTTGTTCCTCCGAATTTAAACTACTAGTGATGCGCTACTCCTCCTGCTGGACAGAAATGTGCAATACAATACTTACAGCTGGGTGTCTGCACTCATTCAGATGCAGAATACATAAATACATAATAGTACATAAATACATAAATAGACAATAATACATAAAAAGTACAGTAATGTCTGTGCAGGTTGTGAAGGGATACATTAATAAAGGCATTTACATGTCTCTCAACATTTTCAGTACAAACCAACTACTAAAAATCGGCAGTGCATGTATTTACCGGCATGGCTGATCTTTGTAAACTCAGGCTGTTTGGTTAGGGTTAGGGTTAGAGATAGGGTTGGAGCTGGAGTAAGCATTTCAGATAGATTTAGGATTAGGGTTGGAGATAGGGTTAATGTTTGAGCTAGGGTTAGGGCAGGGTTAGGGGGTGGACCTAGATTAAGGGTTGAAGCTAAGGTAGTGGCGTATTTTTGGTTTAAATCAAGGTTCATTTCATTCAGCCTGGCAGACTTGCGATCATGAACTCCCTCTTTGGAGGACCCTAAACATAGCTCTTCCCATAAGACTAACCCTAGCTTCCATCCCTAATCCTAATCCTAGCTCCCACGCTAAGCCTAACCCTAGCTCCATTCCTAACCCCCTAGACCTAACCCTAACTCCAAACCTAACCCTAGCCCTAGTGCTAATGCTTGCTCCATCGCTAATGCAAGCTACGACCTTAACCCTAGATCCAACCCTCACCTTAACCCAAACCCTAATAACTAGACAAATGTATCCTATAATCACAGGCTTAATAATATAAGACAACTTAGTTTTGGACACCATTAACCCAGAAGGATACATTTGCAGAGACAATCTGACTAAACCAGAAAGAAAGGAATTTAAAACACTAACCCAAATTAAAGAAATCGTAATTAAACCAGCAGACACAGGTAGCTCAATAATTATTATGGACAAAGAGCAATATTTATATGAAGCTAAGAGACAATTAAACAACTTGGTACACCATAAAAAATTAAACCAACCCATTTGCCCAGATACCATAAAAAGATTCTCCTCTATCCTAAATCAAGTACAACAAAAGGAACTTCTTAAACCAAAACAGGTCTACTACTTAACAAGAGAGAACGCACCCAGCTCTTGAGCATTTTATATATAACCTAAAAAAGCTTGTCACACCTGGACAATACCGTATAAAGTTCTTCCCAGTAAACCCATAGTTTCAGATTGTGGTAGTGAATTATATAGAATATCAGAATACATAGATGTTTTCTAAATCCAATCTCACAAAAAAACATACAAGTTATATAAAGGACTCATTTAACACAATTAAAAATATTATCACACCAATCAATTATTTCCTATTTACAATACAAATAGACAGTTTATACACTAATATAGAAACTCAAAGAGGCTTAGCACCAATACAGAAATTTTTTAAATGTACCTTGGTAACTCCAGACAGGACACAGAAATACTTAAACTGTAGGTACTTAGCCTAAAAAGGAATGACTTTGAGGACATGTTTTTGTATATTTCTCATTCATGCGCTTCCAAGAGGCTCATATTTGGAACCTCCTTAAAACAACTTGATAACTTCAAAAAATTGATAAATCAAGTTTTATCATCTTGTATCTTGGCAGGGGATGCTGCTCAAATGTTTTATTACCTGAGAAAAGGGGCAATAAAATATGCACAATTGACCTCGACATGACCTGGTGAAAGCAGGAGTTGTCTGGTCAAAATGTTGCTGACACACAGAGATAAACCAGTAATTAAGCTTTGCACACATGGGGTGTACCAACTGAATAAAACAGCAGGCACTTGGAGGTTCAATAGAGAAGCACCAAGATCTTCCATGAACACGCACCAGCAACGTGCCCGATGTCTCTTCTGGAAAACGGTAACAGATATCGCTGCTTAATTTCTGTTAATAACTACTGGCCTCATTAATGTGTATAATAATAATGATTGAGCTTTAAAAGTGTCTTTTGATCATTGGACTCAATAAAGGAAAATTCTGCTTAAATCCTTGTTGTGTGCACTCCTTTACACAGAGAAATATGTAAATAATTTAGTTTCCTTACAATCTGTTAACAAAACAAGTAAAATGACTGAATCCTTGTGATAACAGCAATAGACTTGAGTGTCACACTGGAGCTTGGCTTACTATTTTAAATCCCTTTAGCTGTCTCGTCTGGGAAGTCCAGGGTAAAGGGTATGGAAAAAAAAGAAAGGAAAGCATTTAGGCAAATAATGCTTGTGAATGTGTCCTAAATACAAATCAGATATATTTTAGCTTTTCTTCTTTAGTTGAAACATTTAACAAAGATATTTCACATCAACATAATGTCTCCAGTCTTCTGTCAACACTCATATACAAAAAGCTGACATAAATCTACCAGTTCAACATATCAGGAATAGCAGCTACTTTACTTTTTCTTTCCTGTTACAAAACCTTTGGCACTAATTAGCACATTCGCATTACAAGAATTTTAAGGTTTAAAGGTTTATTATTATTTAAAAAAATAATAGTACATGGACCGGTTCTGTTTGAAATAAAGAAGTATGATAAATCAGACACCGGCCAAAAAACAAATGTGCTAACCTCAATTTACTATGAGAAGTTTCCATAAAGTGACAAATAAAGTATAGTGCTTATTTACAAAAAAAAAAAAAAAATACCATTTGATGAAAAAAATAAATCTCAACAGACTATGCCCTTTAGAAAAACACTATCTGGGATTTGTTGCATCTGCAGTAGCATTTGGGACATTTGTACTACTCAGCAGGGCTGATAAAATACATCCTTCCATTTCTCCTAAAATATACTATTCTTACTGATCAGCTACAGAGCAATACCTGCTATGTAAATAACTTCATAAAAATAATTTTCCCAGATAAATGAACCACAGCCCCAGAGTAGAACTGAACTGTCTTTCAAGATCTAATTTCAAACTACTTTCCAGTTCATCAGCAGCATTAAAGAATCTGCATAGCCCCTGATCTGCTGGACAGTGCCACGTTGTGTTCAGGTGGGATGGAAACTTGCAATGGTTACAGTTGTTTGTACATGTCACATGCTAGCTGTCATTTCCTGTGTTCACATTTCAAAGTGCTTGAAGATGCATTCCACATACTCCAGCACTCTCTGCCAGTCAGGTCCTTCAGCTCTCAACATCTCCTCCACCGTCTGCAATAAAGAGACTTGGTCAGGACAAGCAGATTATCACTAGTATGCATCAATATCACCAACAAATTCATCAACTGTTATTAACTACGATGTACAGACAACAGATACAAGCTATCGTGCCATTCTGTGATAAATGTCATGTTTACTTATTTATTTTTACACTGGAAATCTCAATTTAAGATTGGAGGTTTTAGCTTTTGAACAGTTTCACTAGCATTTAAATTTCCTGGAATGCCTGATAATCCAGATTAATTGTTGTAAAGTAATCAAAGTGGAAGAATGGAGACAAGCTTTACAGAGATACTTCTCAATACAGAGTGTGAAAGCTTAAAGCTGAAGTTGAAGTTAACAGCTAGGCATGGTAGGCCACATAACAGCCACATTCTATCAGGGGTCAAGATTAAGGGCATCTCCTCATTTTGCCTGAGCCATTGATTCAGTACAAATAATTGTAAATCTCAACTGGTTTCTAAAATCTGGATGCCATGTGGGGCTGTGGAGATCAAGAGTGTATCAGGCAGTGCTGTGTGATGCATTTCCATGACCACTTGTGTTCCTCCCTTTCTCTTTGAGTTACGCAAGCCACTGTGTTGTACACTAAGATTATAGGGTTTACCTTCTGTTGGTGTTACTCACCAGAGATGGTGGTATTCCTATACCATCACCAGTTGTGAATGCCAAATTCAGATTCTCTCTCTGTGAATAAAAAAATACAATCCATATTTACATGCACACATCACTCCAATCAGAGCCTGCAATCACTGCATTCATTCATCCTAGTCTTAAAAATACAAAGTTACATATGATCAAGCATGTAAATAATGTGCTAATACAATTTAAAGGTAGATGAATGTGACAAGTAAAATCTTCCAGATTTAAATTAAGGAAGCAGTTGGCAGACTCCAAGCCAAGGGAAACTATTTGAATTTTTACAGGGAAGTAGGGGATTAATGTATGTATCAGACAGTGAGCAGCTCAGTGTGTGTGTATCACATAGTAAGCAGCTGTGTGTGTGCCTATCAGAAAGTGAACAGTTCTGTGTGTGTAGCAGATAGTCAGCAGCTCAGTGTGTGTGTGTATCATATAGTAAGCAGCTGTGTGTGTGCGTATCAGAGAGTGAACAGCTCTGTGTGCGTAGCAGATAGTCAGCAGCTCAGTGTGTGTGTATCATATAGTAAGCAGCTGTGTGTGTGCGTATCAGAAAGTGAACAGCTCTGTGTGTGTAGCAGATAGTCAGCAGCTCAGTGTGTGTGTGTATCATATAGTAAGCAGCTGTGTGTGTGCGTATCAGAAAGTGAACAGCTCTGTGTGTGTAGCAGATAGTCAGCAGCTCAGTGTGTGTGTGTATCATATAGTAAGCAGCTGTGTGTGTGCGTATCAGAAAGTGAACAGCTCTGTGTGTGTAGCAGATAGTCCGCAGCTCAGTGTGTGTGTGTATCATATAGTAGGCAGCTGTGTGTGTGTGTATGAGACAGTAAACAGCTGTGTGTGTTTATCTGATAGTGAGTAGCTCAATGCGTGTGTGTGTGTGTGTTTATCAAATAGTGAGCAGCTCTGTGTGTATCAGACAGCGAGCAGCTCTATGTGTTTATCAGACAGCGAGCAGGTCTGTGTGTGTGTGTGTTTATCAGATAGTGAGCAGCTCTGTGTGTGTGTGTGCATTGGATAGTAGGCAGATCACCTTATTGAGAGGGCTCAGTCTGCTGAAGGGGATATGGTTGGGTAGGTATGTATGATAGACAGCACAAAAAGCCAGGCCGTCTGTCCAGCTGCTGCTGAAGTTGGTTATGTCAACATTCTGCAGATTTAAAAGAACAACATTGTTTTAGAAAGGTGTTTCTAGCCCTGGATCTTCTTTTTCCCCTAAAATCTTGTATATGTATACTCATTTATAGGCTGATACAAGCTGCACAGGTGGAATATTGTCTAATCATGTTTATTTCATTTTCATTCCTAGTCTCGTGCACAGACAAAAAACACTACCTAGTTAACTGAGTTTCATAAAGAGAATCCTGCCAAACTTGGGAGACAGTCTATCCCTACCTGGTAGCCCTCGGTCCTGTTCTGGCACCAGCACAGTAAGGAATTTCTTTTTGAGCCACTGTGGCGCTTCATCAGAGAGCTCAAACCTTCCCTTTGTCTGCAAGAGAGGCAGTGCGGGGAAATCATGGCTGAGAAGTCTAATGATAACATTGATCTAAAAGTGTACTATGTTAAATTGTTGTATCTCAAAGTAAATAAATCATAAATGTGAATACTCACCTGATCTTATTTTTTAAAGATGCTGCGGATGCCATCCCAACAGGGTTCTGTTGAGTAAGAGTTAGGTCACCCTGCTTTTTCACTATGACAAACAAAAAACATTAAATAAAAAAAAATAAAAAAATTCTCATCTCCTTTAAATTTCTATTTCCAATAGATCTTTTTATTAGCTTAACAGTGTCACCTCTTCCCTTTGCCATCATGTCCCATCCTCCACTACCTCCCTGACTGTTTTGACAGAGCCAGGCTAGCAGCTCCTACTGCTCCATCAAAAACAGGGTTCCTTCTATCAATCTATAAGTGAAAATGATTATTATTTGTTAATTTAATTGTTAATTATCACCCGCACCTGGCTGTTATGTAAATTAGAGCCAGGTGCAGATTATTTAAGGAGAGCAGATAGGCTCTTCAGGGCTTTGCTGTGTGAAGAAGTCGATTGATAGTGTGCTCAACTGTAATCAAAAGGTACTGTGTGAAGCCTTTTGTTTTTCATGTTTTGTAAGTACTGTGTGCACTAATTGTGGAACTGTGTGCTCTGTTTTGTCAACCGGTAAACACCTTACCTGTCCGGTTATTTAGGTAGGTTCCTGTAATGTAAAGTTAGGGCTTGAAGAGAGCTAGGTTTTGTTTTCACTTTGTTTATTTCTGGTATTATTAAAAGTGCGCGTCGGCACTAAGCTTCAAGTTCTGTGTCATTTAAAGGGGCAAATGAACCAGAATGAGTGCAGCTCTGTTATATATATATATATATATATATACACACACACACACACACACACACACACACACACACACACTGAGTGTTCAAAACATTAGGAACACCTGCTCTTTCCATGAAATAGACTGACGAGGTGAATCCAGGTAAAAGCTATGATCCCTTATTGATGTAACCTGTTGAATCCATTTCAATCAGTGTAGATGAAGGGGAGACAGGTTAAAAGAGGATTTTTAAGCCGTGACAGAATTGAGACATGGATTGTGTATGTGTGCCCTTCAGAGGTTAAATGGGCAAGACAAAAGATTTAAGTACCATTGACCGGGGTATGGTAGTGGGTGCCAGGCACGCCGGTTTCAGTGTGTCAAGAACTGCAATGCTGCTGAGTTTTTCACGCTCAGCAGTTTCCCGTGTGTATCAAGGATGGTTCACCATCCAAAGGACATCCAGCCAACGGCAGGCCAGTGGTCGAAAGCGGCTCATTGATGAAAGAGGCCAAAGGAGGCTGGCACGAATTGTGCAGAACAACAGACAGGCTAAGTTAGTCAACTGACAGTCCAGTACAACATTGGTGCTGAAAGACCCATTAAAGTAAAATAATGCACAACTCATTGTACCTTGACACGAATGGGGTATGGCCGACGACCTAACAGAGTTCCACTTCTTTCAACAAAACACAAGAAACTGCGGTTGCAGTGGGCTAAGGAACGAAAACACTGAACGCTGGAGGATTGGAGGCCTGGTCTAATGAATCCTGGTTCCTGCTGTTTCACGCTGATGGCAGGACTAGGGTATGGAGAAAACCACATGAGTACATGCATCCATCATGCCGTGTGTCAACAATGCAGGCTGGTGATGGTGGTGTGATGGTGTGGGGTGTGTTTTCATGGCACACATTAGGACCCTTGATAAAAGTGACATTGAAAAACGTATGAATGCCACAGGATATCTGAACATCATTGCCAATCAGGTGCATCCCTTCATGGCAGCAGTGTATCCATTTGCTAATGGATTTTTTCAGCAGGATAATTCCCCATGCCACAAGGCTAGGATTGTCCAGGAATGGTTCCACGAACATGACAGTGAATTCAGCTTATTGCAGTGGCCTGCCCAGTCACCAGATCTCAATCCAATAGAGCATCTGTGGGATGAGATGGAACGAACTATTCGGAGTAGAGATCCACTACCAGCCAACTTGACACAACTGTGGGAAGCATTGGAGTCAACATGGGCCAGCATCCCTATGGAACGCTTTCGACACCTTGTAGAGTCCATGCCCCTATCAGTTGAGGCTGTTCTGAGGGCAAAAGGGAGTGCAACTCAATATTAGGAAGGTGTTCCTAATATTTTGTACACTCAGTGTGTGTGTGTGTATGTGTGTGTATATATATATATATATATATATATATATATATATAGAGAGAGAGAGAGAGAGAGAGAGAGAGAGAGAGAGAGAGATTCCGTGAGCAGATCTACCTGTCCTTTCTCCTTCTATTCTTATTTCTGCCCTTTCGGTTATGCAGAACTTCCCAGAATCCACACCTGCAGCAGTGAGTGCAGGGCTCCCACAGGCCTCCTCCGGTTTATCGGCTCTCCATCCTCCGGAAGCTTTCTCCTTCTGGAATCAAAATAGAAACACATCAACAATGTGTTTTAAACTTCACAAATGCAATTGTTCTTTTTGTTGTTGTTGTTGTGTGAATTAACAAGGTTTCAATGTCATTGCCACAACACATTCACTGCACGTTACAGGTAACAGATGCCCCCAGTTTCCCCATGTCCAGCAAAGAATATGGGTCTTGTGTGGGAACCCCCTAGCTTCCTATGTGCAGCATAGAACGTGGGGTTCCTGTGAGGTCCCATTACTGCAGCACAAGAAGTAATAGGGGGCCGTACTTCTAAAGTGTGTTTAAGACAAAACGTCAACAGGTATTTGTAAAATGACTTAACTTCACTCTGCATTTCGAAGTGTGAAATATTTGGCTGTGCTCATGCAGATACAAGTAGGTTATACAGCCATTATACGTCTGCTACTGTTTTACACTAAAAATATTTAAGAAATAAAAATAATCTGATAGAAATACCATTGAAAAAGGGTGTGGGGGCCCTGCTGGCTGACTGCTACCTGTATTACTGCAACAGGAACTGGCAGTCCATTAATAAAACAGACAACAGTATACCAACTATGCACAGCTCTGGGAAAGATAACTTACTGAGTGTCTCCAGGTTTCATGTCTCACTTTGCTCCTTCACATTGCATATTTGGGAGGGAGGCTTTTGATCATTGAACCCTGGATCAAGACTTAACCCTGGGCAGAACATTGGCATCTCAGTTGTCTTTTAGTGTACATATTTGTAACCCTACCTCGATGGAAGGTAGCTTTGTGGAAGACACTGTGGATTTCCAGCGGTGTAAGTCTCCATTCACTGTAGGGGGAGGCAGGGAGGACAGGGAGAGGTGTCTCTCTTTCAGCAGCTCTCCTGCATCCAATGCATCTGTTCTACAGCAGAATGGAGCAGCCCATAAATACAATGAAAACTACATTGATTGGAGCATTGACTAATAGGAGCTAGACATGATCATGTAAACAATTTAAACCCAGAACTAGTGTGTTTCTACTTTTAAATTGTTACGATTAATACACTTCTAGCTGAAATCAGCGTTTGGAAGAGGATTATTCAGTTCCAGCTAACCTGGTCCTCTCATGCTTGTCCTGTACTCTCCAGCACAGTGCCGCCTGCTGTTCCGGGCGACCTGTTCGGAGCCCCTTCAGCTCCGCCTCTATCTTCTGGTAGGCTGCTTTGAGCATGACCAGCTCCGACACCGTTTCCTGATGCGATACCTTGAGAGTATCAAACTCTTTCTCTGTCTCCTGCTGTGATATTCTGAGAGCACTCAGCTCTGCCTCAGTCTCCTGCAGTCTTGTTCTGAGCATGCTCAGTTCATCCTCTGCCTCCAATTTCATCCTGTCTGCGACAGACACTGCCACCTGCAAGTCAGCCTGGAACTGACTCCACTCCTCCGAGTCCACCTGATATTGCAGTTCACATCAGTTAGGGAAGTCTAGACTCACAGATGGATATTCTTGTATAGAGAATTCTATTATTTTTTCTTTTTAAAAACACTCAAAAGTATGATTTAAGCCTGGGTGTGCCCTGTCTGTTTGCGGAGCTGGATATGACATGAACTTTGTTTTTATGCACATCATGTGACAATGGACTTGTTGATTTCGATGACAGTGTTTGCACTGCCTGGTTGAGGGCAGGGAACCTGCACATCCTGGTGTGGATCTAAATTGGTCTTTCTTTGTTCCAGTAATTTTCGCCCACTCCAACAGCAGAACAATCTTATTTTAATCAAAGTACTCATATACACTACAACACATAGTACAAAAATCATTAATTCGTTTTTTACTTAGACATACAGTATGTCTGCCTCAAGTCCATATATAAAAGCACGAGGTGGCAATGCTATTTCCTGTACCTAAACTTGGCCAGTTTTAGGTTAAAAAAAAAATACTTCCACTCAACTGGTGCCAAGATGAAAAACAAGTTTACAGATGCAAGTTTAAACAAGATAGTCTTACAGTCTGGCATTGTCGCCTGTTTTGAGACAAGGATTTAACTCACCTTCATCTTCTCCTTCAAACTTTTTATTTCAGCAAGCAATTCTTTTTCCACATGCAACTGTTTCATAGACTCTGCAAACACACACACAGGCATTTTATTTTACTCTTATTTATTTTTTGATTTATGATTAAAAATGGCAGTATTTTTTTGTTATCAAAGAGGGTTTGGTATCTGAACTGACCACCATGTCCTCAAACTGGAAGTTGGTGCATTCCATGTACATTATTCCAGGGCCTCAAAACATGAATGACTCAAAACATTAATGACTCTTGTTTTAAGTAAGTTTTTATGTTTCGTTCATTTCCAGTAATGTTGCTTCATACACAGTACAGTATGTGGTTTTGGTTAATTAATTTTCTCCTGCCAACTTACCAGGATCCCATTCAAATCGAGATGTGAATGGATTAAATAAACAAAACTGAAAGCATGCAGAGTTTGGAATGCAAAACAATCTACAGCTGGAGTTAGTTTCCAGCTTTGGGACTGTGAGAGAAAGAAACCCCTCTCTGGGTTTTCTCTGTTGCAGACATGTGAAGTCACTTTGACATGTACGGCTAAAAGTTTTGCATCACTAGAATTTTCGGATTAATAAAAAAAAAAAAAAAAAAAATGTGTATATATATATATATATATATATATATAACGTGAACATATAATGTGCACATAATTTCAGTCTTTTGTCAAAAATTGCCAGATGTATCATGTTTTTGTACGATTACTATTTATTACTATGCAATAATGGCTGCTCCCCATTCTCCCCTTTTGCTGTCTGTGGTCTGCTGTTGTACTGTACTGCAGCAAGACTCAGTTTCTCTGTGCTGTGAAGTTCATTTTCACAACCAACCTGCAGTTGTACTTACCACTGTCAGTAGGTGTTGCAGTGCCACCCTGGATTCCACATTCAGAGGAGTGCAGTCTATCCTTTATCTCCTTCACAAACCCCTCCAGGTCATCTGATGAATATGCTACTCTGCTGTCCTGCTCTGCTGAATCATCCAGGCCACTGTCCTTCTCATCCCAGTGCACCAGACTGCAGTCTCTTTGATCACGTTGCAGCTCAGAGGCCTTCTCTGGAGATGGAGACAAGCTGCACTGCCTCTCTGTGGAGTGTGCTTGGCTTAAACACCCGGAGTCCTTGCTGGCTGAAGTGGGTCTCACATGATGGGTGGTGACTTTGTCTGGTTGGATTTCCCAGTCTGCAGTCCGTTCTGGTTTCCCGTCCTCATAAGGTCCTGTGCTGTGCAACACCACCAAGCTTTCCTGGCTCCTGCAGAGATCCTCACTGGCCAGGTCCTGCCCAAGATTCCCAGGTAGAGAAGCTTCCCTTCTACCACTGTTCTTTGTGACAGCAGACCAGTCCACCCCTTCATCCGTGGTGACACTCTCCTCAGATCCCCTCCTGCCTGGCACGCCTGGTACTGCAGGAGTGGAGTGTGGTGGGGGGCTGAGAGCTGTACTGTCTGGGCAGGTCTGAGATTGAGGTGCATAGGAGAAGGGATCAACAGGACCCTGTCCCTCTTGACGCATGTTGGGCACGTGATCAACAGGACCCTGTCCTTTGTGAATGGAATAGGAGACATGACCCACAGGAACCTGCCCCTCAGTCTGCTGATCAGTGTCTGCAGAAACATGAAGCACACATACAAGACAGTCATTATCTTACTTATTCAAAACTTTGAATTCTTGATCAAATATTCTTTTGTTAAATTTAAAGAACCATTTTTTTTTTTGTTTTTTTTTTATAATAATTTATGCCAAAGTGTGTGTGGGGAGGGTGGGGATTTGGCAGATCTCATTGGGGTTTTCCAGTTTTCTATTAGAAAAAACAATGATGATAATTTATCTTGTACCAACTAATGCAAATCAGTCTGAGTGCAGTGAGTGTTTTTTTAAACTGGTTCTATGACAGCAGTAATCCTGGCACATTCCTATCATACCTCCCCACCTTCTCTCCCCACGTCAAAGCCAGGGCAGGCCCAATCTAATACCAATGTCATACCAGTGGGTGATTCTGCTGCTAACAGGTCCTTAACTTTCCATTCCCTTTCTTTACAGTTTTCATATAAGACAGTGGAGAAGTTCTCTGAAAGAGGAGCTGCAAAGTTAGTGTTTTTCAAAAAATGGTGTAGTTCAACCAGTTCTCTAATTTATTTTGGACATTTTTAAAAGATACATTTATACAGCGGATCTTTTTACAAAGTTCTGGCCAGAATGTGTACAGTATCATAAGATCTGTAAATGGGCAATGATCTGAAAGCTGTGCAACAGAGGGTTATAAAAGGGATAACTACCTTCAACAGCTGAGCTTTCTCTTGCAGTCAGGTTTCCCATTCTGTTCAAAAAAGTGACAATACAGGTCCCACGCCTCTGGGAGGGTCTCTAGTATCTACAGAAACCTTTGGAGCTTGTGTCTACATTACCACATGGCAGGAGCCCAATTCCAAACACTTAAAACAAGAAATGCAGTCTCAGGGCTGTAGAAATCAAAACAGAAAGACAAACAATATAACATTTTAAATACGCCACGAAGCAGAAATATTAAGCCAGTGTATTATTAGTATTAACAATTTAATGTATAATTATGTCTGTGTTTAATGCCACCTCCCACTGCTTTCCCACTTTACAAGGCACAGAATGTTGTTTTATCACTCAAGTATAATCCTTTCAGTCTATAGAATAAAAACTCTGCTGACAATTTAGCTTATTAATTAGAAACAGGTAAACAGAAGCATCAATAGGATTGTCTGAAGGCAGAGGAGATGAATGCTAACAGAAAGCTACTTGTAATGTGATTGGATGCATTCATTAGCTGCACTCAATCAGCGGGCTGAAAACAAGTTTCAAAGCCCAATGCACCAGTGTCAGGAAAGCTAAAGGACTTCCAGATCAAGTTTCATCATAATTGAATAAGTGTTTTACCAAATATATGCAGAAACATACCTCCTTATCTAACTCCAGACTCTGGTTCAATCAAAAAGTCGGAGATGAAAATAAAACTGTCTTTGCATAGCACTTTGATCCAGATTGCATTAATATAAAAAAGATACACCTGAGTTTGCTATGCTTTAAACAAGCTGATTCCTGTGTGCTACAGAATGTCCTTTTCAAGTTTTATCATAAAAATCTAATTAGACAGATGGTCAGTGGGATAGACAGCATCCATTTACTCCAAAATAAAGAAGGTACTTATCACAACAGTACAAACGGTTCTCTATGTAAAATCATTACAAAAATAATAATAATAATAATAATAATAATAATAATAATAATAATAATAATAATAATAATAATAATAAACCTCTGGACATATGATTTGTAAAACTCACATGGGAGCACAAGTAAATGTTCACAGTTAAACTGCTTACTGCAGTCCAAGTTATAAAAAAAAAAATCTGAAGGAATGCAGACGTGCGGTGAGGATCTTAGATGTATTGTTACTGCATTGTTGGCAGCATACAAACCCGACCTATGCAACACTCCGATCTGTATAATTTGCTTGTCATCCTCTTCCTTATTACACGTATATTAAATGTATGCTATGATTCTCAATTTAAAAAAAAAAAAAAAAAAACTGCTTATTGCATCTTGTAGCTAAAGTAGAAATTATTACAATTAAAAAAATAAAATAAAAAGGTTACAACGAACACACCACTCTGATAGCTTAACACTCTTAACCTGTTTTTCAAACAAGGTCGATAAACGTTGTTTATTACGAGTACATCCTGGGCTCTGTAAGGACCGACAGCCGTTTTATTTCCATGTGTTTTTCCAATCCCCAAAGAAAGCACGCACCTCGTTAGAGTATTCCGTTCCTGTTCTGAGCTAAGTTGATTCACCACCACATTCAGTCAGTAATTGAGCGCTCCGCTTCAATCATCCAGCTCGCTTACACCTTCCAGTGTAACCAGTCCTGTGATCTCGATGTCTCTAAGGAATAAAGTTTCTCTGAATTCTGAAGACAATCTGTAAACTCAGTGTTGAGGAATAAAGGAAACGGAGCCTGCTCAACTGCGATTCATTTTAACCACGCCACCGCAGTACTTGCGTTCACAGCAAGCACAGCTATGGTATGCAAACAGCTTGTCAGCAGAGGTGGTCACATGTTAACTGGGCTGAAGGCAGATTATCCGAAGAAAAGGAGATATGTCAGACATGCATACCACGAGTGAAACAATTTCGCTATTGCCAGTAGAACGAGACAACCTCCCATTAAAATGTGAATTTACAGCTACAGCTAGAAAAACAAGGCAAGTACATTGCATGTGAGGATTAGGAACAAGGGAATACGCTTTGCTTGAATTATGATATGTAACAGGTTTGCTTTTTCTTTGTCAGTTTATATTTGTTTCTGTCAAGTGTGAAACTAGGTATGCACCCTGTCTGATTAAACGTGTGCAATCCACTGGTGTAAAGGGTCTTCAGATGAGAAGGCTGAGTTTCCAGATAGTCCTTTCAACACTGTACACTTTATACAGGTAAAACAGGTGAAATTGTGATGTGAGTGAGTTGGGGTCCACTTTACTCCGTTTACTATTGTCCCACTCAACATGGAAAGTTGAAATACTGTGTACCCTTCTCTGTGGTTAACGCCTGAATAATGCAAGGCACACTGGGTTAGAAAACAAAGACCAACACAAAGAGGCAAGGTCTTAACTTTGTCACCACTTGACTGTCACTCACACATGCTGATCAGTTTATCTGGGAGGAGCTGTTTTTGTTTTAATTATTTGTCTTTAAATCTGACTTGACTTGTACTCTGTTGAATACTGTTGTTTTTTAAACCGGTCATACAGGCGTGATTACTTAACATTTTCACAGTTACACCTTGAACACCAACAATTACATCTGTTTGAAAGTGTTTGTTGACAGGTAGGTCTTTGTTAAGGGAGAAGCAGCAAATCTAAATTCTAAATATACTTTTAAATTAATAATTTAAACTATGGTGAAGGCCACTGCAACTGGTTATTCACTGTGCTGTATTTAACAAAATTGTTAACTTGCATCTCAACCCATGTAAGGCCGCTTGTTAGTTAGAGTATAAAAGCAAAGGAGCGTGTGTGCTTCGGGGTTCTGTGTGTAACTGTGACGAAATAAATGACATTTGATTCAGTAAAGTTTTCGTTGTCTAGGTTCATTTATTTCCTTACCCCAAAAAATTAACACACTGAATGAATACTTTGTATTGTATAGGGGATAGGGCATCAGAAAGTTTCTGGTATTACACACTATTTTAAAGAATCAGGTATTCAATGTGGAATATGTCAACATTTTACACAGTGGTGTCTGGATGTTTTTCAGGAACCTTAATTAGAGTTGGTTAACTCAATTCTTAACATATTAATGAAACTATAATATCTTTGGCCATAAAATGTATTACAGTAATAACAAGTAGCAAACCTATTCAAGTATGAGCTCTGTTCTGTTTCTAGTCTACAGACTGCCACTTCGGGAACTAATTCAACAGCATAATAATAGATTTTAGATGTAGTATATTGATAGATAGTCCCTAAGTTCCCTTAGTTTACGTTTAGGGCTAAAGATGTTCTTGTAACATAATCCCTTTAACAGCTCCAGTGGCTGAGAGGGTCATGACTTACAGGATTGCCACATCAGTGCTAGTTAGTGGAGTCAGGCAGACGTTAGTAGGGCGTTGACAGCACTGTGTAGTAGGTCCTGTTCCTGGCTAAATAAAGCTGCATTATATTTACAGTACTGAGCCAGTGTTTAATTATTAAACTAACCAACAGTTTCTTACATTTGATAATGAGGATTTTCTAAAAAAAAAATCACATAGCTTTTTAATGAAAATGCTGGCATTTGAAAGCACTAGCGAGTACGATGAAGAGAGTGACTGGACAGAGTATGTGGAGCGGACGGGACACTATTTAGCAGAAAACGATATTACAGCCAGAGGTAAACATCACTCTATATTTCTAAGTGCTTGAGGTCCAAAAATGTACACTCTCATCAGAAATGTAGTTTTTCCACTGAAATTGGATGACAAGAGTTTCACGAAATTGTGTTATGCAACAGCTTAAAAACCCCACAGTGTCTGCCATTATACAGACTTTTACATTTAATAATAGAGTTAGAAAGCCTGGGGAATCCGTGACGACATACAGTATGTAGCTGAATTGAGACGGCTATCAGAACATTGTGACTTTGGGGATATGCTGGACAGGATGCTGCGGGACAGAATAGTTTGTGGCCTGGAAGAGGACCGCACCCAACGGCGCCTGTTATCGGAGACCACGTTGGATTTCAAGAAGGCTGTGGAGATCGCATAAGCTAGGGAGGCTGCTGCGCAATAGGCCCGAGTTTTAAAAAAATGGTGTGTCACCACCACCTGGGATTCATCAAGCTACAGTGGCTCACTCGCGGACCCTAGAAATGAAACAGGGTGACTGGGTTAAAAAATTACATGTTACTGCTATGAGAATGCTCATGCTGCCAAAGACTGTAAATTTAAAGAAGTTTGGTGTTACAACTGTAACAAGAAGGGAAATATTGCAAGTGTGTCACAATAAAATTCAGCCGCACCACTGGAACGTCGGATTATAGCCAAAGATGTCTAAATCTACCCTTATCCTTGAAGGGGGCGTAGATGAAGAGGAAGCAGAGAGTGTAACATATCAATTAAGTAAAAGCCAAAAGAGTGGACCTAATTCAAGTAACTGAAAGCTGTAGGAAAAGAACTGAAAATGGAAGTCGGTACAGGGGCCTCATTCTCAGTTATAAATGAGAGCATTTATAGTGTCATGTGGAATGGAAAACCTGTCCACATTTCCTGTCACCATAGGACAAATACAATCAGGAACCAGAAGAGGCCATATATTGTCACATGTCCTGGTGTATGTGAGACGTGGTTAGCCTGAAGCAGTGGATTTGGAAGAGTTGAAGCCCTATTTTCAAAGGTTAAGTATCCAGAATGACTGTCTACTCTGTGGAAGCAGAGTCATCTTACCACAGTTAGGCATGGAGAAAGTAATTGAAGAGCTTCATGAAGCACATCCAGGTATCTCCCACATGAAGATTCTAGCCAAAAGTATGGCTTAGTGCCTTGCATGGATCAAGCTCTGGAGAATTGTGTCTTGTGTACTGTACTGTAATTGTATTGTGTTACTTTCCCCCTCTGTATTCCCTGCAGTTGCTGGTCGACCATCTATGTCTGTATAAATGTAGCCTGCGTGTGTGGTACTTTCTGTGTCCCCTTGTAATTGGTTGTTGTCCCTATTGGCTGTTGTTTGTTTTTGCCCATTGGTTCTGGTGTGCGGCTGAGGACCAATGGGATGTGTGCAAGCACCGGTACCCGATTAGAATAAAGGGACGGAGCTACGTTATAAAAGGGTGCTGTGCCACCAATTATGTACGAAGCAGACAGAACAGTGGTCTCTGAGTAACTAAAGCAATTGAACTTGAATCATGCGTGTTGTCTCCTTCCTTCCTTCCTTCCTTCCTTCCTTCCTTCCTTCCTTCCTTCCTTCCTTCCTTCCAAATACTACACTGACATCAGAAGAGGGATACAGAATGGAACACCCTAGCGTCAAGTAGGAGTGGCTAGGAGTAGGAGAGATGAGCAGCGAGATGGAGTGACTGTCCCAGCGCCTCTGGGAACTCGACACAGAGATTGCCCGGGAGATGGAACAGGCTAAGAGCTGTGCTGAGGAATGGCTGTCACCACCGGCAGTGCTCATGGGGCCCGGCTGGGTCCCACAGAGTGCCACGCCGGATACCTGGAGCAAAGAGTTGAGCAGTACCTGACCACAGCCCGACAGGTCAAGCAACAGCGACACCACCCAGAGCATCGCATCACTGACAGAGATCCTGCAGGATATCGTGGCAGTCCAGTAAGCCATGATCAAATGGTCCAGACCACCACAGACCCAAGCTGAACATAACCAAAACCCTAGCCACGGCCCATTATGTTCACATATGACAATCTTTCAGCACCAAAAAGTGTGGTGGTGGTGTGATTAGATTACTTTCCATCGGCAGGGGGGGGGGGGGGGGGGGGGGGGGGGGGGGGGGGGGGGGGATTGTCACTAATTTCCATTTTGCTATTCTGAGGCTGATGATAAGTGTGCAGAAGGAAGAAGATGTAGTCTTGTGCTGTGCACTGAGACTGGGAACCTACAGTTTTATATTCACAACAATCATGTGTTATGTTTTTTTTTTTTTTTCACTTTTTACATAAGCTACCAGGCACAAGAAAAGCCTAAAATATGTGCTGTAAGTTACAGGGGGAAATTGTAAGCGACTGCCTGCACAGGCAAGCCTAATTCTGCTTGTTTTAAGCAGAACTGGCAACCCTGCTCCTAGTAGAGCAATCACATGACTTTAACACTGTCCTTTTGCCAGAGCGCTCACTGTGCGTCCCGCCTCCATGCCACAGTCATACCCTGTTGGACTGTGATTTGCGAATTTGTGTTTTGATTGACAGTCAGCCAATATTACTGCCTTTTTTTTTTTTTTTTTTTTTTTTAATCCCAATGGAGTGGACGGAACCTATATATATATTTTGTAGTCATTAAAGTGGGCTCAGAAAAAAAAAAAGAAATGGACTTGGGGCTAGGAACAATGGAACACATAAACAAACAAACGGGACAGACAACAAGTCCCGCTGCATCGCAATGGCCGGGTCGTTACAGCATATAGTTTATACCACTCGTGGCTAAATTTCAATGATTTTTTTTTTTTTATGTTATGGCTCTATTTTTTATTTTATTTTTTGTGGCATACAGTAATTCAATGAAAATACATCTATCTCTAGAATTAAAAACAAATTTATAAAAAAATGATCCAAAATATGAACAAACTTGCAAAAACTTACAAATAAGGCATGCAAATCATAGAAATTGAATTACCATTTGATCAACAATAATGCCTGTATTTAATAACAAACGACCTCACAATTGATAAACTTAGAGATGGGATAACAGTGTAAAAGAAGGTTTTATTATAATATTGAAAATGAGGTTAATAATAGTTGGGTAGATAAGGGGCAGGAAAGAAGAAAGATATTTGGGTAGACTAAGGATTGGGTATACTGCTCTGAATGGTCATTTATTTAAATTAGATAAACAGATCAATGGTTTATGTGAGAAATGTAAAAATCCAGAAACGTCTGAACATTGTCTAATAAAGTGTGAGAAATTTGAAGAACAAAGAAATAACTTGAAGAGGAGGTTGGTGAACATGGGGATATATGACTAGGGCTTTTGATTTTTGGTTTTAACTTATAAAACCCGATAAAACACCCCCACCGATACAAAAAAAAAAAAAAAAAAAAAGAAATCAGTGGCTAGCCAAGAAACACTGGATAACACCAGAAAAACTGTGGAAATGGTTAATCAATACACATTGACTTTACTACAAAAATAATAATAAATGCATTTCCCAGTGCTGCCGGGCAACGTCCCGCCTTCCTGATCTATCGTTGATTCGTTCTGAATACTTTAAACTCAAATTAAAATTCAAATGAGGTTTATTGGCATGACGCTCTGGTGTTATCAGAGCTTTTAAAATATTACAAACCAAAACAATAAAACAAGTAACTAATAACACCAACAGGACATTCCCCTTCCCTATGAACAATATAACTACCCTCCCTCCCTGCCCACTGTCCCTCAGGCTGTGGCACGCTGAAACATACTGGGCTGCCAGTTCAGCATTCTGCGCCGACTCCTAGCAGGATTCCTATTTTATCAGTGTCAGTAAGGAGGATGAAATTTGGCACGAGACTCATGAATTTTGGAGCAAATTATTTCTGTATATTTGGAGCAGGACAGCAGGAAGTGCATCTCTGTTTCTACCTCTCCTGATTCACAGTGGAGGCACAGCCTGTGCTCCCTGGCTGCCCAGGACTTCATGTTTCAGACGGTTTTGATGGCCAGGCTGTGGCCTCTGAGTCTGTACTTTGTTAACGTTTGTCTTTATTTAGTGTTTTTAATTTCGATTAAATAATCTCCTAATTGGAATTTTCTGTTTAGGGCCCGATAACATTCTACTTTGTTTTGTGATATAATATTGTTTTTCCAATTTTCATTGTATTTATTTTTTAGATTTGGGTCAGTTTGTTTCAGCTTGTTGTATTATTCACAATGTTCCTGTTCTCACTGCTGAGTGGTAATGCCAGTACAAGCTGGCTCAGGGGGGGTCTACTGTCTCTGGGGAAAGCTTGTTGCTCATCAGGGCTTTATAATGGTAGCTCTGTGTGTCGGCTTGATTCAGATGGGACCAGAATTTGGCTGCTCTCTTATGGATGGGGATTATTAATGGGAAAACCCCTAGTTTGGCTCTGCACGTGTTATTTGGGGCGTTTCTGTGGATTTGTAGTATATTTTTGCAGAACTCCATGTGAAGTGTCTCAGTTGGGCATTTGTCCTGGTTTTTTAGGTTATTATTTGGGATTGATCCCTAGATTTCACTGCCATACAATAGAATGAGTTGAATTATACTATTAAAGATTTTAACCAAATTTTAATTGGGGCTTTGATTTTTTTTTTAAATGACACTGGTGTAGAATGACCTATGTGCTTTTCTTTCAATGCTTTTCTAGCCAGGTTAAATTTGTTTGATGCACTAATTGTGAGACCCAGGTATATAAAACTGGAGCAGTGCTCCAGGGTGTTATTCCCCAGGGTAAAGTGGTACCTGTTTCCCTAAGATCTGGCTTTCTTTTGGAAGATCATAATTTTAGTTTTGTCCAGGTTTACTGCCAGGGCCCAGGTCTGACAGCACTGCTCTAGCAGTGACAGGCTCTTCTGCAGCCCCTGTTCTGTGGAAAACAACAGTACCAGGTAATCTGCATAGAGCAGGAATTTAATTTCAATGCTATGTAGAGAGAGACCAGGGGCTGCAGATTGCTCCAACACTGTGGTCAACCATTGATGTAGATGTTGAACGGTGTTCGGCTCACCCCACACCCCTGAGTGAAGAATTATGTTCTTTTGTTGTCAATTTTCACTCTGCATTTGTTCTCTGAGTACATTGGCTTGGTAGCTTCATAGACTTTACCCCCTACATCACTTTGAAGGAGCTTATAAAATAGTCCTTTGTGCCAGATTGAATCAAAGGCTTTTTTAAAATCAATAAAGCAAATATTTTACCTTCTTTTTTGTTTTACTTGTTTGTCGATTAGGGTGTGTAAGTTGTGAATATGATCGGATGTGCAATGGTTTGGTAGGAAGCCAATCTGACTCTTACTCAGGACACTGTGTTGGTAAGGAAGGCCAGTATCAGGGTATTAATGATATTGCATAATACCTTCTCCAGATTACTGTTCACATAGATGCCCCGTTAGTTGTCGGGGTCGAATTTGTCTCCACTCTTATAAATGAGGGTTATCAGCCCTTGATTCCAGATCTCAGGGAAACACCCAGCTCTCAAGACAAGGTTAAATATTTTGAGCAGTGCTTCCTGCAGCTTCGGCCTGCTGCGTTTCACCATTTCATTGCTGTTACTGTCTGGGCCGCTTGCTTTTTTGGACTTGAGTTTGTGAATTTGGGCTGTTTTCTTGCCATGTGATAGCGGCATCTAGTGGGTTTTAGCTGTTTTCTGATTATTTTTTCTAAATCATTTAATTTTTGGATGATAGTGGCCTC
Source organism: Polyodon spathula (assembly GCF_017654505.1). Lineage (NCBI taxonomy): Eukaryota > Metazoa > Chordata > Actinopteri > Acipenseriformes > Polyodontidae > Polyodon > Polyodon spathula. The sequence goes on from NC_054539.1 coordinate 52,654,429, forward strand.
ATCGGAATTTATGTGTCCTCAACTGGTTGATATAAATTTTCAAAGTAATTTTTCCAATTGTTTATCGTTTCTGGGGGTTAGTTTGTTTAGAGTTTCCCAGAAGGAGTTTTGTTCAGTAGACTCTTCGATGTTATTTAATCTTTGGGATGTGTGCTCTTGTTTTTTTTCTTTTGGAGCATGTTCTTATAGTGCTGTACAGCCTGGCAGTAGCTGATACGTAGTTCCTGATTGTGGGGCTCACTGTGTTTTTCATTAGATAGCCGTCTGAGGTCCTTTCTGGCAGCCGCACAATGGTTATCAAACCAAATTTCGTTTTGTTTAGTTTTTTTTGTTTGCACCTTTTGTATTAATAGGTTTTATTTTATTTTTTTTTGTTTTACTATAATTTAAAATATTTAATTTTATTTTTTGATAGCTACATTTAATACAATTTTATTAGACTCATATTCTGTAGACTGAAAATTGTTTAACGTGTTTTCAGTCTCTAGGCTGTTCACGTTGTTTAAAAGACTCTATACAGCTTTCAGTCCATTTATAACTGGGGTTGAGTTTAAATAATTTGTTGACCGTTTTAGGTATAGTATTATTTGATTGTGGTCAGATACGGGTGTTTGTTGCCTGACCATAAAATAATTTATAAATTCTGGGTCTACGTCAGTTATGGTTTAATCGACAACACTATTCCCTAGAGCTGAGCTGTATGTGAATCTCCCCAGAGTCCCCCCTGGTCCTGCCGTTAACTATGTACAGGCTATGTAAAGACCCAGGTCATTACAGAGCTGCAGGACCTGCTTCCTACTCTTGTTTACCACACTGTCGTGGCTTTGTCTTTGGGCGGTTACAGGTGTGTGGTATAGAGAGGCGCTCCCGCTATGTGGGTGTTTCCCTCTGTGCTTGTGAAGTCGATCTCTCTGCCAGTCCTGGCATTGAGATCTCCACAAATCAACACAGAGCCCAGGGTTTCTCTCTGCCATGCTTAACCTGCTTGTATTTCAGAGGGCACTAGGGCATGTCAGTTCTCAGGTTGAGGAACTCAGGTTCTGTGCTCTTCAACCAAAAGCAGAGGAATACAGACCCTGAATGTCCCAACTGCAACTTGATATCGATTTCATATTTACATATTTAATTATTATTTTCTAAGCTAACTTTTTCATTTGGAACAAAACACAATGTGAATTTTAAACACAAATCATGTTTTTTTTTTTTTTTTTTTTTTTTTTTTTTTTTTTTTTTACTTGTTCACTATACATTACCAGTATCGTGTCCCTCAGCGCAGCCTTGTACATTTTTAAACCCGTCCAAACTACTGAGTGACACCACATTCCTACATTTCTATTGGAGATTTAAAACGAGATTACAGTAATTGAGGATTGTTAGCTGGATTTAAAGCTGTATTACAGTTAAAATAATAATGATTTAAAACAGAATTGTGGCAAAATATAAAAAAACGCAAAACACACAAAAACCCTGAAGAATGTGCCCGTGACCATAGGGATTTCGCTGTGGAAGACAGCAAAAACAAAACAAAACAAACAAACAAACAAAAAAAACCTCAAGCATTTTGGAAAGTAACCGAAAACACTAATTTCATATATCAAAAACGAAAGCCGAAAAAAACAGATCTACATAAAACTCAAAAATAGCTAAACATAAGCAACGAAAAACACAATTAATAAAAACCGAAAAGCAGAAGCCCTAAGCTTGTTGAGAAAGGGAAAGGGAAAGGAGAAAATTAAATACTTGAATATATTGGGAAACAGAAAATAAGTAATTTTATAGTTGAAAAAATAAGACGTGATAGAAAAAAAAAGACAACAGAATAACATAATATAATTGATCAACTTCTGTCCAAAGCACAGGCAAATGTTCACACAAAGGCATGCGTCACTGATGAGAGCCGGCAATTCATGAAGGACCCAAGCCACTGTAGCGCTGGAAATCCAAACTGAGACTTGTGAGAGTGAACTGAGAAAGTGCATTGAGAGAGGTTACTACTGGGATCGAAACATTACATATTTTGGATACAGCCCTCCGTAATCCTGATGACATGTTAAACACCAAGAACCCACTGGATGAAAAAGCAATAGAGTGATGGGGAGAGGAACACCTTCGATGTGGATATTACTTGCTGAGCACTGAGATTTAGTATACCGTACAGCATTTATAAATTGTGCGAATCAAAAAGGCAACTAGTGGTGCATCAATTAGGGCGACAGGTTTGAATTCACTCCTCTGCTTACCGTTATTCTTAGTTTACTCGGTACATAAACCGAGGCAAAGCAGGCTGTGCAGAGACATCAGATCGTGTCTTACGTAAAACTGACCTTGTCTTGATTGGATCTGCTACAGACGAGACGAGTACCGTTCCTGACACTAAAGCGGGATGATTGTAGAGAACCTGTCTATACCACGCAAGATTTAAACAGGTATTATTTTTTGGTAAAGACACCATACATTGTTACATCAATTATACCCTATATATATATATATATATATTATTATATATATATATATATATATATATATATAATGATCAAGAATCACATTTACGATAATAGTAATATACATATTAGATAGATATAATTACTATTCTTAGTGTAAATGCTCTGTTAAAGCATGGAATTGTATTAATTTAAATGTACATTTTTAGTTTAATTTTAGGGTTTGAAATGGGAAAAAAAAAACAAAAAAAACATGTAACATCAGTAGAAAACTTCGACAACACCCATACTATAGTTTGTTGAACTGTCTTGTCCTGAATTAGCCACAGTTCCCCTTTCACAACCATTAATAACAGGTGTTGCTCCAACTCAGTATTTTATTGGAGTAAAGTGTTGCTGTATTTGTTACTTTGTGATTGTCCCCATTGGTATACATTTAAAACAAATGCACTGTAACTACTATACGAAGTCCACTTTATAGAGACCATCCTAATTCGATTCATAAACTGGAAAGGAATCTTAAGCATTTATTTGTAGTAAATACACTCAGTTTTATTAACTAGGCAGCGTTTGTGTCGGCATTAAGAACAATGAAGAGGAGAGCGGATTTTGTGGAGCCGCAGAAGAAACAGAGGAAACATTTTGAGGATTTGGGCCTGAACCTGAGCTCTACGTCCGACGACGAGCCACAGTACAGCAACCACATCAGTCAAGGTGCAGTAGATCAGCGCTGTCTCCCCGAATAGATGAGTAGACCGCCCAGTGCATTGCCTTCGTCGCCCTCTATAGGGTGTACAAAGTGCTGTTTACAAGACTTGCTCTATTGGGTCAATCTCTACAGCAGAGATAGGCAACTGTGACCCTTCCTGACTAGGTATTTATTACAGCCTTGATTGAATAACTGAACCAATTAGATCACCATCCAGGTCCAAGAGCAGGTAACTAATTTTTCATACCTGTTAAACCTAATATAGAATGGCCTTCCAAGACCGCAGTTGCCAATGCCTGCTCTATAGAGTCAGTGTAGCAGTCTTGCTCTATAGGTTCTCTCACAGTGATCTACTTTGACAAGATAAGGGTTGACAAGACTGCAGGACATTATATATATATATATATATATATATATATATATATATATATATATATATATACACACACACACACACACATACAGTACTAGTCAAAAGTTTGAGTACACCTGCTTGAAACCAGGTTTTTCATGATTATCTATGCTTTTAACTATATAAACTTGTCTATAAACACTTAATATTTCATTATATGACATGTGTACTTATATAAGCTGATAATCATAAGTGAATTGCATTCAAAAATAACATTTTTAAATGAAAATGTAAATCTTGTCAATTTCAATGAAATGGTCACCCAAAGCAAGGGGGATTCAGTCTGAAGCCCAAGTCGGTTAAAAGTCTGAAATGTGTATAACACGGTGTGTTCTGAGTTAACTTGCATGTTACCTAATTAACCTTATGTCACCAGTTATTGTTAACAGGTGGGGGGGGGCATGATTACTATAAATATAGGTAGCATAGGCACAAGTTTGTCGTTTCTGAATGTAATGGAGCAGAAAATACGCTCAGTTAAGCTGTAATTACTTTAAGAAATGAAGGTCAATCTTTAAGACAAATTGCAAGAACTTTGCAAGTGTCTGTAACTGCCTTGGCCAAGACCATCAAACGATTTGAAGAAACTGGCACTCATGAGGACTGAAAAAGGTCAGGCAGGCCAAGGGTGACATCAGAATCAGAGAACAAGTTCATTCGAGTCACAAGTCTATGAAACCGGTGATTAATGAAATACAAGTTAAGCTAAATGCTACTAGAAGTACAGATGTTTCAACATCAACAGTTCAAAGGAGATTGCGTGAAGCTGGCCTAACTGGAAGAATTACTGCAAAGAAACCATTGTTAACAGTGCAGAATAAGAGGAAGAGGCTTACCTGGGCCAAAAAACACAGAAACTGGATGTTTGAGGAGTGGAAGTGGGTCTTATGGACCGATGAGTCAAAATTTGAAATATTTGGGTCCAACCGCTGAGTATTTGTAAGACGCAGAGAGGGTGAACGCATGAGTTCTGCATGTGTGGTTCCCACTGTCAAGCATGGAGGAGGCAGTGTCATGGTCTGGGGTTGCTTTGCTGGTGAAAGAGTTGGTGATCTTTACTAAGTCCTTGGCAAGCTCAACCAGCACGGCTATCATAGCATACTTTAGAGGCATGCCGTTCCATCAGGATTACGGCCAGCTGGGCAGTCCTTTAATCTTCAGCAAGATAATGACCCAAAACACACCTCAAAGTTGTGCAAGAACTATCTGGCAAAGAAGGAAAGTGAAGGACAACTCAATCTAATGACCTGGCCTGCCCAGTCTCCAGACCTCAATCCCATAGAACTTTTATGGGACGAACTGGACAGAAGAGTCAAAGCAAAGCTACCCACAAGTGCCCTACATCTCTGGGAATTGCTGCAGAAGAGCTGGGAAGACATGTCGGGTGATTTCCTGCTGAAACTTGTTAACCGAATGCCTCGTGTTTGTGAAGCTATTATTAAGGCAGAGGGTGGCTATTTTGAGGAATCCAAGATTTAGAGACAATTTTCTTGAACATCGCTTTGATACTCCTTTTGTTTTGTATATTGTAACATGTGTTTTCATTTTCAAGTATTTACAGAAATTTTACAGATATATGTACACAGTAGTAGTGTTCCAGGGTGTAGGTTTTGTAGGTAAAATGTGTTAAGTGTCATACATGACTCCCTCCTTTTTCATGAAGCAGATGTGAAGGGTTTGATAAGTATAGATTTTATTGAACTGTTGTTCCAATATCCCTATTTAGATTGATTCTTAACAAGAGTTTTGATTATTAATAAGCTGGAGCAAAATCTAAGTGATCTGGAGTACAAATGTCTATAACTGTAGATTGTTTTAAAGACTAAAGTTAATAGTTTTGGTAATGTTTATCCTACAGGAGGATGCATATATCTGATTGGGGATTTAGCGCATGGCTTGTACGCCTATAATACTTTAACTTTTGTATACATCTTTAGTTTGGTCGGAGTCATTCTTTTTTTTTTTTTCAATATCAATTACATTGCAGATTCCTTTTTAAAATCAATTTCCCATTCCCTTTTAATCAATTCCAGTTCCAATTCCAAGTCCTTCAAAGGAATTGACCCCAACCCTGACTTATAGAATTACTTATTTAACTGTGATGAAACTTTTCTTCAACATATTCTTCAACACATTCTTTGATTGGCAAATCTGACAATTTTTATATATGAAGATAAATCAACATGAATGATGTTGATGTGAGATTCATGTGCCCACATGGACCATGACGATTATTCTTTTGGTCTGCAAGATGTCTTTGATAGATGGTAAGTGGATAACCGTTCAGACAAAGTTGAAGGTACTGTACCTTAGATGCATATCTTTTGGAAAGTGTAGCTGTTTTTCCTGTTAGTGTTTTTTTCCTGTTACTGTCTTCATTACAATTAATCTGAATTCTGGTTTACAGAGGCTGGTTGACTACCAAGCAATGTGAGGCCTGATGCAGACCAATGTTGTGGAATTCCAAAATAAAAAACAGTACTGAGATTCGTTGAGGAATAATCTTCTGTTGCACTTGCCAGCACACTTCATGAAATATCACAACACAGCTGGTGTATAATGGACATTTGCTGATGACTTGCTATATTATTTTAACTGAAAAAATATTAAGTTATGAAAATGTATTGTCATCTAATAATATTTGCTTGATAATTCCTTCCTAATGTTTGTATTTGTCTGTGAATGAGCATCTAGGCACAGGCACAATGGTGTAGCTCAGTGTTTCTTTACCAAGTCAGTGGTATGTCTGTGCTCAGCTATAGATAGTGTGTATGTGATACTGACCATGATACAGTAGTACACTGTGAATATTCAGTACTGTAGCTGGTGCAGTAGTCTATGCTCAGACTAACCCTGCTGTTTGTCTTGTTTCAGACTCCTCAAGCAGCAGCAGTGACTCTGGTAGTGACTCGGAGGAACATCGACCCGTCTTCGGAGCCCCTCTACAATCCCAGCATGCATCTCAGCCAGAATCCACGCTGGAGGACTCCTCCAATAGATTCGCTATGTACAACAGCGTCTCCCAGAAACTCATGGTAAACAAGTTGTTTATCTTGGTGTCTACCTGTTTGTCTGGAGACTTTCAATTTTCAGGCCATGTTCTTGGGGGGGGGGGCATCAGGGAAGAGATTAAATGCATTTCACATACTTTTCAGTCGAAATAAATCATCATTGTTTTTGAAAAAATGCATCCAAAAATGACTAAAGTCAGTTTCTTTTTGTTTACTGTTGATACCTATATTTCCCTGTGAAACTGTTTATCTGAGTATACAAACATTGAGCAAGATGTACATCCCAGATTGAAAAGTTACTTTTATGATCTATCAATTCCATTTTAATCTTGTGTAGACATGGTTGGGGTCTGTGTTCACACCCTGTTTCTCTCTTCCTCTCTCACACAGGCTAAGATGGGTTTCAGGGAGGGAGAAGGTCTTGGTAAGTTTGGCCAGGGCCGGAAAGAGATAGTGGAGGCGTCGACACAGCGTGGCAGACGTGGTCTGGGGCTCATGCTCAAGGGTTTCCAGGGAGAGCTGAATGTGGACTGGGAAGACGAGCCGCAGGTACTGCACTTTGCTTTCTCGTATGAGATCATTCATGTGCATAGATATGTATAGCTAACCAAAACAAATGCGGACAAGTTAGAATAATAGGAAGGTAGTAACATGTGATATATCTTCGAAAATGTACCAAAGATCAACATTCTTAATGTACAATCATTTTACAAAGCAGCTGCTGCTGTTACACCAAGTATGGCTACCATATTAAGATAATTGGAATTTCTTAGGTTTTTACATGATAAAGCACACTTTGCAATATTGTCTTCATTTCTATTTATCACATATCCTCGTCTATGTAATACCTGTTTGTTGTAGCCTAGTGCGGTGGAGCAGGTGAGCTGGTTCCCAGAGTGCTCTACAGAGGTACCAGATGCTCAGGAGCTCAGGGAGTGGATGACTATAGGAAAGGTAAGAGGTTGAACAACAAATGTGTCAGGGAGACCAATTAAATGGGAAGTGTTGTCTGCTTACACCAAACCAACAATTTAAAACACTTAGAGCAGCAATGTGGATTGACAGAGGTCTTTGATAAATCGGCATACAAATACATTACTAAAATCATGTTTTATGTTTACATACGGACCAACCTGCATTTATGTACTGCTCTTGCTGTCTGTTATACTTCTGCTAAGTCAGTTCCTGACTTACTGATTTGGTTTACATCCACTGGCCTGGAATAAACAGATAAAGACTCTCTCCATTGACTCCATATTTATGTTATTATTTGAAGTCAATCAAATATGTTAAATAATAAAGTATATTTTAGGAATGATTGATGGAAACAGTACCACCACAGCTATGAAAAATCTGTTCCTAAAGGAAGTATAGCTTTAGTCCTTTATGAAAACTTGATTCAATTATTGCCAATAGTACTGTTTCCCTTCTTTTTTGTCCTCCTTTATGAAATATACACCTGCATGTTTTATTTTTATTAGAGAAAGTTGAAGATTGAGGATGAAACAGAGTTTTGCAGTGAAGATCTTTTACACAGTGTTCTGCGTTGCAAGGTAAGAATTAAACATGAACCAGTGTCTTATCATTGCTTTTTCTGTCACAGACTCCTGCCTTTTATTCCTGATTGCAATATAAAGTGGCTCTTTGTACTCTATACTTGCCTTCATGTTGCTATGAAATCTTGTAATTTTCTGCAGTTTTGTACTACACATAGTGTAGGGTGTGCTTGACTCAGTAACTGACACCTCTCCCTGTGTCTCAACAGAGTGTGTTTGATGAACTGGAGGGGGAGGAGATGCGTCGTGCTCGAACCCGATCCAACCCTTATGAGACTATACGCGGAGCCTTCTTTCTCAACAGGTATTTATTCATGTGGTATAATGTGATACAGCCACCTGCAGTGAGCAGTCTATGCAGGGCTGTCTTCAGGCATTAAAAAGAGATTAGCGGAGAGTATTGCCAGTTTTCTTCTACACTAAGGAGGTTGAACAGTAATTTATGGATTTTCCTTCCTAGAGCTGCAATGAAGATGGCCAACATTGACCACGTGTTTGATAACATGTTCACCAACCCTAAAGACTTGCAAGGGGTAAGTGCAGTGCTGTCCTTAGCATTTGTTTAACATTTCCTTAACTGCGTGAGTCTGTTGTCCTGTATTTCGAACTTGAGAACCATTGATTGACTCATCAGTGCTCATCTAGTTCCTAGTAGCTGTTTTATGTTGGGTCTTAAAGGATCACAATTATCCTTGGTAACTAATTCCCCCACACCTCTGTAGAGACCTCAGGCGAGGGAACGTGATGCAGAGTTGCTGTATTTTGCGGATGTGTGTGCTGGCCCTGGAGGCTTCTCTGAATATATCCTGTGGAGACGCCGCTGGCATGCTAAGGGCTTCGGCATGACATTGAAGGGGCCCAACGACTTCAAGCTGGAGGACTTCTTTGCAGCGCCCAGTGAGCTCTTTGAGCCCTACTATGGTAAGACTGACACTTCATCTCACTGCTTTCACCACCTGGTTTGTCGTTTCAGGGAGCAAATCTCCTTCCTTCCTCTTTCCTCCTCTCTGTCTCTCGCTCTCTCTCTCTCTCTCTCTCTCTCTCTCTCTCTCTCTCTCTCTCTCTCTCTCTGTCATCCTCACTCTTGTTCTCAATCCCTCCCTCTTTCTTTTTTTCTCTCTTCACTTCCTCTGTCTTGTTTTCATTTCCTTCATCTCTCGCTGCAGGTGAGGGGGGTGTGGATGGCGATGGAGACATCACACGTCCAGAGAACATCAGCGCGTTCCGGAACTTCGTTCTGGAGAGTACTGAGGGCAAGGGGGTGCACTTCCTGATGGCTGATGGGGTACAGTCCTCTCAAACTGTCTGATGTACTTGCATAAATACTGTGTTCATTATTTTCAGGGTAGCTCTGCTAAATTGCAATTGTTTGCAAGTTAAACCAAACCACAGTTGTGGTAGTTGATTATTGTCTGTGTTCGCTTGGCAGGGATTCTCTGTGGAGGGGCAGGAGAATATTCAGGAGATCTTGAGCAAACAGCTGCTTCTGTGCCAGTTCCTGACAGGGCTGTCTGTCATCAGGACAGGTAACTGCTCTATATCTGTACATTCAATATATATCTCACTGCAATACCCATCTCAGCCTACGCACTCAATATAGAGCTCACTTGAATACACACCACAGTCTTTACACACTGCATTCAATATCCTTGATGACTTATTGACTGTTTTGTTTGTGGTCCCAGGTGGCCATTTCCTCTGCAAAACATTTGACCTGTTCACCCCGTTCAGTGTGGGCCTGATATACCTGCTACACTGCTGCTTCGAGCGGATCTCCCTTTTCAAACCTGTTACCAGCCGCCCCGCCAACTCAGAGAGGTCTGTCAGTCTGTCTGTCTGCTCTTTCATTGTAAACCCAGAGATCAGTCTCTGCTCTTTTAGTGTGAACTCGGAGGTCAGTGTCTGTCTGTCTGTCTGGTGTGTGGTGTTCCCACAGCATTAGGGTTACCAGTAAGTGTGATGTGAGATCGCTCTTTCTCTCACAGGTATGTGGTGTGCCGTGGTTTGAAGCCTGGAATAGACGCAGTGAGGGATTATTTCTTTGCAGTGAACCTAAAGCTGAACCATCTCAAGAACACCGAGAAGGACGTGAACCTGGTCGTGCCACTTGACATTCTGAAGGGGGACACTGAGTTCTACGAGTACATGATTCGCTCCAACGAGAGGTGAGCCCGCTCACACAAGCACACGCCAGAGGGGTGGTAAAAGGCTTGTCCTTTCTTTGATAAGGAGTTAGAGGTAAGGTAGATGGTAGACACTTCCTCACACAGAGTGGCAAGGGTCTAGAATTGGCTACCTAGCGATGTTGTTGAAGCAGAATCATTGGGATACTTTAAGACCCGACTTGACAAAGTTCATTTAAGTTCACCCAACTTTAATGTTCATTTTAAGACAGCTTCAGTGTGGTTAAAATGGATTCACAGTTTAAAATACACATTTTAAGTCAATTTTTTTAGAAGATCATGTATTTTACATTATAGGTTTTAATAAAGACTGTTGTCTTTTGTCATGTTTTTTTAGCCATTGTGCTGTTCAGATAAAAGCTCTTGCAAAAATCCACGCCTTTGTTCTGGACACGTAAGTAATTATGGTTCTGTCTCTTTGTCTTGAATGTGTATGTGTGCACAAACCCAGGGCTGTCCTCGGGAGTTTTCTATAGCTGGGTGGCAGAGCATTGTAGCCGGGAACACTTAATGTAAAAAAAAAAAAAAAAAAAAAAAAAAAAAAAGTTGTGTTTGGGCTCCTGCTTGCAGTACCAGGTGTTACCTTAAAATGATTAATAAGAAAGTGAAATACATTTACTGAAATACATGTCACATGTTGTTTTTGTTGTTGTTTTTAGTTCTAATATAAACGTTCTTAACTTTAGAACAACATATTGGTTTAGTTTTTAAATAAATGTCAGCCTCCCCCCCCCCCAACAAAAAATAAAAGTAATATCATTGTCTTTAAACCACCTCACATGAACGCACTTACCAGTAACCAGCAGTGCTGTGTGGGATTTGTAGTTTTTAAGTCTTGCTAGTAATAGAAATAATGACATAAAGGTCACAGTTATAAATAACACCCCTGTGTTCACCAGAAAACCTAATTTTAGTTTTTCAGATCAGTTTTTATTTGTAGTTGACAAAATGTTAATTTCTGATCAGTTGTTGAGGTCATGAAAGCATTGATGGCATACATGCACCTAAAACCAAATTGACGGTCATACCAATAACTTTGAGAGCAACGTAGGGCCTTGACGTTTTACAAGAATAACATATCTTAAACTTGCCTCTCTTTCTTTGAAGCCTGCCATGCATACAGACGAGTTTTGGTAAAACTTCAGAGAACCTCTTAACATAACCACGGCATTGGCAGCATCGGCATGTGTTTTTTATTTATTTTTTTATTTTTTTAAATACACAGGCCCCTCTTGCGGTTCCTGGGATTTCTGTATTTTGTTCTTCGTTGGTTATATCGGGTTGCTCTTATTTGCTTTCTACGTTTTGTTCTCCTTATTGATTTGATTTACTTTCGCGTTCATTTTCACTATTTTTGATTCCAGAACGATCGTTTATCTTTTTAGTAGTCATGTCAACGTTTCAGCCTTTTGAAGTGCTTAAAAAGGAAACCCGCCCACCATGCCATAACACTGCAATGCAGCTGTCAGTCAAATTGGTTTCTGTACTTTTTTTTTTTTGTTTTTTTTTAAGGATTTTGGAAGTTAGCCTGGAATCAATCACTTGTGTTGAAGGCAAGATGAGAAAAAATCTGGGGAGAACCTGAAACCTGTCTGTTTCTGTGCATGGATCTACATGAGTTCATATGTGTGTTTGTTGTGCAATGGAGAAGTTGCATATGAGTTGCAAGGGGGTTATAGTGGAGATTAATAAAAAAAAATTTCACTTTACAGCTTTGTATGTCCAGAGAACTGTTCATCAAATTGTGACAGCATGTGCATCTGCATAGATCTGCCACACTTCAATTTTTTATGCTGGGGAGCGTTTGTTACTCCTGTGTAGTTGGGTTCTAGTTTCTGTCTCTCCTGACTCATTCTCTTTTAGAACACTGTCAGAGAATAAGCAGGCGGACATTCGCAAGGAGTGCCTCAAACTCTGGGGGGTGAGTAATGCTTGCACAAATATATTGTACTGTACAGTAAACCCAAATGTAAAATTCATCTGTTCGAAATGCGTCACTGTACAGGGTTTGGGAAAGACATTTTATGTAGGGTCACTGTGGGCAACCACCGGCGGCCTCAGCAGTGCAGAGCATGTACTAAAGCTCTTGTGCTTCAGCAGTGCGCAGCAAGTAAACAGGCTAAAGATGTGTTTTGTTTTAATTGTCGTTTGAAGATTCCGGACCAGGCCAGAGTGACGCACTGCTCAACGGACCCCAAGTCCAAGTTCTTTGAGCTGATGAAGGTGTGGATGTAAATAAATACAGAAATACATAATTGTTATATTAAGTTGTTTAAGTACAGTTTGTATAACTAGCTGCCCTGTGTGTATCTGTAGGGCTCTGATATCGAGTCGTTCAACTACAAGCCCACTCCTCTGAACTCCAAGACCATTGAGAAGATTCATCACGTCCTGGATTACCGCTGCATTGTGGGAGGAGCAGAGCAGATGTTTCTGCTGGGGCTGGGGGTGAGTATCCTGGGTTTGGACCTGGTGTTTCTGGGCGCCATGCAACACACGCCCACAGAGTACTGCAGCCCCATAGTGGTCTTTATAAATTTCTTTGGACAGGCTAGGCAATCTGATTGGTTGTAAGCATCCACACGACTGCCCAGACCATGCCAGTTCCTCCTCTTTCACTCTTGCCTTATACTCATTGTTTTATAAGTATCAGTGTTTCAAATAGAAATCAAGTTGGCAGGGATTTTGAGGTTCCTTTTTTATTTTTTTGTGGAAGACAAGTAAATGTGATATTGAGAGAACTAAGAACAAATAAATAAAAATGGAAGAAAAACACATTGACTCTTTCAATAGAGTTCTCCTTTTTCGTTTGACCACATGTCCTTGCATTGATCACATGCCCCTGCTTCCCTATTAGAAATCTCAGATCTACACGTGGGATGGGAAGCCGCCACTGCGATGGAATAAGCTGGAGAACTTAAAGACCGAGCTCCCGAGAGATACCCTGCTGTCTGTAGAGATTGTGCAAGAACTAAAGGGAGAGGTGAGATCCTTACTACTAAACAACGCCCCATAACTAACCAGAATGGCACAGGTCCTGCGAGTTACTGCACACCTAGCTACCCCATACACACCTCAGAATGGGACAGGGCCTGTGTGTGTCTGCACACCTAACTACCCATGCACACCTCAGAATGGCACAGGGCCTGAGAGTTCCTGCACACCTAACTACCCATGCACACCTCAGAATGGGACAGGGCCTATGAGTTCCTGCACACTTAACTACCCATGCACACCTCAGAATGGGACAGGGCCTGTGTGTGTCTGCACACCTAACTACCCATGCACACCTCAGAATGGGACAGGGCCTGTGTGTGTCTGCACACCTAACTACCCATGCACACCTCAGAATGGGACAGGGCCTGTGTGTGTCTGCACACCTCAGAATGGGACAGGGCCTGTGTGTGTCTGCACACCTAACTACCCATGCACACCTCAGAATGGGACAGGGCCTGTCTGTCTGCACACCTAACTCTACCCATGCATATCTCAGAATGGGACAGGGTCTGTTATTTTTAGGTGTGTTTGTAAAACCAGTTGTTTAATCAAGAATGCAGATATGACGTGAATGTTACTTTGTTTTAACTGCAGGGCAAAGCCCAGCGAAGGATCAACTCTGTCCATGTCCTGGATGCTCTAGTTCTCAATGGCACAGATATCCGGGATCAGCATTTTAACCAGCGGTAAGGAATGCAGGAGGTCTACATTCAAAGTTTTGGTAATACCCTTTGCTTGCTTTTCCTACATGCACCACACAATACGCTGAACACTGTTTCTCATTCTACAGTACAGGCATCACACAATACAGTCGGCTCTGCTTTATCGGGACACCTCGGGAGAAGTAAAAATATCCAGAATAAGCAGCTGTCCCAATTAAACGAGAGGCATTCGAGACGACCTTAGTCACACTTTTTTGTTTCTAAATGAGAAGAAAAATGATGAAATCACATCACATTATGATTAAATTTAAATACATAATTTTAAATATGAGTCAATTGTTTTATTTATTCCTAAACAAAATTAATTGCTGTTGATCCTGACACACCAACTTTCTTTGCAACAGCAGCCTTAGAAACCACAGGAGACTCCAGCTCCTTCAAGAGTTCAACGTGGTTTACGCAAGTCTTAGTGTAATGACATGCTCGCTACACTGCATTATGCGAACCTGTCTTGCTCTGAAAAGTGATCTCCATTCATCATTTGAAAATACTGTATCCCAATTAAACAAAGTAAATAGCATTGGGAAGAATCACCCCCCAGAGTTGTATCCCATTTAAGCAGAAATCTCGGTTTATCAGTATCCCGATTAGGCGGAGCCAACTGTACACTGAACCATGTACTGATTCTCTTCCTCAGAATTCAGATGGCTGAGAAGTTTGTGAAAGCTGTTTCCAAACCCAGCCGCCCTGACATGAACCCCATCCGGTGAGTAACCGTTCCACTGCCAGCTGCAAACACTGAAATAAAGTTATCAATAACTAGTTAGTTTAGTACAGGGCTCATAATGCAAGAATTTTGTGTTTTAACCCTTTGTGGTCCATTTACTCAGCGCCTGTCAGGCGTGTCAGGTCCAATTTATTTTCACACGAGTTGTTTATTTTACACACGTTGTTTAAAAGTATTTTTAGTCACAGTAAAACAGGTTTAAAAGCCACTGCCTATTAACAGGACACACAGTACTTCATCTCCAGCCCTGCCCCACTCCGTGTTTGCTGTATTTATCACATATCTCTTTATCACCAATCTCCTCAATAATACTATCCAAGTCATTATTTTATTACTATAAGAACATAAGAACATAAGAAAGTTTACAAACGAGAGGAGGCCATTCGGCCCATCTTGCTCGTTTGGTTGTTAGTAGCTTATTGATCCCAAAATCTCATCAAGCAGCTTCTTGAAGGATCCCAGGGTGTCAGCTTCAACAACATTACTGGGGAGTTGATTCCAGACCCTCACAATTCTCTGTGTAAAAAAGTGTCTCCTATTTTCTGTTCTGAATGCCCCTTTTTCTAAACTCCATTTGTGACCCCTGGTCCTTGTTTCTTTTTTCAGGCTGAAAAAGTCCCTTGGGTCGACACTTTCAATACCTTTTAGAATTTTGAATGCTTGAATTAGGTCGCCACGTAGTCTTCTTTGTTCAAGACTGAACAGATTCAATTCTTTTAGCCTGTCTGCTATGACATGCCTTTTAAGCCTGGAATAATTCTGGTCGCTCTTCTTTGCACTCTTTCTAGAGCAGCAATATCTTTTTTATAGCGAGGTGACCAGAACTGAACACAATATTCAAGATGAGGTCTTACTAGTGCATTGTACAGTTTTAACATTACTTCCCTTGATTTAAATTCAACACTTTTCACAATGTATCCGAGCATCTTGTTAGCCTTTTTTATAGCTTCCCCACATTGTCTAGATGAAGACATTTCTGAGTCAACAAAAACTCCTAGGTCTTTTTCATAGATTCCTTCTCCAATTTCAATATCTCCCATATGATATTTATAATGTACATTTTTATTTCCTGTGTGCAGTACCTTACACTTTTCTCTATTAAATGCCATTTGCCATGTGTCTGCCCAGTTCTGAATCTTGTCTAGATCATTTTGAATGACCTTTGCTGCTGCAACAGTGTTTGCCACTCCTCCTACTTTTGTGTCGTCTGCAAATTTAACAAGTTTGCTTACTATACCAGAATCTAAATCATTAATAATTTAGATTAGGAATAGCAGAGGACCTAATACTGATCCCTGTGGTACACCACTGGTTACCACACTCCATTCTGAGGTTTTTCCTCTAATCAGTACTTTCTGTTTTCTACATGTTAACCACTCCCTAATCCATGTACATGCGTTTCCTTGAATCCCAACTGCGTTCAGTTTGAGAATTAATCTTTTGTGCGGGACTTTGTCAAAAGCTTTCTGGAAATCTAAATAAACCATGTCATATGCTTTGCAATTATCCATTATCGATGTTGCATCCTCAAAAAAATCAAGCAAGTTAGTTAGACACGATCTCCCTTTCCTAAAACCATGTTGACTGTCTCCCAGTACCCTGTTACCATATAGGTAATTTTCCATTTTGGATCTTATTATAGTTTCCATAAGTTTGCATATAATAGAAGTCAGGCTTACTGGTCTGTAGTTACCTGGTTCAGTTTTGTTTCCCTTTTTGTGGATCGGTATTACGTTTGCAATTTTCCAGTCTGTCGGTACCACCCCTGTGTCAAGAGACTGCTGCATGATCTTGGTTAGCGGTTTGTAAATTACTTCTTTCATTTCTTTGAGTACTACTGGGAGGATCTCATCCGGCCCAGGGGATTTGTTTATTTTAAGAGCTCCTAGTCCCTTTAACACTTCTGCCTCAGTTATGCTAAAGTTATTTAAAACTGGATAGGAACTGGATGACATGTGGGGCATGTTGTCAGTATCTTCCTTTGTAAAAACTTGTGAAAAGTAATCATTTAACATATTTGCTATTTTTTTTTCTTCCTCTACGATTTTGCCATTTGTATCTCTTAAACATTTAATCTCCTCTTTGAATGTTCTCTTGCTGTTGTAATATTGGAAAAACATTTTGGAATTGGTTTTAGCTCCCTTAGCAATGTTTATTTCTATTTCTCTCTTGGCCTTTCTAACTTCCTTTTTGACTTGCGTTTGCAGTTGCATAACATCTCAAAAAGCTTGGCAAATGTCCACAATGATTTTTTGAGCACTGGATGCGGAAGCAGCTGTCTTTTTTGTTTATGTCTGTGGTGAAGGGACTATGCTAATTGCTCAGGTCTGCCTCCATTTTTTTTTTTCACTCGGCCATTGAAAGCTTTTTCCAGAAAAAAAACGACTAGGGACCTGTGTTTGACGACTTTTTGATGATGTCGGACAGGAAAGGAAAAATTGTAATGTTGGACCTTGGGTTAACAGGATTTTCATTTACACAGCTGGACAATGGCTGCTGCGTTCCAATAATACAGTGTGCTGTTACTGATTTAAGTTTATTGTGTGCTTTCACAGAGTGAAGGAGGTTTACAGACTGGAGGAGATGGAGAAGATATTTGTGAGGTGAGAGATTGGGGCATTGAGAAGCAAAGTAGATTGCCCTGCATTCCGACACAATGATGGTGCAAATGTCACTAATGGGGAACAACTGAGTGTTAATTATAATGGGCCATTCTGTGAAATTGGTTTGCTTGTTACATTTGTGGTGATGGGTGTGTCCTAATACGTCCTAAAACTTTTGTATTATGACAATTTCATTGAATGCTCCAGTGGCTCTTTATACTGCAGTTGCTTCTTATCCAATATCCTGTTGAATGAGGCTCATTGTCTTTTTTTTTTTTTTTTTAAATATCAGTGTGAGCTCATGTGTTTTTGTCAACCTGCCACCGCTGCTACAAGTCATTCCTGATTATTTTGTTCTGGAAACTCCTCGGGCAAAATCTAACAGTATCCTTCACTTTGACCTGTGACCTGAGGACTGCCATATTGGGGTCATGTGACTTTTTGGGTTCCAACTTGCATTGGCTCCATACTCGGTATTGTGGTATCCTAAAATGTTCTATTTCAGGATCTATTATGGTTATTGGAATAAGAAAAATGAACTGTTTCTTTCTAGTATTTATTATTTGACCAAAAACCACATACTTGTAAGAAAACAATCATGGTGGACTAAAGGGAAACCTGAAAGGAGCTTATTCTGTGCTGCAGGCTAGAGATGAAGCTGACAAAGAGCTCGGGAGGATTTCCAAGGCTGTCCTACATGGGGAGGGACGACCGGTACTTCCTGCCCACTGGCCTCTACATCATCAAGACTGTCAACGGTGAGCAGCGCTCCTGATAAGGTTTTGGATCATTTAGTAATTTGCTCTCCAGTTTAAACACTGTAAACTGTAAAATTGAGTAAAATGTAACATTGAAGTCATGAGTACTTCCAATAAATACAGTACATACTTTAATGCTAACTTATGGGATATGCATTAACTGCAGCCTTACATTTTAACAGTAATGTTAATTTGAACTGCTGTACAAAAACTGTAGTCCTGCCTTAATAATATTATAGTCTGAGGAGTTGCAACTCTCGATGTAGTTAGCTACAGTACTGCATTCACAGAGTCTTCTCCTACTAGTACTAGGCTGTTACAGTTATTTAGTTTTCTGTAAATCTTCCTTTTTCCGTCTCTTGTGCGCTCCCTTTCCAAGTCGACAGACACGCTCCCTAAAAATTAAAAAACAAACAAAAAAAATTCCCCAAACACTAAATATTGTATTTGTTATATAAATTTACTTTCCAAAAATTCAGTTGACAGATAGGTAAATTGGTCGGTTAGGTTGAGGGGGACTAAGATGGCACTGGGAAATCCTAAGGATCAGTAATACATATGCTTATTCAGCAGTCACAAAACATTTTTTTTTTTTTAAATAATTGAAAACCTGTTCTTATTGGTCATTTGTTTTTGGCAATACTAAAGACATAACCTATTAGCAGCAAATATGCAATGACACAAAAATGAATATATACACACAACAATTTGTTTGTCTGATCCTATTTGTTCCGGAAGAGTAGTTTTAACTTTTCACTGTATGTCTTTGTAGACCCCTGGACAATGGCCTATAGTAAAAACTCTAAAAGGAAGTTCTTCTACAACAAGCTGAGCAAAGAGTCGACTTATGACCTTCCGACCAATGCTGTGGCCCCCTTCCAGTGAGTACCCTGAAAAGCACAGTGCAGTGCTGAACCTCTCCTGACTCTAAATCATGAATCTTAAAGCTGAACGAAGAGAGGTTAGAATATTGTGGACATTATAAAAGTTATTCATCACACTGATAAACAGGTCAAACCTAGGGTACGTCCTGCTTCAAAAAATTGAGAACCAATATAAAAACTGGAGAAATTCCTGCTTTCAAGTAGTTATTTTATGCTGACACATTGAGAAACCCAGATTTTGCCCTGCAGCACCATCTAGCAGGTACAATGTGTAAAAAGGATTCAAATTGCAGCAAGAATCTTTGGTTCCTCTCCCTCTTCATTGAAATGTCTCCTTCCTGTTCAATGAAACTGCTTCTCTTTCTCCTCCACAGAGTTTGCCATTTAGAGCGCCTTTTCTGGGCATGGGTGGAGGGGGTCAGAGTTCATGACTGTCAGACCCGGGTCGATGCTGACAAGCTGTCCAAGGAAGATGTTCTCACTTTCATCCGGGCTCACCACCACGCCTGACCAATGTGCAACCCTACGTCCTGGCTGCTACTCGCTGTGGACCACGACTACAGCCCTCTCTCCCTGGATACAAGCCCTTTCTCTGCCCCATCACTCACCAGAACCATGGAGACTGATTCCCACAGACCCTTACCCCTCAGCCAGCCTCCATTCCCACCTCGCCTCATCCACATATGCCTACTGTAATAAATTACCACATCATTGGAGCCCTCTAGTGTCTATGGACTAAGTCTACTTTTGTTGTAGATTTCTTGCACAATGGACTATACACTTGTTTTCACATGCTCATATCAAGTAAATAAATAAGCTTTCTGGAAGTTGAAGAAAAAATATCAGTGTAGTTTAAGAGGGCTCCTAGTATCTGGACCCTTTAAAGTGGGGGCTCTCCTGTTTGGACCCTCAGCCCTGTATACTACCCCTTCTCCAGTGCTGGAGTTTTTTCACTTTCTCCACAGCCTTGATTTATTGCTGCATCAGTCAGTCAGGTTGCACCACTGTTCCAGTACAGGGTGGCCTACGGTGAGATGTTTACCTCCTTAACCCTTTCAGCTCCAGAATGTCTGTCTGTCTTTCCTGACCACTCCCGTGTGTCCCTCAGCATCAGGAATCTGGCGAGTGTGTGGAGTTGTGATTGGTTCAGCTGTGTGCCGTGTTTACAGGGTGTCATTACTGTGCACCTGGGAGCAGTGCAAATGTGAAAGTGCTTTAATTCTGTACTCTCCTTCCAAACTAGTTTTCAGTGGTGAGCCCTGCACATGTATATAACTATGACATCTGTGCCAGGATCCCTGAATACATGACCCACTCACTAACCACTAATCGCTGAGGATAAAGGCTGACGATGCCATGGGAAGGGAGCAGCTTCCCAACTACCCAAGAAAGATCCCTCGGACATCTCCACACTCCAACTAGTTTGCAAGTAAGGCCTCTCTTTCTCATAGCACTTTTTAAATGAGGGCAGATGATTGTGGATCAGTTTCCTTATTTGAAAAGGATTACAAGAGACAGCACTTAGTGTGGGTCACAATTCACAGACAATCTAAGGAGAAGAGCAAGACCCGTTGTGATTAAACTGGAAACCAAACTGCAAACTTGCGGAACACTGGTGCTGGGTGAAAAACTGTTTAACTCTGCTACCTACTTGCAGTCAATTGAGGGATCTGCTGTAGAGCATACATTTTAGAACACGGCAATTCTGATTATTTCTCTATCTGATTTTGTATTTGAAGTATATTGTGTGCACTAAATACCCTTCTGCTTCCTCTGTACCGCTTTCTTCCTGAGGGAGCTGTTTGCAAAGGGGCACTGCAGCTGAAATTGAAATTCAGATCATCTTTTATTTTTGTTCTCTTGTTTTGATTTTGTTTGTATCGCAGTTAATGATGAGTGAGGTTTTTCCTTTCATTATCAGATGAGCTGACAAAAAAAAGGTAATTTAAAAAAAAAAAAAAGTTTGCGGTCTTAACCCTTCGATACATTTTGAGTTTCAGTATAATACTTTGAGTTTTGGAGGTTTCTGTAAGTTTATTTGAGTATGTGTCCGCCTAAGTTCTTCTATTTAGAGTGCAGCTTTCAATGCACTTTAAAGTGTTCTTTTTTTATTCAGATCCCACTGCAACCCAGCGCTTTCTCAAAGTATTTAATTGCTTACCTGTTGAATAGCCTGTTGTATTGTGTACTTAATGTCCCTTTGTGCAACCACTGAAGCTGCTACTAAAAAGACTCCCAAAAGTTGAAACTCCTTTTTTGTGTGTGTGTGTGTTTGTAACGGTTCTACCCCTTTTGCAATTGTAATATATTAGTATTATAGTATGAAAATATGCATTGCCCTGTCATTAAAATGAGCAGCCCTGAAAATAGTTGTATCACCTGAAGTACCCACAGTATCTCCACACCTGTGGTATAAATATCATTGGTCTGCATTCTCGAGCTCAGAAAGAGTATACACTATAACTTGACTAAGCTTTGCAGACATAACAATGAGTCAGCGTACAGGTTCTACATAGGCTGGGCTATTATGAGAGAGTAACCAGCACACGCAAAGAACCCAAACGCAGGGTGACAGGACAAGCCCACAGAAGAGACTATTCTGGCACACTACCTTTATTCTGCTCTCATTTTTAATTGATCACAAGTTGACAGTGGAATTTCCATTAGCAATCTTATATTGCTTTTACATGCATAAGTCCTCTGGATTTAAGCTAGTTTGACAGATATAGTCTGATTGTGTTCTGTCAGTTTACAAAAAAAACTACAGTACTGTAGAGCTGTGCTGGACTGTGATACCTAAAAATAGATATCTTCTGGATTGCTTACCAAAACAGGACCAAAGGTGGAAAATAGTGATTATGGGAAAGAGAGAGAATATATATATATATATATATATATATATATATATATATATATATATATATATATATATATATATATATATATATATATTTTGTATTTACAGTTCACTTTTAATGTGTCTTCCACAGCATTCCAGCACACTTCTAATCTGAAACCTTCCTCCAAAGTGTCTTATTTTTTGCTGGAGCCATGGTGCTGTTGTTTCTTACTGGCAGCATAACCTGTTCGGTGAGATCTCGCTGCAACATATTTTAACCTTTTTTTGTATCAACGTTTTTTTTTTAAACACCTAATTAGTGAAATAGTGTTCTCAGATTATGGAAACTGGTTATGCAAATGAGTGTGGTACAGATCTACTCTTTTTTTTTTTTTTTTTTTTTTTTTTTTTTTTTTAAAAAGGGCTGTACAACAGTATTCTAGATTAATGCTACAATCTGCAGTAATAATTTCCTGTAAATGATTTTGACACAAACATGTATTGGCATGTATCACAGAGACGGCACCTTTGGTGGTGGAACCAAGCTGCATGTGGGCAAGTGCTAACAGCAAGCAGCACACTGTAAATAAAACAATACAGATAATAGTGGTACTAGTAAACATATATCATTTGTTAAATAGAGAAAAAAGATGGTTTCTTCTTATTTAACCTTTCAATTTTCAAAACTTAAACCGGTCAGAAATCTGCCACAAATTTAAATATTTACCTTTTGCATATTGTTCCAGCACAGGAATTATTTCCTTTAATACACCAAATTGAGAACCAGATGATTACAGAGGTGACCTGCATTGTATTAATTTATTTCAAACTTTTGCTCTCCAGGATACAGCCCTTGAGATGCACCCTCTTGTTTACAAGGGGGTCCCAGGGACAGTAGCAGTAGTTACATACTGTACATTACAAACACATATACATTCACTCACAATGTAAAAGCAGCCAATCAGTCAGTAACACTAACACTTTAGTATTACAACACTTAAATGTTTGAAGTCACAATACTGTAAAACAAAAAAAACTACACCGCACCTTCCAGCCTGATGGGTGTGGTATTTACTGTGTTGACCTTGAGGATCTTGCTCTTCCCCCTGTGGATGTTGAGGCCCAAGCAAGCTGAGGTTTCCGCAACAGTGCTGGTCTTTTCCTGCATCTGTTGCTGGGTGTGGGAGAGAAGGGCCAGATCGTCGGCAAAATCAAGGTTGTCCAACTGTGTCCAGAGAGTCCATTGGATGCCATTCCACTTTTCGGTTGTTGATGACTTCATAACCCAGTCTATCGCGAGCAGGAACAGGAAAGGCGACAGCAAACATCCTTGTCTCACTCCTGTCCTTACTTGGAAGGTGTCAGTGAGTTGCCAGCCATGGACCACCATGCAGGTCAAACCCTCGTACGAGTTTCGGATGATGTTCATAATCTTCTCCGGCACACCGTAGTTTCTCAGCAGCTTCCAGAGCGTCTGTCTGTCTACGCTGTCGAATGCCTTTTCATAGTCAATAAAGTTGACGTGGAGGGACGAGTTCCACTCCAGTGACTGTTCCAAGATGATGAGCAGCGTCGCTATCTGGTCAGTGCAGGATATATCCTTGCGAAAGCCAGCCTGCTGATCTTGGAGCTGGGGGTCGACAGCGTCCTTCATCCTGTTCAGTAGGACTTGGTTGAACACCTTTCCTGGGATGGACAGCAGCATTATCCCTCTGTATTTGGAGCAAGAGCTGAGGTCGCCTTTTTTCGGGAGCTTGATGAGGTAGCCCTCTTTCCACTCTGAAGGAACTTTCTCCTCTTCCCAGTTCTGGCTGAAGAGTGGGTAAAGCATCTCCACGCTGGTCTCTGTCAGTCTTCAGCGCCTCCGTCGGAATGCTATCTGGTCCTGCAGACTTGCTGTTCCTTGCTCGATGGCCATGCGGATCTCCTCCTTAGTAGGTATACTGCAGTCGATCAGCAGGTCGCTATCAGCGGGCTGGATATCCGGTGGTTCCTGTGGAGCTGCTCTGTTCAGCAGATCCTCAAAATGCTCCACCCATCTGTTCCTCTGCCCCTCTTCATATGGTATTGTCCTCTCTTCCTTATCCTTCACGGGTCTTTCTGGTTTGCTGAACTTTCCTGACAGCTTCTTGATGGTGGCGTACAGGTCCTGCATGTTTCCCTGGTGAGCTGCTTCCTCTGCTTCTGTTGCCAGCGACTCCATGTAGTTGCTTTTGTATTTCTTGATGCTTCTCTTGACACTCTTGTTCACTTCAGAATACTCTTCCTGTGCCTTGGCTTTTCCAGCTTGCATGCGACTGTTGTTGACTGCTGCCTTCAAAGTTTCTACAGACATCCATTCCTTTTGGTTGTGTTTCTTGAGGCCCAGGACTTCTTGACAGGTTGATGATAGTGCCTCCTTTATTCCTTGCCATTTCTCGTCGATGGTCTCATCCTATAGCAGCTCTTGTAGGACATGAAACTTATTGGAGAGTGAGATGGTGAACTCTTCTAGCTTGGTTGGGTCTTTCAGGAGCATGGTGTTGTAACGCTGGCATTGGTTGGTCCCTCCAATCCAATTCCTCTTCAACTTGAGCTGCAACCAGGCAACAAGGAGATGATGGTCCATAGCAATGTCTGCTCCTCGTTTGACACGTACATCCTGAAGAGATCTTTTGAACTTCTTCCCCATGCACACATGGTCAATCTGGTTCTCCGTCGACAGGTCTGGTGATAGCCAAGTCGCCTGTGTATCCTTCTCTGATGGAAGAAACTTCCTCCGATGACCAGGCTGCCTTTGGCGCATAGGTCAGCGAATCGCTCCCCGTGGTCATTCATCTAACCCAGCCCCTGCTGCCCCATGACCTCCTCATAGCCCCTGTCGTCACTGCCAATGTTGGCGTTGAAGTTGCCCATGACGCTGATGACGTTTCATCCTGGGCGGTCCTGTACAATGGTAAGCAGTATGTTGTAAAAGTCCTCCTTGTCCTCCTCTTCACTGTAATTCGTTGGTGCGTAACACTGGATGACGTCCATGTTGATCCTCCTCTTTTTGGTACTGAAGGAGGCTGTGATGATCCATGGGTCATGTGCCTCCCACTCAATGAGCACTCCCTGGGCTGTCGTAGATAACATCAAGGCAACTCCCTGGGTGTGCGGCTCGTCTTCTTCCTCATGCCCTGAGAACAGCAGCAACTCCCCTGTGGCAAGCCTCCTCTGACCAGAACCAGTCCATCTTGACTCGTTGATTCCAAGGATGGCAAGGTTGTAATTCCTCATCTCCGCAGCCACTTGTGCAGTCTTTCCTGTTTCGTACATGGTGCGCACGTTCCATTTTCCGATGGTGATGGTGGTCCTGATAGAGGTGATGGTCATCGGCCTGGCAGCTTCCAGAGACTGGCTTTCACTACCCGGCATCATAAAACCTCCAGCTGGAGATCCGTCCTCTCCCAGTACTGAAATGTTTGTTGATGTATCTGTTGGCGTTTCTGTAGCAGTGGGTTTTTCTATGGGGAGGGGTCGCTATCCCCTCGCCCAACCCTCCTCCTTTCTCATCACGGGCTTGGGACCGGCAATGGCGGAGTTGTGATACCATTTAGTTACTTATATTTTCCAAGGTGGTTCCAAGATGTTTAGGTTAGCACCATGCAGTGTACAGACTATTTTAGTAGCTAGTGCAGTCGTACTCCATTGCTACAATGTTATAATACATTACTATCTCCCACTAAAACTATTCTGGAGAGCAGTGATGGTATGTTGACTAAGGATTTCCAACACACTGACTGTAAATTCATATTGATTCTTTAAATGGGATTATTTGTGTGTTGTAATGGACACATACAACCAGCAGGGGCCACCATTGATCTGTAAATAAAAAACTTCATTTCAGAAATGTACCAACAGAACTTGTGAACAGTACTCGTGGAAAGAAATGATGAAATCTGATGAACTACAGAATGTCCGTAATAAAGGGGAAAAAAAGTAATTGATTGAAGAGTGTATGCAGGCAGCTCTTAAAAGATTACCAGAAGGAAACTCTTAAAGCAGGAACTGCATGACCAGGGGCCTGTTGCACAAAAGTGATTTAAAGGGTTACCCTGATAATTTCCAGTTTTAATTGTGAAAGTCAGGCTTATTCTGATGCACAAAACAAGATAATAATAACTCAGGTTTAAAACCATGGTAACATATCAGGCTTAAATAAACCTGCTTCGGAGCAGAATAACTCAAATTAATCCTGACTTTTAAAACTGAAAAAAAAATGGTGTCACTTTTTATAACAAGAGTGGTAGATGTTGGTGCTATAATTATAAGAAGGTCTTTTCGTGGGGAGAGGGTGTTCAGCGATCGCCAGGATCCGATTAATAATCCAGATTCCACCCTGTACGAGCAATACTGCTTCTCTCATCTAGACAGTATCATGTATCTGGTGGATCTCCTAAGACTCTCCCTTGAGCAACCAACCCGACGGAGCAAAGCCCTTACCCATATACAGGTACTCTGCATAGCTCTAAGATTTATGGCCTGTGGAACATTTTTGCATACAATCGGCGATGCCAAAAATCTTAATAAGACAAATATATGAAGGGCTATAAGGAAAGTGTACCTTGCACTGAAGAAACTGCTGCCAGTGTTCCTGAAATTTCCCGGACATGGTCCAGTGAAGAGGAACAAGGAGGAGTTCTATGCTATTGCAGGTAATTATTATAATATATATTTAATGTTTTTGTCCATATAAACAAGGCAAAAAAAAATCTACATAGTACAGATTTTTTTACATTTTTCATTAATCAAAATGCAATATATATATATATATATATATATATATATATATATATATATATATATACACACACATACACACACAATGGTGGCTCGTCACTATAGGCAGGTTAGCACGGCCTTAACGTTAATTTGTCCAGTTTTTTTTTTTTTTTTTTTTTTTTTTTTTCCTAAACGAATACAATGAAATTACTCTGAATTAATATCATCTTTCAAAACGCCCAAACTCCGCAGCTTTGCTAGCGCTATTCGCTGCCCTGGACTGGGGGCTATCGGTGAGAAGGCTGAGAGCATTGCAACTCCCTTGAGATTTCATGCAAGCACAGTGTATCTAGTAAGGCACCGGTAGGGATCGGCCTTACCCATGCAAGCAACTATAATGGGCTCCAATGGGACGGTTTCCATGACAACTCTTGGCTTGGTAAGGCACTAACGGAGAGGTGTCTTATGAGGAAGCTGGCTAGTTTGGGACTGAGCAGAGCAGAGGTCGTAAGTGTTCTGTTTTATGCATGTGTTTTGTTGTTTGTATTTTGTTCACTGAGTAGCTAATAATTTTTAACTAATTCACTAATATGTATATAGTCTTCAGTTTATTTTGTTAGGTGACTGGCTGGCTTAGCTAGTTAAGCAGAGTTAATCAGGGCTGCTGACAGCTAGCTAGTTACATAATCGTGATTCGTGATACCGTTACATTTCTGGAAGCGAGCGGCAGAGGAGTTATAGTGCTAACGATCCCCCGTGGACTGTTATTTCTTCAATTTGTTTGAGCCGTTATAACCTTAGGCTATGTCTACACTAAAGTCTGTTTGTGACTGAGAATTAGGCCGAGCCTGCCAAATAAAAATCTGTCAAGGAATATCGTTGTGTGCTGTCATTTGTAAGGATAACACACTCAGTCGGGCTCTTCACTCAGCAGCCCAGAACAGTCTGGCTGCCTCTCTTAAATACCCTGCACCTGGCTCCAATTTACAATTAGCACCAGGTGCAGGGGATTAACTAAACAATACAAGCAATTAACAATTACAAAAACCCTTAGCCCCATTCACCCACAGTGCATTTTCACATGGTTTTAGCAGGGAGGAATTTTAACCCCCTCCCTGCTATCTTATATATATATATATATATATATATATATATATATATATATATATATATATTCGGGTCCTAAACCACGACACATGAGCCCTATGTTGGCTGGATGTGAACTTGTGCCTTAACAGCAGTAGCAGGTTTTTTTTTTTTTTTTTTTTAATTTTTAATTATTTAGTTATGTAACTTTGAATTTTACACAACGAGGTGCTCGCAAAGCAGCCTGTAAACACTTGTAAAAAAAAAAAAAAAAAGTCGCCCTTTCGTTTTCTCAATTTTTTCAGATGACCGTTATTAAAGATTACCATGACAACACACTCAAACAGCTGGTTACATGCACATAGATAGAAACAATAACCTGGCTTGAGTTATCTAGATTAATTTAAACCCATCTATGTTCTTGCAACAGAGTTAGCCTGCTAAAATATATCCTGTTAACTCAAACCAGATACTTAAACAAAATCTGGCTTTTTTTAAAACCACTTTTGTGCAGTAGGCCCCTGGTCATTCCATAAACACTCTTCCACCCTCTGTCCTGAATCTGTCTCCACACTACCTGGCTTCCTAAA
Organism: Polyodon spathula; assembly: GCF_017654505.1. NCBI lineage: Eukaryota > Metazoa > Chordata > Actinopteri > Acipenseriformes > Polyodontidae > Polyodon > Polyodon spathula. Next base: position 52,682,690 of record NC_054539.1, read on the forward strand.
GCATCCTCTGGTCCTGGTCTCTGTGCTGAGTTTGAAATAGTGACTGGGGTTGAGATTGTTGATCAACTACTCTCAGACCGTTCTATATAGGTTCAGTTTTCAGCCTGTCATCATTATTACGCTTAAGGTATTTTCAGCGTCTAGCGTTTTGTGACGCCGTCAAGTTGCTTTCACACGAAAGGAGTTCAGGTAATTAGAACGCAAGAAAAGGCAAACCTGTGCTGCACAAGTCGAGATGTATTATTATTAAATAATATACGTATTAATTACTACTCGTTCATGTGTATGATGGAGCACTATCCCTTAAGATAAAAACCTAAACAGCTACAGTTAAAACAAATAAGTAAAAGAGCAAGCGCAAATGCCTTATTTGGCAAATGCCAAATAATTTTATGAAAATAGGTATAATATTAATGACATAAGCCTAGCTAATGTTCTACCTATTAATCCAAGTAATATATGTTTTACTGAAACAGATTAATTAAAACAACCCAAAATAACAAAATAAATATGCATATATACACACACACACACACACATATATATTATATATATATATATATCTATACATCATATATATATATACGCTGACCATATATCATATTAAGTATATATATATATGAATTCTACCCTGTATCACATTTTTTAAAAAATTTAAAAAAAAATGAACCGACACAGGAAGGGAAGGGATATACTCGCCACTTCCAACATTCAAATTTTGAAAGTTATCTGTGGCTTACCGGTAGCTGTCAATTTAAAAAAAAAAAAAAAAAAAAAAACGTATCTTTTGTTCAGTACAAAAAAGATGATATGGAACAGCAGTGGCTACAGCAATCTATGATAATCTAGTGAAGTCAGCACAGAAACATGAGCTTTCCCAAAGTCACTTGTGAGCCACTGTAACACCTGTAAACTTTTGGACAAACCCGGATTGATGTTCAACTGGATAAGCAGAAGCGTAGGGATACAATACGTCAGCAAGAACTGGCTTTCAGAGGCATGATGAAGCATCAATTAAGTGGAATTACTTTCTCATGCTTCTACTACAGCATGTTAAGCATTATTGCTTGTCAATAGCCACAGTATTCTCAGGTACCGCTAACAAGATTCAGAATGACTTAATCTCTTCAGTGTCTCAGTTTTTGCTTGATGCAATAAAAAGGAGAAGTACAGGAAGCCAAGTACGTAGCTCTAATGGTAAATGTAGCTCAGCTGTCTTGTGTTTTCAGGTATGTGACTGAGAGTGGCCCAAATGAATGGTTGTTCTGTGAAAATGTGTTACATTTAATACAAAAATAATAATAATAATAAAAACTATTTTAAAAACACCAGATTCCCACTGGGCTTTTTTTTTTTTTTTTTTGTATTACTATGCAGGGCAGCCACTGTAAGATCGTTACCTTTATTAAAAACGTGGATGGATTAATCTACCTATTAATCAACAAATGCCATAAATTAACCAATCAAAAATCTGAATTGAGTGACAGCCCTAATATATTATAGTGTTTCAACAGGAGGCAAAAAAAAACAGGAAAGACGCGCTTTGTTTGTAGTTCAATGCTCTTTTATTTTTGGATGCTATCTTGCACCGCCAGGGTCCACTGCTCTGTCCGCTTCTCCACATTCAAGTACTTTATTCCACAACAAGAACAAAATAGCATTGCAGCGCCTACTTATAATCTTAGCCCTGACCCTTTATGCAAATAGGATGTCACGGCTCAGGCACATCCTATTGGCCATTAGCCGCACACTAGGACAAACACAAGGCACAGATAAACAACAGCCAATCATAACAGACCAGGGAAAACAAACAGGCAGGTTACATTATACACGGGAATACACACACAAAAGGTAAACAAAGGCAGAATACAGTAAGGAGGGAATAAACACACAGCAAATAAACACATATAGACAGCGGGGATTATAGTACATAGACACCGTGCGCATATATATATATCAGTGGTTGGAAATTCTGGCCTGTGTTTGGTTAAAACCTCGTCATAGGAGCAAATATAAATTGAACTATTGAACTATTGCCCTAACATCCTTACACCACTGGGCAATATTCTCCCACGGTCATGTGATTGGTTCACATCACTGTAAGTCCTGCCCCTTTTTAAAGGAACACCCTTCTTTCCTGCACCCCTCACAACAAGAGAAAATGGTTGATTGTGAAAAAAAACTGCTGAACAGCAATTCTGTGACAACAGAAAATTAATTAAAAAAACATACTACAAAAGAAAGATGCTCCAACACTAAAATGGTGATTAAAACATCACTGTCACTGTTTTCTGACTTTCTGAAATTTATACAAATACAGAAACAGAAACTTCTCACTTACAGAAACGTCACACTCTGAACTACACTTCCCTTTGACCCTCAGGTCAGTCTGTCTCTTGTCTTTTTCATATTAGGTATCAGTCAAAAGTTTGAGTACACTTGCTGAAAACTAGATTTTTTTTCATAATTGACAATGTTTTATGTTGCATACGTTTCTGTAAATACTTGAAAATGAAAATACATGTTACAATATACAAAACAAAACATAAGGAGTATCAAAGCAATGTTCAAGAAAATTAAAAATTGTCTTTAAATCTTGGATTCTTCAAAATAGCCACCCTTTGCCTTAATAACAGCCTCACAAACACAAGGCATTCGGTTAACAAGTTTCAGCAGGAAATCACCTGACATGTCTTCCCAGCTCTTCTGCAACAATTCCCAGAGATGTAGGGCACTTGTGGGTAGCTTTGCTTTGACTCTTTTGTCCAGTTCGTTCCATACAAGTTTTATGGGATTGAGATCTGGAGAATGGGCAGGCCAGGTCATTAGATTGAGTTGTCCTTCACTTTTATTCTTCGGCAGATAGTTCTTGCACAACTTTGAGGTGTGTTTCGGGTCAATATCTTGCTGAAGAATGAAGGACTGCCCAACTAGCCGTAATCCTGATGGAATGGCATGCCTCTGAAGTATGCTATGATAGCCATGCTGGTTGAGCTTGCCATGGACTTGGTAAAGATCACCAGCAAAGCAACCAGCAAAGAAATGTATGTCTTTTTGTTCACATAATGTCAGAAAAAAACAACATATGAATCCAAATTAACATGGAAATAGTGATATTTTGAAATATCACTGTCCTGGTCACAAAAACAAAGTTTGTGGGGAATAATAGCCATTTTCTATACTTTTGAGGCATAAGCAATTAGGAAATAACACTTACTACCCAGGAACAAAAATTGTGTTACATAGTGCAATCAGATGCTCCAGCAAGAACTGCACTGAAACCTAAAGCAGACATTGTACAGGGAACCTTTGCTTAGAACATACTTAGGAGACTCGTATTCTTTATGTGTGTAAGGGGGTGGCCCATGCCACTTTATTTACGCACTTTTTATTAACATTTTAAATAGTAATCACGTTTTGATTTATCACCTTTGATTTAATGTTAGTTTGTTTTGATTTTATCACCTTGTTTTAAAGCACGTTTATTTTGTATTGCACATTGCTTTTGTAGTTTAAGCACAGATCCCACTGGCACATTGATGCTCTCCTGTTCTTAGCCCCCATAGGTGTCAATTGGATAATTTGAAGAAGCACCTGGTGTAAAAGTTCCTGATTTCATCCATTTGAGAGACTGGATTTTGTCGTAGATGTGAACCCGGTGTAGTACGCTCAAAACACTCATGGGAAAAAAAAAAAAAAAAAAAACACACTGAGGAGTGTTTTAAGTGTACGTTCAAAACACTCAGGTCATGTTCATAACACTACTTCTACGTTCAATACATTCCCCTACATACTTTGAAAACAGTCTCACGCTCAAAACAGCCTACAGCAATACATTACGTTCAAAGCATTTATTACTTTCAAAACACTCTTAAATCCAAGGGGACACTAGTCTACATGTTGCTAGAAAATGTAAAATAAAATCTGTTGCTTCTACATTGTTGTTTCAAGTTTCAGGAGATATCATTTTGATGGACAGCACGGAAAAGGCAATATATAGATGATATTTCCTATCAAAAAGTTTACTGGTGTTTGTTAGTGTCCACACAATTTACCAGCATTTTTTTCATTATATAATATAAATGTTATTCTTAAATACTAGGTATGTATATATATATATATATATATATATATATATATATATATATATATATATATATTATATATAGTAATTGTATTAGTAATATTAACCATTACCATCATCATTTTTGTTCTGAATGAGTTATTTAGGGCATGAATGTTTTTTGTGTTAATAAACATGTAATAAAACTAACTGTAAATAGCGAGAAGCTGAAATATGATTATTATTATAGTTTTGTTTTTATTATATTTTTTAACAGAATTCCTTATTATGCCAGGTGAAGATTTTTTATTTATTTTTCTTCAAATCGTAACTTGTTAACTGTGTACAATATTTGCAAGTTACATCTCCTGAACTGCAATGTTCAAAATGTCTTTAAACAAAAAATAGGACTCACTTTATCCAATCCATTACTATTAAGTTGTAACAAATAAAAGCCTTTATTTGAGACAAAATGACCACTGAAAACAACTTGGGAACTTAAACGTAACTTACCATTAACACACCTCTAACATACCATTAACACACCTCTAATATATCGTTCCTCAGAGTGTCATGCATTTGAATGAGGATTTTTTTCCCACTTATCTACACATCATACTCCACACTGTTAATGGGAAAAAAAAATGTTTTATTGAGAAAAAAAATTATATATTAAAAATATGAAACTGAAAGATCATAATTGGATAAGTCTCCACCCCCCTGAGTTAATACTTGGTGGAAGCACCTTTGGCAGCAATTACAACTGTGAGTCTGTTGGGATAGGTCTCTACCAACTTTGCACACCTAGATTTGATAATATTTGACCATTCTTCTTTACAAAACTGTTCAAGCTCTGTCAAGTTCCTTGGGGAGCGTTGATGGACAGCAATCTTCAAGTCATGCAATTGGATTTAGGTTGGGGCTCTGACTGGGCCACTCAAGGATATTTACCTTTTTGTTCCTTAGCCACTCCAATGTAGCTTTGGCTGTGTGCTTTAGATCATTGTCATGTGGAAAGGTGAACTTCCGTCCCAGTTTCAGCTTTATTGCAGAGGGCAGCAGGTTTTCCTCAAAGACTTCTCTGTACTTTGTTCCATTTATTTTCCCTTTTATCCTGACAAGTGCCCTAGTCCCTGCCGATGAGAAACATTCGCGTAACGTGTTGCTGCCACCACCATGCTTCACAGTAGGGATGGTGTTCTTTGGGTGATGCGCTGTGTTGGGTTTGTGCCAAACATAACACTTTGCATTTAGGCCAAAAAGTTCCATTATAATTTTGTCAGACCGCAAAACTTTTTGCTGCATGGCTACAGAATCTCCTGAGTGTTTTTTTTTCTTTTGCAAACTTCAAACTGGTTTCAAGGTGGGCTTTCTTGAGGAATGGCTTCCTTCTTGCCACCCTACCATACAGGCCAGATTTGTGGAGTGCTTGGGATATTGTTGTCACATGCACACTTTGACCAGTCTTGGCCATAAAAGCCTGTAGCTCTTGCAAAGTTGCCATTGCCCTCTTGGTAGACTCTCGATCAATCTCCTTCTTGCTCGGTCATCCAATTTGGAGGAACCGTCTGATCTAGGCAGGGTCTTGTTGGTGCCATACACCTTCCACTATTTTTTTTTATACCCATCCCCTGATCTGTGCCTTTCAACAAGTTTGTCCCGGAGTTCTTTTGAAAGTGCATTGGTGTTCATGGTTGAGTCTTTGCTTTGAAATGCACTACCCAGCAGAGGGAACCTACAGGAACTGTTGAATTTATCCTGAAATCATGTGAATCACTTCAATTTAACACAGGTGGAGGTCACTTAACTTGGTGTGTGATTTTGAAGGCGATTGGTTACACCTGAGCTAATTTACGATTGCTATTACAGGAGGGGTGGACACTTATCCAGTCAAGCTATTTCAGTTTTCATTTTTAATTATTGTTCTACAAATTTCTAGATTTTTTTTTCACTTGGAAGTGTGGGATAGAATGTGTTGATAAATGAATAAAAGCACTATTTTAATGCATTTTAATTCCAGGCCACAAGGCAACATGAACATTTTGAAAGGGGGTATAGACTTTCTATAGGCAGTGTACCATTGCAATTTAACATGAACGCTCTAATGGTTCAGCATCGGCACCAAACCATTTTTTTTTCTTCATCACAATATCCCACACCGTCTCCGCATTCTTTTTCTCCACTATTTTTCTTTTCGCCAAAGAAGTTAGTCACATGGCTTTTTACATCCCTTTCATTGGCTGATTTATTCTATGACGTAATGTTGCTGCTTCAAAATCAACAGTCCTTTGATACCTTTGCTTGCAACAAAGTTGCCTGAAACTCGTACCTTGCACGAACAAAAATATTCTACATAAGTTTCGCTTCTACATTTTGCTAGCAACATTTAGTCTAGTGTCCCCTCGGCTTAAGGCCTGGTCACCTCGTGTGACCACTCTGGGCAACACCCCAGCAACACATAGGCAACAGATAGGCAACATGTCTCCCACTTAGGAAAATGTTATATTTTTCAGGTAACACAAGGGCAGCATTTTCAATACCAGCCAATCAAATTTGATAGTAGTGTCACATGACAATAAGGCACAACCATAACGTCAGACAGACAGTGTATCCATTCTGATTCCTGCATTTCATCCAATTAATTATATGTAGTCTATAGATATGCAATACAGTGTGTATGTGAATGTGAATGTTAATGTCGACGATTATAATAACATAAATCTGGGCCTCAGTGTTATAAACCTACATTCAAAGCACTCTAGTGTTTTATACTGTGTAGTGTTTTGGGAGTGCTACATCAGGTTTGTCTGGAGTGGAGGTTAGACACACAGCCAGCAAGATCAGAGAAGAAAGTAGACTTGTTTTTGTTCGACGTTGTGCTGGGAGAAAAATGAATGAAACAGCCGCCGAAATTTAGAGCGAGGCTCCTGCTGTGCTTGCCGTCCCCCTCTGTGTGCGTGTGTTTTTAGCTGTTTTAGATTTTAGTATTCTTAAAAGACATTGTGGATTTTGGAGGAGTGCTAGAGACAGAGAGCATTAAAGTATTGGTTTTATTGTAGTTTTTAGTAAGTACCGTCTCCGCGATCATATTGAGCATCACTGCACTTTGTTTTTTTAACTATAACTATTTATTGTTTTTATTAAACAGTGCAAACCCCATGCCGTAACTGTGTATTCTAGTCTTGTCCTATTTGTTAAATATAGTTAACCACCTGTATTTAATAAAATATAGTAAACCATCTGTATTTAATAAAACTATGCTCGTTGCCTTGCATATTGTTGTGGTCTTAATTTATATCCTTCTGGGTATACTGCCTGACTGATCCTATCCGTTTCTAAAAGAATGAGTGCCCCTCTCGGGTGTTACATGTGCTCCTCGGAATACAGGAGGAAGTGTTGGCAGCCCTAATGAGAAGCTTTCTGTTTGGGCACAGAATAGAAAATTAAATGAAACACAGGCATTCATCCAGTCCCCTGCTTGTATTGAATAACTGAATCTGTAGTTATTTCGAGTTTTGAATGAATGATTTAGATTCACAAAGCGTATGAATACATTATAACGAGGCACAATTGGATTTTATACCTTATATGTAAATTATTACAAAGAAATCAAGTTAAATAAAGAATTGAAAAGTAATCATCTATTAGTGGGCTGATGTCAGTTTATTTCAATAATTATTTGAGTTATGTATTTGTGTTTGCCCTGTTAGATGCAATATTCCATAACCCTGCAGCAATGTTATTAATATTTAAAATTCAGCTCAATTCTGACACAGACAATATGTCATCATACATCTGAGCTGCTCCAGCTGTGATCAAACAACAGTCTATACTACCATAAAGGTGATGTCTTGTCCCTGAGCATAGAACATTCTGATGCTGTCTCTGATAGCTGAATGGAGATTTGCAAGAGGCCAGTGGCTGACTTTCACACAGAATTGGAACCATAAACTGTAGGACATTTCAAGGTTTTCAGGCCAAATCAAAGCTCCAGCATTCCTTTTTTGCTTTTTTTCCCCACAGGTCTAAATGAATGGTACAACACATATCACTCAAATCCAGCTACACTGCGTGACTCAGGTACTCTAATTCACCAGAAACAATTCTCTAACCCTCTAAAGAGGTGGACAAAATAACTGATGTCTCTATAAAAAAAGGAATAAGCATTTACAGAAGACAGCAATGAGTGTGACAAAGGATTTTTTTGGATAATTCCTCTTTATAGTAATTTGTGTGATATTAATGTAAGAGGCAGGGGAATCTTTCGCCAAGTAGTAAAAGAACAGGGATAGTGCAATTAGAAATGCTTAACAACCCTGCTGTAGTCGTGCTACGCCACCCTCATTTTAATGAGTATAGGGACTTAATTACAAAGGGAACTTGGACAGGGAGCAGCAACAATAGGACCAACAACATGCACTGGGACACCACAATTAAAATACAACATAAGTTTATTAACGTTACACCAATTGTGTAAAGATATATTACTTTAGTTTGTGTAACTAGACAATGTTTTAGAAGACAAAATAAACAGGCATACACTCTGAGGCATAAAAAAACAATAAAGACCCTATACAGTCTGTGCCCGGTACCCTGCATTGTGGACCACACCAGGCTTGCGTAGCAAGCGTTCGGCACCTTCCCCCAATTTAACGTGGTCAATAGCCCCCCCTGAAGGTGTCCTCAAGTGGTCACACCCAACACAGCTCTTACCCAAATTTAAATGAATTAAAGCAATAAAGGGTCACAAATAAAACTATTTAAATAATAATCAAGTTCAATTTTCTAACTTCAGTCCAGGTCCAGAGAGGTCTTGACTTGTTTGTGTAGGACAAACAGACACTCGCAGCTGGACCGGTCAGACAGTATGCATACTATGTTAACCTGTAAAATGATAAGATAAATCTGAGCAGTAAGAGCAGTACAATAAAGTGCCACACAATTAAAATCCCCTCTGCACAAATAAACGCCTCCCACAATGGTCACTAAAACCCTGTTGAAATAATAAATTACTAAAAACCAAAACTGGGTATAATCAAGATAAGAATAGAGTAGAATAAAATACACTGTACACGTCTCAGATAAGCAATATATTTAAATACAGCATCCTCTCATCGTTACTATTGCCTTAGCCCACAGCAATAAAATACCCCAGTCTGTCCTCTTCCCTGGTCTCTCTCTTCTCTTCCCCAGCCTCTCTTCTCTTACTTGGTCATTCTCTTCTCTTCCCTGGTCTCTCTCCTCTCTTCCCAGGTCTCTCTCTTCTCTTCCCCAGCCTCTCTTCTCTTACTTGGTCATTCTCTTCTCTTCCCCGGTCTCTCTCCTCTCTTCCCTTGTCTCTCTCTTCTCTTCCCCGGTCTCTCTTCTCTCTTCCCCGGTCTTTCTCTTCTCTTCCCCAGTCTCTCTCTTCTCTTCCCCAATTTCTCTCTTCTCTTACCCAGTCTATCTCTTCTCTTTCCTGGTCTCTCTTGTCTCTCTTCCTCCCCCAGTCTTTCACTCATTTCTCCCCCTCTGTGCAGTCACACAATGAAACCAGTGAACATACTGTATATACACAATGTGCAAATAACAAAAAAATAACAAAACAGAGCACTAAAAAAGCCTAAGAATAGTGGAGCAAAGTGCTATCATTTGTTAAGGGCAAGCATGCAACATCCACCAGCAGTTGCTGCTGACATTCTCTGTCTGGTGTGGACTTGCTCATACATTGAGACTGCACGTTCTGCATCCACTGAAACAGTGGCGTCATCTGGGGGGCCTGTGTAAGCTATGTTGAAATATGGATAGGCAAGTCAGTGCTTTGCAAAGGCATCGCAAGAACGCTGTGTGCTGAGAACATCTTGTGATACTTTATTTCTTTTTAAGTAGCTGCAGAACAAGGCTGGACTCGCTGGAGAGTCGTGTCTCCCTTTGTTTTTGTTTTTTACAGCTGCAAAAAGCAGAGGAAAATTAAGAAAGAAACATGCAGCAAGCTGCATAGGTTAGAAAGCAGTTGAGATATAGGCTGATATATATAAAATCAGTGGTTCTCAAAGTCGTGCCCACGAAGCCTGGCCATCGTGCCTGCGGCAGCTGTTCTTAAGTTATGGGTCCTGAACACATTTCTGGTGGGTCGTAGCTTGGATAAATAAATAAAACTTTAAACACCTTTTCCAACAAAAGCAACACAGCAGTCTGTTGACAGCGCTGCTCACTTATGTTGTGCTTGTACGTACGTGACTTGTTTTTTTGTTTTTTCTAAATGGCTTTTGCGATACGATCGACCAATTGAATATCTGCATTGTTTCTATATATATAGAATCACACACACACACACTGTATATGTCGCGGGAAGGTTATGCTATAGTCAGCATGCCCGCAAACAGACAAGTAAGATCAATTTATTCCTGTGCCAAAATTATATATATATATATATATATATATTTTTATTTTAAACAAAACTCAGTTGCATAGCATTAGCTCAGCCTTCAGTTGGTGAGTTTCTGATTCTGGGGAAGTAGAAAGCCTTCTTCTCATAAAAAGGAGAAGGAGCTCTAAAAGAGTCAATCACGACTGGAAAAGGTTAGGGTCATACTCACTCACCTTACCTACCTGTCTGTGAAAGGCAAAAGAGACTGATGTCTCCACACAGTGAATATTTATTTCCTTGGTGAGGCGAGACCGAGGACGTCACTCCACGGAGGGGCCTAGCGGCAGCTTTGATATAAAATGCTCAGGGAATGTCTGACAAGCAGGCATATCCCAAAAGTATCATTGGCAGTCACCTTCGACTAGAAGGGAACAAGGTAGACACAAAAGAATAGGAAAGATGGCTGTACATGGAATACATGAGTATATATTGGAAAAAAACTTCTAAATTGAAGGAAAAGATGAAGAAAGACAGATGGTCGAGTGAATTGAATCTTGAAGCACAAAAAGAATGGTTTGTTAAAAAAAGATAAATTGGACAAAGTCTGTGTTATGATGATATGTAGAGCATAAAAACTAGTGGGAGAACTTGAAGAAAGTGAAAAAGAAAATGGGATACTTGAACAGAGGCTTACTGAGCATCGGGAGTTTGAAATAAAACTGTCAATTATTAGAGAAACAAAGACTAATTATGCTTATGGTACAGTAAAGGGAAAGAATGAATCCACAGCTGAGTAAACAGTTCGAAAATGGAAGGTAGTGGGCTTGATGTCAATAATGGAGCAGGACAAGTGAACAGAGATTCAACTGTGTTTGTGCAGATATTAAAGACCGGTCTGTCAGCAAAGTTTAACCCTGTCCAGTCCATTTATTCAGCACTTGTCAGACGCATCAGGTTCAATTTATTTTCACATGCGCTGTTTATTTTACAAGTGCTGTTTAAAACAGATTTAAAAGGCACTGAATCACAAAAGGACACTCAGTACTGTATCTACAGCCAAGCCCCACCCTTGTTCGCTGTATTTTTCACATACCTCTTTATAGTCATGCATACTGATAAATCTTCTCCTGTTCACTCGTTTTATCACCAAACTCCTCCACAATGTGATCAGAGTCATTATTTTATTACTATAACATCTAAAAAAGCTCTGTAAATGTCCATGATATTCTTTGAGCGCTGAAGCAGCTATCTCCTTTGTTTATGTCCGTGCTAACTATGTGATGCATGGGGCTATCAGTTAAGCCCTTTTTTTTCGGCTTCATTTCGGCCATTGAAAGGTTTTTTCAGCTTTTTCCGGTGAAAACACAACTAGAGAACTGTGCTTTACGTCTTTTTGATGATGTCGGACAGGAAAGGGAAACTTGTAATGTCGGACCTGGTCGAACATAGGACTGCAAAGGGTTACACAAATAATGGGTAGACCCTGGAGTACAGTAATTGGAGTACATCAATTGAGCGACGGGAACATATGAAAGTGGCAGCTATGGAGATAGCTACATTCGATGTTGCAGCAGTGTAGTCTAACTAAAGGGGTATGAAAGGTCTATGTCATACATGTGGAAAAATGGGACACTTTGCAAGGGAATGTAAACAGAAAGGAAATCAGGGAGGTAGCCAACAGGGTGCTCAAAATGGAACCCCAATATGCTCCAATTGTGGTTGTAAAGGACACACAATAGGAAAATGTTGGGCTAAAGGAGGTGATACTGATAGGAAGGGACCCTGGCAGCTAAGTCAAATAAAACTAGAATCTAGTGCACCGCTGGCGGAGATAGGTGCCAGGTATGCAGAGTGTAGGAGGATGTTGAAGGATATCAAGTCTCGGTTCCCGGAGGAGAACTGACGAGATGTGGCCTCAGTCATGGTCAGTAGTGTCAGTGAAGGAAGTGATGGTAGAATGTTCATTAGTGTATTGTTAGGAGGCCAACAATGTGAAATGCTAGTGGATACAGGTGCCAGTGTCTCTATTACTGATGTGCAAATCCCTGTAACTGCTGACTGTGATTAATTAAGGTGTTGATTGATCTTCCTGATCTTGCTACATCTGTTCCAGTTGAATATCACCCATGTCTCATTGCTATCTGGTCGTTCAAATTGCACGCCTCTATTGTCATTATCATGTGTCACACTGTCATGCATAATGTCATCCTGCCCATCAGAACCAATGCAAAAATCGAATAATGTGCTGCTTGTTACATTTTTACATTTCTACATTTTTACAGTTCTGGAGACTTATAATTTGTCTGCTGTTCGGGTTCAAGTGCCATATAGTGGATTCTGTGATTTTCAGCAAAGTGACCTAAGAATATCTGACCTGCTTCACATCTGTTTGCCATATGGAAATCATGACTTGCTGCTGGTCCTAGAGTGAAAATCACAACAATGATTACATTAAATATGTTAGCGGCTGCTCTAGTGTTTGCTCAGCACCAAATGAACCACTATGAGACATATTTTCCAGGTACTCTTCCCACGTCCGGTGATTGTCTACATAATTAATAAGTGCACTCCCTCCATCATCATTTGGATTATGCCGTAAATAATTGATAATGTCATTCCTAATAGCTATTGCAGAATGAAATATTCCAAGATGCAGCATATATGCTAACATGCAAATTGACAATCATCATCCCCTTCTAGATCCAAAACAGCAGAAAAGGGCTCCCAAGTGGCGCATCAGGTAAGGCGAGTGCAGGATGCGCCCTATAGCCTGGACGTCACCGGTTCGAGTCTGGGCTATTCCACAGCCGATCATGGACAGGAGTTCCCAGGAGGCGGTGCTCAATTGGCTGAGCATCGCCGAGGGGGAGCTATGGCAGCCAAAGGATGTCCTCGGCTCACCGCACACCAGCAACCCCTGTAGTCTGGCCAGGCGCTTGTGTGGGCTTGCCTGTTAGCTGCCTGGGAGCTGTGTTCTCCTCATACGTTGTAGCTCCTGGGTGGCTGCATGGTGAATCCATAGTGTGTAAAGAAGCAGTCGGCTGACAGCACACGCTTCGAAGGACAGTGGGTGTTCATCTTCGCCACTCCCGAGTCAGCACAGGGGTGGTAGCGGTGAGCAGAGAATAAATAAATAATAATTGGCCATTTCAAATTGGGAGAAAATAAAAAAAATAATTAGCAACAACTACATTTTTAAGAAAAAAAAAACAGCAAACAGCAACTCATAAATTCAGTCATTGTGGTCTTTTACTATATACATTTTTTTTTTTAACAGTGTTCTGCACGTTTATGTCTTTTGTACCTGTTGGTAGCCAATTGTTGCTTATGTTTTTCTTGATCAAATGTAAGGCTAGTTATATAATTAACTGGCAACCATTTTACTTCAAAAGTTTTTGAGTCCATTGATTTATAGGAAACCTTGTAGTATAATGATGCTTCAAATTTCAACTTTTTATGACCCCCTTTACAACACAGAATCTGTCTTTAAGTGATCTATGACCCCCTCTCCTAGGTAAATGTACATCAACACGTTCACCAAAAGAATAAATCGATGGAGGGTGGCCTTTCATGTCTTTGTTATTTTGCCAGAACTCTTCAATTCTTTTACCACTAGTTCTAAGAAAAATATAAATTTGACATTCTTCCAAAATATATTTAAAAAGGGGATTTGTAGCCCAGGGCTTCTTGAGAGAAAACATATCTATTTAAAAAAAAAATCTGCTGAGATCAAATGCGGAAGGTCTAGGGAAAAAATGCATTCAGAATATAGGTAACATTAAATAGTCCAGAACTGTCAGCAGATATTCTTTTAAAAATACATTTAAAAACAATTCTCATTGTACTGATACAGTTCTTAAATTGGTGACTAATAAAAAATAAGTGCGCGTTTGTGTGATTCATAATTTTATTGGCTGCAGAGCTCCAGGAAAAACATGGGGGGCCAAATAGCCAAATAATAACCAAACCACCAAAGACAACATATACCTGCTTTAGATGCTTTCAAAACAAGCCAAATCTGGCAGCAACTATCAAGGGGGAGTAGCCTAAAAGTCGCATGCGAGATGCATGCATGACCTATTAAATGTTACCTCAAGTTCAATGTACAAATAAAACGCAAATTCATATAATTTGTTTAAGAGAAATCTATATTTTAATTGTCATTGCGGTACTTTCAGATTTAGGACTACACCACTTTCTGTTGGATAGATACAACATTTGCCAGCAGAGCATTCACATGACCTTAACACTGACCTAGAGTGCTCGCTCTGTGTCCCGCCTACTGATAGACAATCTGTTGGCTCTGATTTGCAAATTAGTTTTTTGATTGACAGTCTGACAATACTACCTTGTTACGATTTATTTTGTGATATCAATAGATTAGATGGCACATTATACACACGTTGAGAAATTACCAAGATATGTTAAAGATACTACACAATTTTTAAAAAGCACAACCTTCCAGAGAATACAATTTTATTTTGCATGGATGTAAAATCCTTGTATCCAAGTGTCCCTCGTAAAGAAACTTTAGAAGCTTCTCAAAAAGCACTAGATAATAGACTAGATAAATCAATACCCACAGCAGAGGTGCTGAACATGATCAATGTAGTTTTAGAAAACAGTTATTTTACATTTGTTGATAAAAATTACAAACAAAATGATGGTACAGCAATAGGATCTAAATTGGGAATGCATTTTGCCAGTACATACTTGGGGAAATGGGAAGAACAATTACTTAGAAAATCAGAAAGAGAACCTTTAGAATACATTCGGTTTGTAGATGATATTTTTTTGGGTTTGGACACATGGAGAAGAATCACTTTTCCAGTTTCATAAAATGGCAAACGAAATACACAGTAATATTAAGGTGGACCTTCGATGGACAAGAAAAGAAATATAATTTTTAGATACTGTAGTAAAACTTGAAGAAGGTTCAATTGAGACTTACCTCTTCTATAAACCTACTGACATGCACCAGTATTTACACATGTCCTCTGCACATCCAACACACACTAAAAGGGCAATCCCAAAGGGGCTAGGAATAAGAATACGAAGAATATGCTCTAAAGAAAGTGACTATGTAAAACAAAGACATGTATTAAAAACAAATCTTAAAAAAAGAGGATACAAAGAAAGAATTACAGAGACAGAGTTAAGAAAAGTGAATAAACTAAAAAGAGATGATCTACTAGATTATAAAAATAGAGATAAAAAGGTTAAATGAGTCCCATTAGTAATGACGTACTCTAAACTTTTGCCCAATATTTCTAAAATAGTTTGGAAACACTTGCGTGTTCTACATAATTCAGAATGTTGTAGCATTCAAAAGAGAAGCTAATTTAGGTGATATTCTAGTTCACAGTAAACATAAAAGAATAATTGACAGAATAGGTTCTACAAATACTTGCACTAGTACATGTAAAGTTTGTAAATACATGGACAAAAGTGGAAATATAATTAAACATAAGAACACCACATATCCACTAAAAACTAATACCTACTATAAAAATAGCAATGTTGTTTATGGAATAGCCTGTGAAAAATGTGATGAAATAAAATATGTTGGAGAGACTGGAACAACTTTATAATAACTAATTCAGAACCACCTTTCATTAATTTGAAATTTAAAAAAATGAATGAACCAATAGTACAGCACTTCACCAGTCAAGGACATGACATAAATGATGTAAAGTTTGTAGTATTAGAACAGCTAAAATTAGACAATGCGACATATAGAAGAATAAAAGAAAGTAAATGGATAAATAGACTGAACACAATTATGCCAGCGGGACTCAACAGAAAAGAATGAACTAATTAATTCCAATAAATATATAAAAGTTAAAAATAATTAAATAAACAAAATTAATTCAAAAGTTGTGCATGCTGATGCGCTGTGGAGACCATATCAAGGCTGATCCTCAGAGCCAGCATTGCATGATAATATAAATATAAGTTTATATAAAATAATGTTAATTAGAATTAATATAGATGTAAAGATATAAGTAAAAGTGAAGTCACATATAGAACACCATTACATCATGTAAGAATAAATCATGGATTTGAATATAAACAATAACAAGTAGTTGTCATGCCGTCAAACACCTATAAATACCTCCAATGTTTTGATTCAAACACAGGCTCTCTTGAGATATGTACAACATATCGAAACGTTGGGCAGCTGGATCCCCCCCAAATGTACAATTATACAGTTGCAGACGAAAGTATTTGGGCAGTTAAAAAAGAAATGAGAAAAACCACAAGGAAAGTGATTTATATCATTTCTAATCGTTCAAATGAAAGATATACATTGGAGATTTAGCTTTACAAAAAAAAAAAAACAATTTCTAACATAACATGCATAAAATGAAAAATAACATGTAAAAACTAATTTCATACTTTGACAAAAGTAGTTGGGCACCCTCTCATTAGTATTTTGTGTGACCACTCTTTGCATCATTTACAGCTTGCAGTCTTTTTTGTCTTTTGAAACCAGCTCCTGGCATCTTTCCAGAGATATATTGTCCATTTTTCAGCTGTGAGTTCTGCAATTGACTTTGTTTTCCTTTTTACAACAGCAGCCTTCAAGTCACTCCACAACATCTCAATGGGATTCAATTCTGGGGACTGAAATGGCCAATCCATAACTGTAATCTTCCTTTTATTCAGAAATCCCTTTGTAGTCTTTGCATAATGTTTAGGGTCATTATCCTACTGGAATATAAACTTCCGTCCAGTAAGCCTTCTAGAAATGGGTAACAATTAATTAATTCTACAATACAAAGGTTGCCAGTGCCTGAGGAACAAAAACAAGCCCATACCATCACACAACCTCCACCATGTTTACACTGGGCATGATGACCTTTTCTTTAAATTCTTCTCCTCTCTTCTTCCAAACATATTGTTGCTTTCTTGGTGAAAAAAGTTATATTTTGGATTCATCTGACCACAATCGCTCCAATCGTTTCCTTCTGTGTATTGTTTTTAACAAAGGATTGCATCTTGGTATACACCCATGGACATTTATCTTGTTAACCATCTTTTCTCAATTCTTGTGTTATATCTTTTGCAGTAATCCAAGGATTTTGCTGGGCTGCTTGAATGATTCCTCTTGCAGATTTTGCACAAATCTTTCTTGGTCTTTGTGGCAAAGTGCCCCGCCTCTGGGCTATTTATTTGTGTTGTGTGTTACGTGTAGTGTGTTAATGTTCGTGAATAGTCATTAGTAAATGGGATATAAATGGGTCTATGTAACACAAGTGTTTAAAAATGTAACAGGTGTTGTGCTGGGTGTGAGGCCATGGATGGTCTTAGTTTGGGTGCTACTTTGTTTAGTTGTTTGTTTTATTTTGTTTATGAAAGTGTGCATTAAAAAAGTGCTAGACTGCAAATTTTGGTCTCCTGTGTCTGCCTGACTGTAACGCTACTCTTCTGCAGGGAGGTACAGAAACAGCTGGGCATCATGATTTCTTCCATTAAATCCACATGGTGGCTGTGAATTCCACCTATTTCATCATATTATAGCCGAAAATGTACAAGGTATGTTTGATATTTCTAAGATTTTACTGTGACAGGCTGTACCGGAAACAAAATGTCTTAAAATCAGAAACATGCACATAAACAGCATCTCCCTGCCTTTCTAATGTTGTGTAATAAACCATAAATAATAACAGAAGACATATTACTGTTTGCTCTGTTTTATAATCCATGAATCTATGTACACCTACTTACCTGCTTTTACAGTTTAAACTATAGACATCAAACAGTCATCTACAAACCATTTTTACACATTTAGTAAAACTTAGATTTTTTTTTTTTCTTCACTGCTTTCAGCCAGTGTACAAATCTATGATCTTAATCAACTGGGAGCCTGCATTGGTGTGATTTGCTTGTTAGGCAAATAACCTTTCTTGTTGTTTTTGGTCTAATTTGAATTTAATAAAATTATTTTTTGAAAAAATGACTTCACCAACCTACAGGAAGGCAGCAATTCAAAGTTATGTATTGTGAGGTATGAGACTGCTGCTATAAGAAGGACTTGTGCAATGTATTATGTTCAAGAAATGTTTGATAATTCATCATTTAGATCCAATTAGAGCTGAGCAAAGAAAAACGCAATATCTTGGATCTGAAAGTTTGAACAAATAAAGCTGTAAGAGGGGAGATATTCTTTCACTGACAGATAAAAAGTAATTAAATTTGAGAATGAAGCACATTCATAAGACACCATTGATGTAATTATTACCAGCACTGTGATGTCAAAGTATAATAGGCATATGAAGACTTAATTAGAAATACTGACAAAAAAAAAGACAGATTCATAAGAGATGTATGAGTCCTATTAGATCATAAACTTACATAAGTAGGGCCTTGTATTTTACACGACTTGTCTTTTAACCTGTAGTTTAGTCCTACAGCCATGTAATGAGAAATCATTAAACAATCATCCCATTACTACAAACTAGGTATCAGCAGATTAATAAACAGAATGCTGTAGATGGCTACTGGCATTTATTTAACCCCCTTATATCCCCATGAATACGTATAACAGGGTTTTAAATGGAAGTGGTTTTTCAATATTATTTCAGAGAACTTATAAGTGTAAACACGTTATTTATAGGTTTTAATTTACCAGTACACTTTTATGCAAATCATTTTGTAAAAATAATAAATTACATTTTCTTGATATCTGGATCTCATCGGGCACAAATAGGTCTATATATTTCGTCAACAGAAGAGAAGATACTGTTTTTTTTAAGCCCATAAATGTTGGGAAATGGGAAATAGTTTATATCCCTCCATTTCTGATTTACAGTAAGCATCAAACCCAGGAATACAATCTAATGGGAGTTGTTCATTATCCAAACTTTACAATGTGTGGGTCGAAAATTATTGTTGCCTTCAAAACATGGTTTTAATCTGCATCAGAGTTGTGGTAATTTTCAAAAACTTTGTGGCAAGTTTTAACAACACACTGCAAGTTTCAAGGTAAGCTTTTTCTTTAAATGCATCCATTTCTAGAATGGCAATAACTTTCCCTTGTAATTAGGTGCTGTTTTATAATTAGCCAGAATTTAATGGGTTGATTACTTAATTATGCTTCTGATCAGTCTAGCTAGAGTGGCTACACTGACATCTTGAGGTTTAGGACTGAATTGCAGGGCCCGGTATGTGAGTTTTTTTTTTTTTTTTAGGAAGTTTAATTCCCTAATTATATAGCAGTTTTAACAATTGAGTTTTATTAAATTGTGGATATTTTCGGGAGTAATGTTTTTCAGATGTTTTCAATGAGTAATGTGTTCATGCTGTATCTAACTTCATTGTAACATATATTACATTCAGCTTGTGAATCAAAGTAAACACACAGAGAACACACTAAAGTAAATGTGAAGCAATATTAATATACATGTATATTGAAAATAATGAAATAGAAATTACCTGGTGTAATAGAAAAGCTACAGTAGTCACGCAATTTAGAAGACTAAAACTGGGGGGACACTACATGTTGCTAGAAAAATGTAGACGGGTATACTTTTATTCTAAAAAGTTATGTGCAAGCTACAAGTTTCAGGCAACTTTATTGCAAGCAACTGTATCAGAGGACTGTTGATTTTGTAGAAGCAACATTTCATCATAGAATAAATCAGCCAATGAAAACGATGTAAAAAGTCATGTGACTAGATTCTTTGCTGGCTAAAACAAAAGAAAGAAAAATGGCAGAGAAAATTAATGCAAAGCTGGTGTGGGATGTTGTGAGAGAGACACTCCTTATCATTTTTTTTTCAGGGTGATTTTTTTTTTAGGTGGTATAGGCAAATAAAGAAGTCTTAATCGGTCCACTCCTGGTAGTTAATGATCAATTTGTCAGTAATGCAACAAGATGTAGTAGAGCTGCATTAAAATAAAACAAACAAAATTATTAATACTATAATCCTTTAAAAAAAAAAAAACGATTTACTATTATGAACCATTTTAAACATAATGTTTTATTGGCTATAGTCTCATATTAGAAAGTACAAAAAAAGACAGCTTGGTACCAATGCAGAAGCATTAGAGTGTTCATGTCAAACTGCAAAGGTATGTTCGAAGTGTGTTAATGGTATAGTAACGGTATGTTCGAAGTGTGTTAATGATAGTAACGGTGTGCTAGAGGTGTGTGTTAGAGGTGTGTTAATGGTGTAGTAACGGTGTGTTAGAGGTGTGATAATGGTATAGTTACGGTGTGTTAGAGGTGTGTTAATGGTATAGTAACAGTGTGTTAGAGGTGTGTTAATGGTATAGTAACAGTGTGTTAATGGTATAGTAACAGTGAGTTAGAGGTGTGTTTACGGTATGTTAAGTTTAAGTTCCCAAGTTGTGTTTCGGTGGTCATTTTGTCCCAAATAAAGGCTTTCATTTGATACAACTTAATAGTAATGGATAAAGCGGTCCTACTTTTGGTTTAAAGCTGTTTGAACATTGCATTTCAGCAGACGCAACTTGCAAATATTATTACACAGTTAACGAGATCTGATTTGTAGAAGTAAAAACAATCCTCACCAGGCATAATTCTACAGAGATTTGTTCTGGGTACACATGGTTTTCCTGCATGGGACTATCTGAAAAACAATATATTTGATTAACTGAGCTCCTATGGAACTAATCTGCTGTTCCTATTAGATTTCTTAGCATTGATATTCCCTCTCACCTAATACCAAGTGGTTTTGGACTATCCATTTCTGCTCTGCCCATGTCCAATAACACTTCCCCATCGACCAACAAGCAAGCAAGGGAGGAGCAAAAAAAATAAATAAAAAAAGGATATTTTTTTTCAACATCTTGGCAAAAATGTGCTTTTAAAGTGAGAGGGTTTTTTATTGTGAGCGTTTCATATGATGAGCTGGAAAAGCCGTCCCATTTTACCTTTCCAGCTTTTGTCCTTCTGAAACTACGTTCCATGAACGTGCTCCATCACTGCCTGGGAGTCCATTATAGAGACACATTAATTATCTGCTACATTCCATCTTTTTCATTACTCTGTCAAACTTGTTATTCATGTAGAACACAAAAAGCTGTGGCAATACTGCTATCAATCATCCCAGGCAGTAACTCATACTGTAGATCCACACTGTCTCCAGAAGTGCCCAATATAGAATCAGCTACAAACAGACACGGTGCTGCAGCTAGCAGTATGCATTCTCTTTGAAGACAGTTACATATGTCTCTTTCTTCTCCCTCCCTGAAACACGTTCACAAGATTTCCACTAGGACAGCAATCCTGTTTAATCAAACATTAAGGTTGCTTATACCCAGGTGCTAATTATTGTATCAGCCAGTTATTTCTGCGGTGGTCAGGTGTAAAAAGGGATTGAAAGTGATCATTAACTTGAAACCAGTGAAAACATCCTGTCATTTTTTAGTGTTAAACAATCCGCTGGGATCACCTTGTGAAAATCAAAAAAAGGATTAAAAAAGGTGCAAAAGGCAGTGATGATGTGTTGAAATTGAAATCTCAGCCAATTTGCTATTCATTGTCCCAGAGAAAAGGTTAATTTATTTAGATTCAAATTAACATGCTTATGATGGAGCTTTATGGAGGAGCAGTGCAACTTGAAGTTTTATTGGTAATTGGTTTTAGGCCTTTTATAATTGAGGAAAATCAATACATTTTACCATTGGATGATTAATTAAAAACTGTGTGGTGTTATTCGTCTTGTGGTTTGATCATGCTTGAATTTCAACTTGTTTTATTTAACATCACAGTTATATATGTTAGGACCCCACCCTGATATACACCCCCATCTAGATTGGGTTAGGGTTAATTAAAATTTAGAACCCCCAAATCTTTTCGTGTTCAGGGTGGGGTTGCCTTGCGAATGACCCCATCGTGATGCAGAAGATTCACTTAACCCGAACCCAATCTAAAGAACATCATCCAAAAACACAACCTTACTCAAACAGTAGCAGCAACTTCGCAGTGCGTGTCAGTCTTCCAATTAAAGCTACAGTCCCACATTAGCTGCACAGTACACAACAGAGTATTATATTTTTTGCTGCATTCAGAATACAACACATCAAATAGCATTTTTTTTTTATTCTAACAAATAATAACATTAATAAAATAATCTGAGCAGTGCAACTGACCAGTACAAAACAAACTGAATATTTACACCTGGCTTGGAAACTTTGCATTGGACACCTTTCAAATATCAGATTATTTTTAAGATTCTTCTGTTCACCTTCAGACTCTCCGGGGAACTGTCCCTAAATATTTATCAGACTTGCTTCATTCCTAGGCATCAGCTGCACTCTTCAAGCTCTGAGCTGCTGGCTGTTCCCTTAACCAGATGTGTCACTCTGGGAGGTCAGAATTTATCCACTAGTGCTCCTAAACTTTGGTTATTTATGATTTCAAAACAAATGCATATTTGAAGTTGCAGGTAAAAAAAACTACAACATAGAACAACTGTTAACTATGAACTAAATAAGTAGGCTTAGGAATGACAATTAATACTGAAGTGAAGGATTTTTCTGCAACCAAATGTTAGTTCCTAGATCATTTTTACTTCCTCAGTTAAATATACATAATGAAAATATTAACTTAACAAACCAAGTTTATCATACAACGAATACAAACAATTGTACATAATGAAATAACGAGTATCAAGCTATAATTTCATCCCCAGGATTATCCCTGTGTTCCTGGGTTGTTCAGGAAGATTAGGAGCCTGCATTCTCCTTCGTAACAGATAATGCTGCCATAATGCTGTTTCCTGTCAGCTGCTTTCTGACTTTGTCTTTGCACCCAAATAAGACCAATTTGAAATCAGATTTACTTGTGGACCCTTTTAGGGCTGGCGCAGCTGTTCTGCCACTTCATCAATCTAATTTTAATATCACAGACTTAATTTATAAATGAGTCCTACCTACAATTTGTCCATACATATAATTAAGGCATGACACGCCTTAAAATGAATGGCTAATGAGCGTTGGAGCACATTGCACGGAGTCATGATGCAGTGTCATGTTACATGGGCAATTTTAAGGCAGGTGTAAACTTGGCACTATGACTTTAATGCCATTGCAAATGCTTGATACATGACTCTATTGAAGTATTAAAATAAATGCAATTGAAAAGTAACCGATAAATATGAAGACGTAATAATTGTGATTATTTCATCATTGTTCACATAACTAAATGAAATAAGCCATGTCTTATCATTACAGCATGGTGGAAAATAAGTGACTTTACAAACTAATATTGTTTGCTTTGATTTATCTACAGATTCCTGTCTGACACTCCACAGAGCACTACTGTGTATGAAAACATAATAAAAATCTGTTATGTTTCTGCCAGTGTGAAAGAGCTGTTATACAAGCTTCTGGCCACTGACTGTGTACGAGGTTTCCTTGACAACAGTTGAGAAACTGGAAGTTTAATCAGTTCATATGTCAAGAAATGGTTGGGAGTTCCATGCTGCCTCAGCAGAGTGGGACTTTATGGTAAAGGAATACTGCAGATACCAATCTCTGCTCTAACCGAGGATTTTAAGTACGCCAAAGTCTGACTGCAAATGACATTGGTAGATTCACGCGACAAATGCGTAAAAGAGGCAGCACCTGTGTTGAAAACTGGAAGAAAATGAACGGCAAAGAAAGCTGTGGAAGATGCTAAGGCTGCCCTTCGAATTGGAGATATTATGGGGCAAGTTTAGCGTGGAAACTGAGGTTTTAGTCTCAGTTCAGCTCCTCCTACATGGCACAAGGCAACCCCAGCTCAATGGAGGAAGCTGGTAGTCAACAAGATGCAAAAGCAGAGGATCAGGTGTGTAAAGGCCATTTCCCAGGCCAAGCAGGGAGAATGGATAAAATGGGAGAGTGTGGAACAACGCAAGATCGGCTGGCAAGACCTGTGGACAATGGAACAGAACAGGATTAGTTTCCTCATCAGATCAGCATCTGATGTTCTCCCATCACCACAGAACCTAAACCTCTGGCTGGGTGGGGATTCCTCATGTCCTTTGTGTTCATCACCTGCACCATTAAGGCACATTTTTACAGGATGTAAGGTGGGTCTTAGCCAAGGATGGTTTACTTGGCGCCATGACCAGGTGCTGCGGTGTTTGGCCTTAGCATTGGAAGACAAGCGTAACCTGGCAAATAAGTTGCCACCAGTTCCATCAAAGCATTACACAAAAAAGACAATATTCCTCCATCCAGGAGAGCAACCACCAAGAAAAGGTGTTAAAACCAAGCCTCACCCAGGACAACTGGAAGCTGCTAGAGACTGAAAGATGCTGGCAGATCACTAACCACTAACCTTTGATCAGACATTGTCTTGTGATCTGGATCAGCACGCCTTGTTCATCTGGTAGAGTTAACAGTGTTATGGGAGGATGCTGTAGATGAGGCGTATGAGAGGAAGAAACGTCGGTATGCTCAACTAGCTGCTGGAACAGCGAGGATGGAGAGTTCGGGTTTACCCAGTGGAGGTGGGTTGTCCAGGATTTGTGGCACAATCTACAACTCGGTTTCTAAGAGATGTCGGGTTCAGTGGCCAAGAGTTGCGTCGCATAGTGAAGAACTTAACTGAAGTAGCAGAAAGGAGCAGTAACTGGATGTGGTTGAAACAGAAAGATTCAGGATGGGGATCTCAAGCACAATAGAAAGAAAGCAACACTGATGTACAGGTAAGTAAGCTAGGCTGAGCTGAGTGGGGGGTGGAGGGGCATGATGCTGGGACGCCAGAATCACTGTTGAGCCCTCTTAAGGTGTCGTAGGCTAGTCGACGAAACACCAAGGATGGAAGGTGCCCACTTGAAGACCCCAGAGATGTACCCTCCTTAGCTCAATCCAGACGGTTGTCATGCTGATGCTCTGGGGTGACTGCACTGGGTTGATCCCTGGAGCCAGCATCGCAGCTGTTGTGTGTGCTGATGCGCTGGGGAGGCAAAATGAGCTGATCCCTGGAGCCGGCATTACACTTCAACAATCAACACCAGACAGAAGGATATCTACATCATCAGATGGAAAACAACGCAATGGATGGAGATGCAGATGGATCCTATTAGTTTACTGCAAAGCTACGTCTTAGTTGGTGCTTATCTAGGCGAGAGTCAAGTTCAAATCAGCATGAAGTTCAACATCTACTCTCATGTAATGGAAATCATAATCCTGCCTTCTACTAAACAGTTTATTGTTCAACACAGGCTTTTGTTACTTTTTAAATAAGAGATACTCTTGACTAGCTTGGGACTGCTTGTGCTCAATTCAGTGTCTGTTTTGTGTAACACATAGAATAAAATAATCTTTTAAAGGGATATTTCACAAGTTCGGCTACTTCAAATACAATACAGGAGTTAGTGTTATTAAGCACTCCTTTCTTACACGTAATTCTCTGCCCGGTAATTTGCATGTATGATAGAATACTCAAATCTGCTTGATCACTGAACCTGATTATTGATAAAATATCTCGTTCATTTGTTCTTCTCTCGCAATAGATCAAAGGTGGGATGTGGAAAATGGTTGTACATTTCTGATGTCCATGTTTTTATGCTGTCATGCCTATTTCCTGTGAAGCTGAAGAGAAAGTTAATATAAACTGAATCCTTTCAGGTTTAGATGAGAGCCTTCTTGAAATATATCAGCTATTTGTGCTTCATGTTTGTTTCAAAGCTTGTTTAATTCCTTTCTGGTTTATAAAGCATTCTACCAATTTAGTCAACAGTTTTTTTGAGGAGAGTGATGGTGGATAGTTGCTATCAAACAAGGTGTTGTGGTATGTAGATTTAAATAGTCTTTAAACCCTTGTTGGATTTATTATTCCTAAATGCTTAAAAAAAGGGGTATGATCCAATGAAAAATTAAAATTCTGTGTGTTTAACCAATAATAAAATATCTTAAGACCCTGACTCCAATAACAGCACTGTAAAATAATCTTATTTGTAAAGACATTTATCATATGGATTAAAGATAAAGTGTGTCTCAATGTATTTTTAAACAACAAAAGAGTTCATCCAGACTGTGACACTCTAGTGATCTAGTAACTTTTGATTTGTCTTTAGTTTCTTCCCCAAGATTACTGTAAAATGTATATTGTAGTGGACTGTTGGGAAGGTATGCCATGGTCTTATCATTGTATTGACTCAGAGTAAGTCTGCTGTAGTAAAAGAGCCACCTCAGCTTCAAGAGAGGGTTGTTTTTTCTCACCAATAGGCTAACTTATTTTGAGTCTCACTGTGCATTTGATTTTCAATAATACTAGCAACAGTACGATTGTGACCCTACTTGTGAAGCTAATTTAGACCAATTTACTATGGGATTATGTGGCAGAGATGGCTGCAGGGGTGACATCAGACCAGGGAAGAAGCACACAGACAACATGTACGGGGCTGAAACAGCCACAGCCGTGTGTTTAATAATAATAATAATAATAATAATATAATAATAATAATAAATAATAATAATAATAAAAAAAAAAAAAAAAACACGTTCCGAAAACACAAAGAAAAGATTTAAACAAAAACACTTTAAACACACAAAAGAACAGGACATCTTGGACAAAACAAACACTAATGGTATTGCACAAAACAAGTATCTTTTGGATCTCTCAAATCAGATAGCATTTGCTCTCGCATTCAATTTACTGTCTTCTTCTCAGCTCCCTTCATAAAAGAGTGGGTCTTTTATGTTTTGTGGCTGGAGCCTTAATTACCCATTAACCTACCTTATTAAGGCTCCAGCCACATTCCCACACAGTTTTATTGGGATAGGGATTTAACCTATCCACGACAGCTACACAGACCAGCTTTTTCACCGGTCGCAAATAATAAATAATAATGACGGACGGTCTCTGTCCTCCCGCACATACATAATATAACAATAATGATAATACCAATAAAAATACATACATAAACAAATAAAAATACACACAGGTTACAACCCCATTACAAACTAAGTCTCTGTTGCATGCAGAAATACTTCACAAAACACTTCAGCCAGTTACTGAGACTCTTGCCATCTGACTGACTTCATCTGCTGACTTTTCCGCAGCACAAAATGTTTCTAAATGTCAAAAGGTCCAAGACTATATAATTTAGTATAGGCTTTATTGCCTTGACAAGGCAGGTTGAGTAATTACTAGAGTTGAGGGCATTGGTTTCAACTTTGACTTTTTTGTAAAGAGCTTCACACAGATTGGTTAGTTAATTAAATTGGTCAATGATAAGTTAGCTACAGTACCTTAAAGCACACAAAGAACAGGCTCCATGCTGCTGATATGAACTCATCACACAGTAACCCTTGTACCAAAAAGAAAATTGCTACAAAGCCTTGACAAACAAAATTTTAAAATTGAGCTGTTACTACACTGTGAACAATTGTGTTTTCTATACCATTTCCGTTTTAATATTTCTCAAACCATCTTTGGTGTAACACGAATATGCAATGCACTCTTGGTCACGGGGAGGTTATCCCATTGTCCCATTGGACTCTGGATCCTCCTGTTACAGATGAGAATAGAGAGACCCAAACTTGACATATGACTAATCAAATTGGTCTAATTCAGCACTCAGTGAAGTGGACACAATGGTTCATAAATAAAGATGTTTGTTTATGTACAGGAAGGTTCTGCAGTCATCCAACCTGACTCTCTAAACTCCAAACCCTTATCAAAAGGAGGTCCAGACAAAGACATAAAACAGGTGGAGGCTGGGGAGGAGGAGGCAAACTAACATACAGCAGGGGAGAAATAGATTAGGTAAGATTTAAATCCCTTCTTAGACAATCATTGGACAAGTAATTCTGTTTGTAGCGATAGGTACTGCTATTTCAATTGACAATTGCCTGGTTATTGACACTTAATAACTGCCTGAACCACCACTTTGTTTAATGTATTGGTTCAGGAAAAATGAATTCAGAAGGCAGTGTGGTCAAACTAAACTGTATACAAGCCTATCAATTCACTATCCTGGCACACCTTCCTCTGGCAGCCTGTGACATACTGCTGAATGGCCATATTACTGCCCTTTGTGAAAACAAGTCCACTGTTAAAGATTTTGGAGAAAAAGTGTTTGAAAACAATACATGTAGCAACATTTATTAGTAGATATTCTTCTAGTAAGGCCAACTAGACTAAACTCAAGAGTACGTGCTAAATAATATTGTACTCCTGAATGGCTATCGGGTGGCTGGCCCCTTCCAGTATCTGAATTTTTATCGTCCTGTCCCTGGATTCTATTCCTGCATGGACTATTGGTCTGACTGCTGACGGACCTGTGGATCTGGACAGAGAGCACTTTGCTGACCCTGGTATTGAATAACTCACCAGACAAGGAGACAGAGGCTTATTATTCAACTATAAATAGTTGATTTTGTTTTACTAAGGTCTAAAATCGCAACACAATGAAATGTGCAATATTAAAAATATGTAATTTTGTAAAAACCAACCCATGAAATACGTTTTTTTTTTTTTTTTATTTTAACATTAGTCATGATTACAAACTGCACACAAACACCCATAAAAACACAATCGATTTTATTATATAATAGGTGATTTTTTTAAGACGAGTGTACAGTGCCATTTAGATTTAGCCTCTGTGTCACATTCCGTGACACCGGGGGGTACAATATAGTACACACTCAAACCTTTTCTTAAAAGTACACAGTATCCTTTGACCTTTTAATCCCCTTTGTCCAGAAGAAATCCCTTAATCAGAACATTAACAAAACCTCAATTTAAATATTTGGGGAGCTTTTTTAACACCATAACCACCTACAAACAACACAAAAATTACATGATTGGTAGGTCTAGGTGTCATATAAACATACGTTTTTGAATTATTAACCAACCTTTTGTGGCATTGGAGATATAGGACTGCAAAAGGTACTTGAAACTGCAAGTGCAAGTCAAAAAGAAAGTTAGAAAGGCCAAGAGACAGATAGAAATGAATATTGCCAAGGAAGCTTTTAAACCAATTCCAAAAAGTTTTTTCCAGCAAAAGAACAACACAGAAGTAAAATGTCTAAGAGATACAAATAGCAACATCACAGATGAAGAGAAAATAGCAAATATATTAAATGATTACTTTTCATAAGTTTTTATAAAGGAGGATACGGACAACATGCCCCACATATCGACCTGCTCCTCTCCAATTTTAAATAACTTTAGCATAATGCCCGCAACAGACAGGCATGGCGTGGTACGCGAGGCATTTTTGCTGCCTGTATTGCTGGCATTGCTTTCATATGGTGTTAGACAGATCAACATGGAATGATACTGCTAGTCCCGTGGTGCTACTGAGCGGTACCGCTCAAATAGAATCCATAGTGATTTTTTCTGACCGTTGGTGGATTAACCAATCACAGCCAAGTGCTGACAACATATGCTTGCCAGGAAAAATCATAAATTAAACTGTTGTTTACGGAGATGTCCAAGTACCCTGAAGTGTTTGATCACTCCCATGTTTCATTCAAGTACTGGCAAGTCAGTATTTTATACATCGACCCTGATAAGCATCCTTCCTGTAACCAGTTTGATACTGTTAGCAAGTTTTGCCTGTTTTTGTTTCTGTAGTTCACTACTATTTTTACTAAATTGTCTGTAAAAGGATATATTTTCTAACACTAGTAGTAGGCTGCTTGCTGTCAGCAACGTATTGTATGTTTCTTTGCTAAGCTGATGGCTCATTTCATATCGATGACAGAAAAAAACTTTGAAATTAATAATGTTGCGTTGACATATTTAAATTACATATTGTCTTGTAGTTTTCCAAAAATTAAAAAAATGTGACATTGCAAAATCTAACATGAAATACTGTACTACTATTGTAGACTTTTGAGATACAATTTTGTAGTTTCTTAGTTTGCACTGAAATTATGTTCATATAATTTTTTTTTTGTTTGTTTGTTTTTAAATTATGTCCAGATTCTAATATTCTGCTAGGTGATACAAAACTTTTGGCCATATATGTAAATTATATTGGAGTGCATAGCCTACAGTGTGGTATTGACAACTACTGTACTGTGTAGTGCATATTGCTCCTGAGTGTCCGGGTGCTAGCAGTACCGCACTGTTAAAATGCCCAGTGATGCTACGATGCGCCTGTCTGTCTCAGGCTTAACAGAGGCAGAAGTGTTAAAGGGACTAGGAGCTTATAAAATAAACAAATCCCCTGGGCCGGATGAGATCCTCCCAATAGTACTCAAAGAAATGAAAGAAGTTATTTACAAACCGCTAACCAAGATCATGCAGTAGTCTCATGCAGGTTTTTGTCTCCCTACAGACCAATACACCTGGCTTCTATTATAAATAAACTTATGGAAACTATAATATGATCCAAAATGGAAAATTACCTATATGTTAACAGTATGCTGGGAGACAGTCAGCATGGTTTTAGGAAAGGGAGATTATGTCTAACTAACCAGCTTGATTTTCTTGAGGATGCAATATCCCCAATGGATAATTGCAAAGCATATGACATGGTTTATTTACATTTCCATAAAGCTTTTGACAAAGTCCTGCATAAAAGATAAATTCTTAAGCTGAACACAGTAGGGGTTCAAGGAAATGCATGCACATGGATTATGGAGTGGTTAACATGTAGAAAACAGAAAGTAACGATTAAATGATAAACCTCAAAATGCAGAGAGGTAACCAGTTGAGCACCACAGGGATCAATAGTAGGTCATCTGCTCTTCTTGCTCTGGAATTATTTCTGGTTTAAAAGGGATGTCATATGCAGATAGGCTAAAATAACTGAATCTATTCAGTCTTGAACAAAGAAGACTACACGTCAATCTGAATCAAGCATTCAAAATTCTAAAGGTTATTGTCAATGTCGACACAGGGGACTTTTTCAACCTGAAAAGAGAAACAAGAATCAGGGGTCACAAATGGAGATTAGATAAAGGGACATTCAAAACAGAAAATAGGAGACACTTTTTTTACACAGAGAATTGTGGGAGTATGGAACAATGTCCCGAATAATGTTGTTGAAGTTGACACCATGTGATACTTCAAGAAGCTGCTTAATGAGATTCTGGGATCAATAAGCTACTAACAAACAAATGAGCAAGATGGGCCAAATGGCCTCTTCTGGTTTGTAACCTCTCTTATGTTCTTATGTTGCAATAAGAATTTTTTTTTTCCCAAAAGATTTGTGTTTGATCAAAGTTTACCTCATTTGTGTAAATGTGCTTGTCCGATTTTCCCATGATGCACTGTGTAAGAGTCAGTGTAGTGTAACCCTCAGTGTTGTGTGATGTGTTGTATAATGGGCAGTATTGTGTGATGCTCTGTTTGGGTAGTGTTGTGTGATGCACAGTGTAATGGGCAGTATTGTGTGATGCTCTGATTGGGCAGTGTTGTGTGATGCACAGTGTAATGGGCAGTGTTGTGTGATGCACAGTGTAATGGGCAGTATTGTGTGATGCTCTGTTTGGGCAGTGTTGTGTGATGCACAGTGTGGGCAGTGTTGTGTGATGCACAGTGTTGTGTGATGCACAGTGTAATGGGCAGTGTTGTGTGATGGGCAGTGTTGTGTGATGCACAGTGTAATGGGCAGTGTTGTGTGATGCTCTGTTTGGGCAGTGTTGTGTGATGCACAGTGTAATGGGCAGTATTGTGTGATGCTCTGATTGGGCAGTGTTGTGTGATGCACAGTGTAATGGGCAGTATTGTGTGATGCTCTGTTTGGGCAGTGTTGTGTGATGCACAGTGTAATGGGCAGTGTTGTGTGATGCTCTGATTGGGCAGTGTTGTGTGATGCACAGTGTAATGGGCAGTGTTGTGTGATGCTCTGTTTGGGCAGTGTTGTGTGATGCACAGTGTATTGGGCAGTGTTGTGTGATGCACAGTGTAATGGGCAGTGTTGTGTGATGCTCTGTTTGGGCAGTGTTGTGTGTGCACAGTGTTGGGCAGTGTTGTGTGATGCTCTGTTTGGGCAGTGTTGTGTGATGCACAGTGTAATGGGCAGTGTTGTGTGATGCACAGTGTAATGGGCAGTGTTGTGTGATGCTCTGTTTGGGCAGTGTTGTGTGATGCACAGTGTAATGGGCAGTGTTGTGTGATGCTCTGATTGGGCAGTGTTGTGTGATGCATTGGGCAGTGTTGTGTGATGCAGTGTAATGGGCAGTGTTGTGTGATGCTCTGATTGGGCAGTGTTGTGTGATGCACAGTGTAATGGGCAGTATTGTGTGATGCTCTGATTGGGCAGTGTTGTGTGATGCACAGTGTAATGGGCAGTATTGTGTGATGCTCTGTTTGGGCAGTATTGTGTGATGCACAGTGTAATGGGCAGTATTGTGTGATGCTCTGATTGGGCAATGTTGTGTGAGGCACAGTGTAAATGGAAGTGTTGTGTGATGCTCTGTTTGGGCAATGTTGTGTGGTACACAGTGGAATGGGCAGTGTTGTACTGTTAAGCTACTACGTTTGCAAACAAACCAAAAATAATCCTTTAAAAATGACCACATGGGGGCGGATTTGTATAACTGACCTCCAGAATAGGTCAATACAGCTTGTACTGATTCACTTTGTTGGTTCCTTGTTGTATCATTTTACTTGGGTCAGGATAAAGGTTACTGTTTCTTGTTTACTAATATTAATGCACAGCAAAATGCTTTTTTCTTTTTTTTTTTTTTTTTTTTTTTTAAATATCATAGTTCATGGACCATTACTATAATTGGAAATGCTTTACTTACATTATACGCTGGCATATATTGCTGGCTGAGCAACTAACTTTGAACTTTCCAAAACTTTAAATGCACTTGTACAAACTATAAATGCACATATTGTAGCACACAACTTCAATTTGTGTTAGTTACTATGCTCTTGCTCTGGTACACCTCTTAGTATAGTGGGCAGCGCATTGATCCTTGGTCACATCCTTCTACACTACAGTATGTTTAGGGCAATGGGGTTCAGTCCAATGAGTAAGATACCAACCCCTGATGGCTGAAACAGTGTGTATATTTCTATGTCTACGCTTAAGGATGTTGTTTGTTGAAGAGGGGAGCTGACCGATTTGTGTGTAAAGTTAGAAATGTAGCCAAACTCTTTAAGTCTCTAGCAAAATCCGATCAAGGGCACTAAACAAGAACAGATATCGTTATATCTTTCCAGCAACTCCTTACAAGTTTGAGTGCAACCTGTGCTGGATAACCTTGGCATTGACTAGGTATCCCACCATCTCCCTACTTCTATAAATAACCATGTGGACAGACATCCATTGCTGATTGTAACATTTTCAATACCTTTCTCTATTCAGTGGCCTTTTATAGAGTTTTAAAGCAAACACAGCGTCTAACTGACATTCTGCCCTTATGCAGCTGTATGCTAAGAGAAGCCATCTCCTTGGTTCCTAATGGGCTAATCTTCTGCAGATATTCCCTTTCCACCATAATGGACCCACTATCTGCAGAACCTAATACAAAATTAGGTCTATTGTGGACCATCTCTGATAAGATTTCCATTACATAAGAGTAGATGCTAAAACTTCATGCTGATTTGAACTCGGCTCTCGCCAAGATAAGCACCAACTAAGATGTAGCTTTACACTAAACTAAAGTGATCTATCTGCATCTCCACCCATTTGCGTTTCTTTTCATCTGTTGATGTAGATATCATTCTGCCTGGTCTTGATGGCTGAAGTGTAATGCTGGCTCCAGGGTTCAGCTTATTTTGCCTCACCAGCGCATCAACACACACAACGGCTGTGATGCTGGTTCCGGGGATCAACCACAGTTCGGTCTCCCCAGCACATCAGCATGACAAACGTCTGGATTGAGCTAAGTAGGGTACATCTCTGGGGTCTTTAAGGGGGCACCTTCTGTCCTCAGTCTTTCGTCGACTAGCCCACGACACCTCAAGAGGGCTCAACTGTGATTCTGAAGCACCAGCATCACCCCCCTCTGTCCCCCACTCAACACAGCCCAGCTTACTTACCCATACACCAGCATTGCTTTCTTTCTATTGTGCTTGAGATCCCCATCCAGAATCTTTCCATCTCAACCACAGCCAGTTGCTGCTCCTTTCTGCTGCTTCAGATAAGTTCTTTACTGTACGACCTAACAATTGGCCACTGAACCCAACATCTCTGAGAAACCGGGTTGTAGAGTGTGCCACAAATCCTCAACAACAACCTCCACTGGGTAAATTCGGACTCTCCATTCTTGCCAGCCGATCCACACTCTACCATCACATCCATTCTCTCTGCTTGGCCTTGGAAACTGCCTTTACACACCTGATCCTCTCCTCCTGCTTTTGCACCTCATTGACTACCAGCTTCCTCCATTGAGCTGGGGTTGCCTTGTGCTATGTAGGAAGAGCTGAACAGAGACCAAGACCCCCTCTTCCATGCCGAACTTGCCCCATAATATCACCGATTCTATGGGAAGCCTTAGCATCTTGCCACCTATTTTCTTTCAGTTTTCAACACAGGTGCTGCCTCCCTTACGCATTGGTCACGTGAATCTACTAACGTCATTTCCAGTTGGACTTTGGCCCACTTAAACTCCTGGGTTAGAGCAGAGACTGGTAGCTGCAGTATTCCTTTACCATAAAGTTCCACTCTGCTGAGGCAGTGTGGAATTCCCAACCATTTCCTGACATATGAAATGATTAAAGAGTTTACTGGATTCACAAACCAATCTCACAACATAACAAAAACATAACAGTAGTAAAGTATCCATGTGGTTACTTGCCATCCAGGTCAGGGGCTACTCCCTGCACCCAAAGAATGTGATCCTCTACAATGGTGGAGACATAATCAAACATGCCTTCCTGCACTTGTAAAGCTTGCAAAAGCCTATTTGAGTATGCCAGCCACCTCAACTCCATCAGAATGCCATTTTTTCTTCTGCTGGTACTATTGCCTCCTGAAAAAGATCGAGCTTGAGCTCAAGCCATGTGAACATGCTACATTTTTTGCACAGCAACTTGGAGTTGGTCTAAAATGTGCATATAGTGGGCTAAAATGGCTTGTTCTTTATTCCAGCCTAAAATTTAAAAAATATATTTTTTTAAAAAATCACAATGGCTGTTTTTTTTGTACATTGTTAAAGGTGTAAATCCTACAATATTGCTGACAGTAGGGATACTGTGACTTACATAAGCAATACTTTTTGCAATTAAGAAACTATATTAATTACATAGAATAATCAAAGTATTAATTGATGGACTAATATATTATTTTATTATTTACACGCAGCGATTTCTGCCCTGCCACATACCCACTTGGTTGTTTTATGACATATAAGCCCAGCCCCGTTTTATTGACTGATAGGTCCCTCCCCTTCTGTTGACGTGTTTGGCCCTCCTCTTCTGATGACGAGTTGGCCCAACCCCTTCCGTGGACATAATTTATGATTCCCAGGTCCCTCCCTCCCACTCACATCATTTAGGGGTGTCCATTTTTTTACCCTGCGGTACCCTCTGGTGGTGTAATATGGGTATTTCTATTTTTAGAAAGTTGTTGCTAATGCTAAAGTTTGGGGTTCATGGTTGCTGTGATTGTGGGTATGTGCTGTCTTCTAATATAAATTGTATTATTGTGGGTGGTTCTTTGATGCTTTTAAGGTGGTGGGTATAGTGTTTGTGTTAACAGGGGCATTTGGATGCCTTAAAACCTTTACAGTGAAAAAGTATTATAAGATAAAAAGAGCTGAAACAAAACAGTTAAAGAACATATTACCATAGAAACAGAAATAAGAATTAGGCACATTTAAAAAAAAAAAAAGAATCGTTAAAACAGATTTACAGTGAAAAGGTCAAGCACACAATGTCACCCCGTTAGAACTATAAGCATCTATTTTAAACAATACAAAAACATGTACAGCACTGCTTCACACTACATGTAGGCACCAGTCGAACAAGCAACCGTTTGGTGTTCTGTAAACAAACGTAAGAAATATATACCCCCTCTTAGGTAGTCTACATTCATGAAATAAATATAAATGACAATTGCATATATATTTATAAAAAAAGAAAAAATAAGGAAAAGAAAATAAAACCCTTGACTGGCGCATCCAATCCTGGAGTGCAGGTGCGCCCTATAGATTGGAGATCGCCAGTTGAAATCCAGACTATGCCGCTGACAACCGTGGTCGAGAGTTCCCATGGGGAGAGGCACAACTGGCCAAGCACTGCCCAGGCAGAGAGGGTTTAGGTCAGCTGGGGAGTCCTTTGGCACACCAGTGACCCCTGTGGCTGGCCGGGCGCCCGCAGGCCTGCCTGTGTGCAAATCAGAACTGCATGGTCCTCCGACCAGTTCTGTAATGTCTTCACGGCGGGCCTGCACAGCGTAAAGAAATATCCCCTAGAAAGTGTCCTGAGGACACTTCTTCACAAATACTAAGGTATATATCAAAACATGTAACCTGTGCTCAATTTGCATACTGTGCAGCCAGCCTCTTAATTTAAATTTGTTTATTTATTTTATAGGAAACCATAGCATACACTGTGGTGCTATTTCAAAGAGATAATTCAGCTGAATGTGTACCAATCTATTGGATTGAGAAGGGCTTCCTTAATGGACTTCCTTACCTAAATTAACATTGAGTAGTCCAACCAAGTAGGTGGAAAAAATATAGTAAGTCTCAACGTAAATAATAAGAGAAAATGTCTGTTTGCAGAGAATTAGACAATATTGTTAGCTGTGTTTTTTTGCCTTATATATGCATATTGTATGTCAAGATTGTCCAATCTTGGTCCTGAAGGGCAGGTGTTCCTCTTGAGTTTTGTTGCAACTATGCCCTAAATTACTTAATTGAGTCAATAATTGGTCCACTTAAGTAATTTAGGGTACAGTTGGAACAAAAGCCCTCCAGGACCAGGATAGGACACCCCTGATGTATGTCATATTCTATGATAAACTTCACAGACAATGTGCTACTGGCCAGCAGGGGGGAAGGGACCAGACAAAAATGCCAGACAAAGATTCATGGACACCATATGATGTTCTGATTCCTGGAAAACCTGGTAACCTGTTTATACATCAGATCACAACCATTCACAGAGCAGCATTTACAAACATATCTATGCCTCTTATCTCGTGTATGGCATCCTGGTCATAGAATTCTCTGTATTTAAACAAACAAAAACAAAAAAATACTGAATAAAATAATACATCAACTACACCGAAATTGAGCAGCTGATTTCACCTCTGCGGCTATGAAAATGATATTTTCCAATAAGGCTTCACCTCGAGACTTATAGTGCACCAGGAACATGGTGATATTAGAGTGGTCTTACCCTTGCAACTAGCAAGAGCTTTATTAGGGATAAATAATTAATATTAAATCTATCAAGCATTGTTGATTGACTTTCCATCCTTTTAAATGTGTGTATATTAAGTTTAGTATTATTTATTTATTCACTGAAGAATATCCAGACTATGAGACAGCAATTAAATATGCTAAAAAAAACAGAGGATACAACAAATATTGGATCAGATGATGAGACACAGACAGGAAGACAAAGGAAAAGGCCAAAGTGGTTTGATTCTCCTGTTCTATATGGTTCAAGTGGTGAAGAGCCTGAGGTGGAAGGAGGTAATGCATTATGAAGATTCTCTTTCAAACTTTCAGATCTATTATATTTGTGATTTTCTTTGGTGTTATGGTCTGTCTGTAAAAGACATAATTGTTTTTTATATTGTTATTTTTTTTTAATTCAATTCTGTAGATGAAACTATGAAAAAAACAGCCCAGTCCTTAATCACTTAAATAACAGAATCATTTTCAACTCTGAAAATAGCTTGTGCAGATCTGAAACAATCATATAAAATAAGATCCATGCTCACCATTCTGTTGCTTCTCGCTGGGATACACATTAATAAACACATTAATAAACATTAGTTACTATTCTGTTAATAGGTACTAGACAGTTTGTTAATAGTTCAGGGTTTGGGAATAGGGTTTAAGGTTAGGTTAGTGTTAGAGATAGTGTTAGATCCACTACAGTTAATATAGGAGTTAGTAGTTACTATAGGAACCCCCAAATGCATATTATATTTACCTAACCCTATACTCTAACCCTAAACCATTAACAAAAAGTCTACTACTTATTATCAGACTAGTAAATAATGTTTACTAATATGTTTACTACTTGTTTCTTAATAGTTAATAGGTACCCCTTAAAATAAACCATGACTGAATAAAAATATGTTGCAACACAATATATTATTATTATTATTATTATTATTATTATTATTATTATTATTATTATTATTATTATTATTATTATTATTATTATATAGAACATTCAACAGTCACAAAACATGCTTTTTTAAAAAATATTGATCCTGTTATACAGATAGCAAACAATACTACAAAATAATATTTTAGCACATGTGTAACTTATACGGGCTATAAATCCATAGTATTATTATTGATTGATTGATTAATTGGCTGGTTAACAAATGCCCTTATCCAGGGTGACTTACAGTTGTCATATTACCTGTAAAAAAAGTGATTTTTTTTTGTACCTGTATTTTGTTTTATTTCTGTTTCATGAAAATAAAATTATTTTTGTTTTTTATTTGTATTACTATCTCACGGGAACAGTTAAATTTGCAAATTAAACAACACAAAACATTTAATTACTTGTGCAGTGACCTGACAGTTATAGCATTTGTCAACTTGTAAGTTCCTTAATTTTATTAATTGTTTTTTATTTTTTGTGTATTCAGGAGAACAAGAACGTACCCAAAAAGAAATTACAACGCCTCCCCCACTTCCCTTCCCAAGTACAAAAATCCCTTAGCAGAGATTATTTGCAGTGAATTTTTAATAATTCTAGATGTATTTAATGTATATGCAGATTTCATTTCACTTTGAAAGAAAAGTATGTTGAACCAAGCTTCATTATTATGTTTAACTTTCTGAGCAGTTGTCCTTATCCATAGTGACTTGCAGTTGTTCTAGTCGAGTGCAAGAGTATTGAATTGCAAGCAAGTAGTGATATGGAGACAGTGTACTAAATAGACTAGTGGCAATTTGGTGTGGAAAAACAAAATTAGATTTACAACAGTGTCATGACTTAAGTGTATAATTCTACATTACAGGATTGGATACTAATATTCTGCAAACAGCTGATGGTGGTAGTGACATGCAACAAGATGGTGGCAGTGGTACCAGCATGCTCTGTTCTGACACTCCCAGAGACTCATTTTATGGTGGTGATAGACAAGGCCATGGCTCATTGGGCAAGGGTGACGTACCACACACCACTACTTC